>NW_020451151.1:229690-307027 GCF_003343035.1 Apteryx rowi
GGGCCGTCTCCGAGCGGAACCTACCACCGACGGAAGCGGGGGGGAAGGGGGGCGCGGAGAGGCAGGGGCAGAGCTGGATGCTACCAAAAGAATGAGCTAAAAATAGGCGCCGCGGAAAGGAACAGCTGGAGCTTAAAGGGGCAGAGGCGACCCGGCCGCCCGCAGCCCCCGGAGAGGCGGCGCCTCGCCGCGGGGCACCCGAGCGAGGCGCGGCGCGGCGCGGCGCGGTGCGGTGCGGGAGCCCGCCCGCTGCGCGGTCCTGTCCGCCGTGCGGAGGGTGCGCGCTCCAGCCGGGCGAGCGTCGTCCCTGCTGCCGCCGGTGCCGGCCGGGCCTCCGCGCAGCACGGCTTGCGGTATGCTTGTCTGCAGACTGCTGCCGGAGAGCGAGCGGGGCGTGCGGCCGCCCTCGGCGCTGTTATCTGCGGGCTTCCCGGGAGCCTGCGCTGGGCCGGCGGCCGGCGGCCTGCCCGCCCCTCCGCCGCGCCGGGCCGTTTACCTCAGGGCCGGGCCGTTCACCTCAGGGCTGGGTCGGGCCGTTTACCTCAGGGCCGTTTACCTCAGGGCCGGGCCGAGCAGGGCAGCTCACCTCAGGGCGACGCTCGGCAAAGCGGCAGCTTCAGAAATCGGGTCTCGAGAGTGTGGGAGCGGACGCAAAGGGCACCTCTCGTGCTGTATTTCTCAGCATCTTTCACCCTCTTCTGAGGTGTCTGGATTCGCAGGTGAGGCTCCAACTCGCACTAGATCTCCAGTGAAACCCAGAGCAGTTGGATGAGGAAGTGACAGGTCCAAGGCCAGCAGCTTGCAAAACAGACCCTTAAATTATGTTTTTCAGTGCTGGAAGATTTATGTAGTAAGAGAAATGACATGATCTCAATCTCCTTTTGTCACAGGCACCACTTGTGTTTCAAACCTCAGAGCTACAGTTAATTGTTAGAAACTAAAAGTCCCATACATATTTGTGAATAAGAGTTTCTGATGTGTTTAAACAGTGGCTTATGATTCCGTGACTCCTTAAAAGGCCAGTAAGAACAAACATGACAGCACCAAATTGCTTTAGATTTATAAACATACTACAAAGTCTAAAATTATAGTACCCTAGTGGGAGTTCGGTGTTTTTGTTGAATTCTGCTTTTACAGATACAGAAAATTGCTGCTGCACGAAAACGCCTTTACAGTATGGATGCTAAGTAAGTTCTCACTCATAGAAAAGAATATTGAACAGAGTGAGCCTAAAGATAATTTGATATTCTGATGCCATCACTTGCAATAATATGTACAGTCAAGATTCCTATGTTAAAAAAGTTTCACTATTTCACTAGTCAGAAGAGCACAGGAAGTTTATCTTAATTTGAAAAATTTCAGAAAACTCTTAACACAGCCTTAAGCAAAAACTGCTGCATAAAAACAGCTCAGTTACATGTAGGTGAGTATAATCAGAAAAGGAAGCAGGACTTGTCAGTGATGTCAAATAAAGCGTGAGCAAGGAAGCAATTTTCCTGGCAGACTGACATGCAATGGGATAGATTATTAGACATGATTACGTAGGCAACTCTGCAGTACCTTAAGAAACAAAAGATGATGTCATGAAGGTTATAGTATTAAAAAGGGAATGAATCATGTTCACTAATTGTTTCTTCATCCTGTAATACTTCTACTCTGCAAGCAGTGAGATATTCTATAGTCCATGCCTAACTGCAGCCTTCACACTGTACGTTATAAAGAGTTGTAAGTTATGCAGCATGTGTAACTGCACAAAGTGACAAAAAATTAAAAATACTAAGAAATTCGTTAGCCTGGAGCTATTAAGATATCTCAAGATAGGCAGCAGGGGAAATAGAAAAGGCAGTTTTCTGAATGCAGCCTCAGATTTGGGGGGGAATAGAGGGCTAACATATTTCTGGCTGCAGCTGGAACTCTGTGGAAACAGTAGGAAGCCTCTAGAGAATTCCCTAGAACAGTGTGCACCCTCACTGTCATACAGCTCTGGATAAATCAGGAGACATAAAGATGTCTTGACTCTCAGGAGAGCAGCTTCCAATTGAGGACTTGGTTATTATCAAGGGAGTGCAGAAGACTGTCCATCATGAGAACAGTGTCTCTTTGGAATAATGGTGAAGAAAATATTTTCTTTTTTTCATTGAACACTGCATTATCATCCTTTTCAGGGGTAGCTATATTGTCATTCTCACATCTTTCTTTGATTATCAGAAATCTCTTTGGAACTTGTCAAATGTAACTGCTTTTACAATGGGAGATAAACATATATGGATCTATCTGACCCAAGCCATGACCAACTGCTGTTCTAAATCACATGAAATTATAAAAATCTTTGCCTAAGATACCAAGTTCCTATAATTCCAGCATTCAAAAGATATCATCATCAACCCAGATGCAAATTGTTAAATCGGACATTAGCAAGTATGTGGTGGGAGCATCTGCTGTGCCAACCAGCAAACTATAAATTGTTTAAAGGCAGACACCCATGTGAAGCTGAATGCTGTTCCTTTCTCTTCCTTCCAGTTTTGCTCATGAGAAATATCCATAAAGTCACATTTTTGTTTCTACACAGCAACAAAGATTTAAATATCTACTATGTTCCTATGCCCCTATCAGATGACAGAAGAGGAACAGTTTCTCAGCATGTAGAAGACATACAGCTTTCGTTTCCATGAATAGCACAGAACTTTAAAAATCTCACTTCCATATTACTTGGGAATATTCTAGTGAAATCTTTGGTTTTCAAGTGTGTCTCCTATAATTCCACGTTGTGGATTATCTCAGGCAGTGACATATCTCAGACTGGCTCTGGCTTTCTGGCTCTCCTGCTTTCACCTCTGTCCTCATACTTTTCTGTTCTCATCATTATTTTCGCTGTACTCCCTGATACCGGCATTCAGATTCTCTTTTCTCTACCCTTTTCTTGTCCAACTTAAAGCTGCATTCCAGCACTCTCACCTTTCAAATTTACTGCCCTAGGTAACTTTACAGTCTAGTTAAATACATAATCTTCCTGTGTGATAGGTAGAATATGCATTGACATTTCAGATTTTTTTTAGTTACATACTATGAAAATTGCAGAACAAACCTCACTTTCAAGAGTTCTAACTTGAAAGTTTTAGTGATGGTATAAATACAATGCATATGTTACTTGCTCATGGTTTATGATCCTTTATGTGACCATTTCTTGCACGTGCTTTTAAGCTAAGCACTATGGGGAGTAGACGCCATATTATTAGGTACAGAAGGATGAGAGATTCTCTTAGAGAGAATCCAGCTATAGGGGGGCTCAAATGGGAGATGTTCTTTAGAGTAGCAGAAAGGCAGGCATGATAGGTATGTGTCCAGCTGCGCTCAAGGGATGAGGTACAATTTTACTATAAAACAGTATCCAATTCATTGCCTTTCGTTTACAGTTAAGGAGTACAAAATAAAACTGGATGACTGGTGCTTCATATTGCATAAAGAGGGATTCTCATTTTGACACAAACAGTGCTGCCTCAGGCTTCTAAGCAAGAATATCTTTCTTTTTTTCCTTCCTCCCCCATCCATTTACACTGACCCTGAAATTAAAGTTAAACTCCTTCAAAAACAATTATGAGGGAAAATGAGAAAAATGAGCTCAACTAGAAAGTTTATGGGAAAAGTACTGAGTGTCTGAAATCCTGATTAAAATGTATATGCAGATTGTTACGATGCATCTGTATCATAATTTTCAAAAAACACATCCACTTAGTTGCAAAGTTTTTGAAAATGTTCCAGACATTGGGGAGGAGGGGGCATATTTCTTTGATTTTTAAGAAAAATCAGGGAACTAAAATAGAAAAAAAAATACAAGGACAGTGATAGGGTCGCGAAAAAACAGTATGTAAAGGACTCCTGCTATGGAGATATGTGTGGGCTAGGAACTGGGAAGGGGAYGAACTTCTACAAAACCCTGACAAACAGGAAGTCGGGAAACCCTGGGACGAGGGAGGTATGAATGGGATCATCCCCACACACCCTGGGATGGGGAATAACATGGGGAAACTCCAGAATGTGGGGGCAAGAATGTAGGAGCATATACATCTCTCTGCTGTGGAGACTCTACCTTTGGAGGAAGTGGGAATTGGAAGCAAATAAAGGTGGGGGGGGGGTTTAGTATGGGAAAATAAGACACAGGGGATTGAGAAGTGTGGCATTTCTGTACAGAATGACTGGGACTATTATACAGAGTCCTTGAAGTGAAGGGTAGAGAGGAGGCACAAGCCATATGACTGCATCTAGAGAAAATAATCTAAACAATGCTTACATGAAGCTGAAAGGATGGCAACTATGACTTGGTATAAGACTGTTGGAGTCATCATTGAGCATTCTTTGAAGTTTTCAGTTCAATGCCCGGCAGGAACCAAGAAAGCCATTGAAGTGCCAGGCTTCATTAGGAAGGGGGGCAGTGTTTTGCTGCTCTTTGCAACCCTGATGCACTGTCATGGCGAGTGCTGTATGCAGTGCTGGTCTCCACGTCTTGGAAAGAACAGAGTTAGAAAAGGTCCGGAAAGACAATTGTCACAAGCCAACAGCTGTCTTGTGAGGAGATAATGAAAAGGCTGGGACCCTTCAGCTTGGAAAGGAGAAGCCTGAGGGGGGACATGATTGAGGTTTACAAAATCATGAAAGCAGAAGAAAAGGCAATAAGTCGATAAGAATGATTATTCACCAAATTCCACTGTACTGAGGAAACTCAAATAGCATCTGCCACTGCTGGGGACAGCATACTGTTCTAGATAATACCTGCGATAAATTTGGTTATTGCAAATTACAGAGTGTGTGGCCCCCAAGATGCATCATATATTTAAAAGTCCATAGTTTTGAATACAAGTGTGATCTCTGATAACTTCAGAGAGAGCCGATAAAGTGCTGCTGTGATTTTTAGAATTTAAGGTTAATGCAGCAAAAATCCTCTTTACATTTGATAAAGCAGGATGTTATATAAAAAATCCCAGTCTCACTGTTAATATTCATTAAGCATGACTGTCAAAGGCCTTTGGAGGAATGCTAAAAATAGCGTTCTCTGCACTGGAATTCACAGTCGTCCAAATCCTATCTCCCATGTCAGTCCTGAATACATTGATGTCTTGCCAGGGATATTTATAAAATTTATAAAGAGTCTATCCATATCCCACTGTCCATGACAACTGGCGGTTATTATCTTTGAGTAACAACTGTATTTACTGCCTTAGAGGTTCTGCCACCATACCTTACAGAAAAATGACTAGTGGACATGAGTATTTTGACATTCTCGGATATCCATCCTTCTGCAAATCCATAACCTTTCTGGCATCCTTCCTTCTTCCCTGACCAAGACAAACAGCCATTCTACTGCTAACAGGTCATTCTATGTCTGTGACAGACTGAGCGGGAGGTTTTGGTCTGTGAAAGGCAACAAATGACAAACCACACATTTTCTACAGCCTCCCGTTGGAGGGATTTAATCAGAACAAAGGAGAGAAGGTTCATCATGCCACTGCTACACGGAAAATGCACTGACAACAATACAAGTTTTGCCCAGTGGAGAATTATACTGTCTTTAAAAGGTTATCTATGTAAGAAATAGAATTGTTAGGAGAATTAACTCAAAACACAGATGAATTTCAAACAATGAGATTCAGATTAATTCCTTATTAATGTGAAAGGAAAATAATCATAAACACTAACCCAGGAAGAGTACAGAATGTACTTTCACTCAGAATGAATTCACTAATTCCAGCATTTTAAATTTGTTGGTCATATTCCCCTCAGACATTTTCTTCATTGTAATCAATGTTCTTTCCCAGTCAGTCTGCAGTAAACCACTTCTTTTTACTGCCCCTTTGTGGGCTTTGATTTTTTTTTTCTTTAGACATTGGAATTTAAATATCCATCCCTGACTTCTTCCACTGAGAGTTCTGCTAAACATTTGGGGGCTTGGAGGCAAACACTCTTCTTTAAGGTTGTGCATATGCTGTTCCAGTAGTGTATAGGAAACTCATTCTGCTCATACATTAGTTTCATACATTATGCAGATTTGCATATGTGAAATTAATTTGCTTTGTTTTCAAAGACAGTAATAATGAAGCAATGTGTTATGAGCACAGACAGTCGCAGTTTTATATTGCTAAGTGTATTAAATGCTTCAGAAAGATTTTCATAGTACTGATTAATAATAAAATAAATCATAGAGCATTTCTAATCTTCTTCGAACATTAACGAAGACATGCCCTTGTAAAATACAAAAATGTAACTTTTCTATTCTTTAATTATTGTAGAGAATACAAATTGCAATAGATGCTATATAAACCAAAATAAATAGAGAATATAAGATCTTTAATGTGGGAAGAACTGCCTTCATGGAGCACTCTGAAACAGGAAGCTGCCACAAGCATCTCTCTCTCTCAGAGAGCACTAGTAAGAGCAGACTGCTATTAGTGTTGCTATTAAAAACAAAAAAAGAGAAGAGCAGCAAACTACTTTTGGATCAATATTTAATCTAATACAACCCCTTGATTTCTCCCACTGATCTCAAACAGGTCATATGGTTGTTCACAAAGGAAGATTGAGAGTGGTTTCTGGTAGCCAGTAGAGCTCCACATAGACTAGAAGCATGTGCTGACTTGATTCAGCCATTGGTTGCCATGTGTAATCTATATGAAGAATAGACATACACTAAGATCATCTATGATTTCACAGAAATCATACATCCTAATACTGTATAAAACAACAGCAATCAGCTATAGTCAAAAGAGATACCTTTAATAACCAGCAAGGAATATATCATGGAAAAAAAAAAAGTGCAGCTGCAACTGTTCTTTGGAACTAATTCTAAATTTTGCTTCCATGTGATTTCCAGCCTTTACAGTGGTTTTATAAAACAAAGCACAGTGGCAAAAAAAAATCACAAATCCTCAATAGCCTTTCTCAAAAAAAATTTTAAAACTAACAATAACTCACAGATGCTGTTCTAAGGTGAATTAGCTATATCCTCCAAAAGGAAGACATGTAAATATTCGATAGAGCCTTATGAATTTTCTATCAGCGCTGGGAAGTGTGGATTTTAACAGCCTAGAAAAACAATTCCAGCATTTTTAAATATAAACTGGAACCAATTGAAAAATAAAGGAGGATTTTACTTAAATATTGCCTTCAATCTCTGCCATTTTAACTCCAACAGCAAAACTCAAAGATGTAATAAGCCAAAAAAGTAAACTAGTTCAAAACAGGTTGAAAAATAAGTGCAAAATTTAAATTCAAATCACTGGATATTTCAGCTAAGCCAAGATCTACATCTGTAGTACATCTACTGTTGTGCAGTGACATAGGCTGCCTGGAAATAGTTGGTCAAGGCATGTAATTGAAGTTACATTGTAGTATTTGTATTCAGGCATTGTGCTGGGTTATTACTCAGCAAAAGCAATGCTAAGGAGGGTGGAGGGTGTTAAAGGGCAAGGAAAGCATTAGTAGGACCGTGAAACATTCACACATTGCACATTTTGCTGATATATTAATGAAAATATATTAATGAAAATGAATGAATCTGGCTAGCTGATCAGTTGCTCCCCTTAAGTACTTCCCGCCTGGATTCACTGTAATGATATAATAGAATTGCCTTGAGATTTTCTTAGGTAATTTCACATTAGGCATAAAAGGCAGAATTATCCTGTGCATGTTTTATGCAATTCTTTTAAGCTTTACCTGGAAAGAGGAGCCAGCTACTACTGCTATTTGTCATGGATGTGCTGGGGAGATTATTAACAACACACCAAGATGATGAAAATTTTACAGGTGATGCTACAGACAACTGCTTAGATGTTTTTGGATCAGGGAGATCATAGCTCTTCTTGTCTGGTGTAGGCAGCATTATAATACCAGTGAACTTCTGTCTGGGGCAAGGAGGCAGGAGGGGAAAGGAAAGATTGAATTGTACTATTGTGCAATGCAAGTATGTCTCAAATGCTGAAAATTCCTTGCTCATCTCCAGCTTTGTGTGAAGCTAGACTAAAAAAAGCAACCTAAATATACAAATAAGTACCCCAGCTGCCACAACAAATGCTGAAATAGCTCAAAAAATTAAAATCTTCTGTTTTTCTTCAGTGAAATGATCAAAAAAACTCCACATCCAACAAACAAGCAAAAAGAAAAAAAAAAACAGAAAAAATCTTTTGGGGGTCCATCCTATGCGTTTCATTTTATCTGAAAAAATAAAAAATAAAGAAAAAGGAACTCCCTGGATTTTTATTTCAAAACTATGGAACCTGTTTACTTTTCCTTTAATATAAATATAGGTAATTTTTAAACTTTCATTACAATATAAAATTTGACAATTTTTGATTCAAAATGCCAAAAAAGAAATATTTCAACGTTTTCCAATTCTATGTTGGAAGGAAGGGTGGAAAAATATGGCAAAACTCTTTCCTAAATTCAACCCATTTTTAAAAAGCATTTTATCCTGTACCTGTGTTTTTGATAAATTCAATATTCCTCAAATTTGATTGTCCATTTTAACTTAAGACCTCTAAGCACCTAAGTGTCCATACCACTGTTTGCTGCTACTGCCATTTCATGGCTCCCTTCATATTTACTTTGCTGAATGACTTGGAGATAGATGACTGCTACTTCATCATGCAGCAAGCAATGCATAGCATATTTTCAAGCAATATTTAAGCCATACAGTACAAACAGGATCTCTGATTGTTTTTCTGTTTGTTTGTTTGTTTGTTGCAGCAGAAACCTGCTGTTTCTCAGCAGGCTAGAAACTTCTGGCATCTTCTACTTCCAGGTCCTGCATTGTGAATATTTCTCTTAGAAATGAAGACAAACATTTACTAAATCAAGTAAAAGGGTCGCAGATGCACATTACTGGCTGTTTTTATTGTGGATTTTCAAAGATTCTGAGTCATCGCAGATATTTTTAGCTGTGCTTTAACCAGTTTTGCTGCTACATTGCCTAGATGGAAATTATTTTAATAGTGGTTTGATCTTGGTTCTCATTTGGTTTCAGATCCTCTGTCAAGTAAGTTAGTCTTTCAGATTTCTTTCTAATACACAGATCTGTAGCTATCTAATTCTTGTGCATTTAACTTTTTTATTTTGAATGGTAAATTATTTACATGATTTAGGACAGAAAGTATTTTAATTATGTTTATAGACTTACACATACAGATGGGACCAATAACATTTTTGCAAATTCAAAAAAACTGGCTTATAGAGCTGATCGATAGAAAATTCTTGAGGTTTCATAAAATTAATACCTGTGTCACTGTTGCTCTCGTATATCTTAAAACATCACTTGTTATTTATTGTTGACTCAAATAAGGTTTTTGTACCAAAAGTTGAGGTATAATTTCTGCCTATTATTATAGGCAAAGTGAAGTCTAAGTATATAATTTTACAAACTCTTTTTAAGAGATCAGTTCATTTTAAATTGGTGTCCAGTACGTGCTCATTTGTGAGGTCCAAATACATTGCTATTCTTATGCATAAATTGATGGTCATAGGGAATTATCTTCTGATTATTTTTTTATTTCTTATTTATTTCTTTTGAATAAAGTTTTATTTTAAGAATCATCATGTTTGGAGATATTTCAGAACTGACATATTTGTAGAAAATGTATCAGAGGGCAAAAGTCTGAAATGGAGAGTGATGGAAATAGTGACATAACAGGTCTTCTTTATTTCTGATTTCTTTACATTCTCATCTAAATCTATAACAACAAACAAGTCACTCATTGRTAATAATGAATGATTCAAACTGGAAAAGGTTTTGCAAAGGCTTACCAGGGTAATGAGAGCCCATTGCATAAGAAGAGGAAGAAGAGTTTGGCTTGTTTAGCCTTTTAAAATAGAGGCTTAGAGGAGACATTATTGCTCTGCCTAAATACATAAAAGGAATGGTTATTGACAGGAGGRAGAATAACTGCTTTCTCCAGAGGAAACTGTCAGTAGAAGAGCAAATGATCATACATTAGCCATTTATATATTTACGATTCAACTGAGAAGAACAGCCCTGTATGACAGAGCAATAAAATTCAGCAACAGCTTTTCAGTGGTTTCAATATCTAGCCTGATCAATTCATGGAAAAGATTATGTGACCTTATTGCTTATAGTGTCTGGGTCTGAACCCAGTGATCCGAGATGTCTTTCCTGTCCTATGTTTCTAACCTTTTAGACAACCCTGGCCAAAAGCTTTTGCAATTAAACTTTTACATATGATACCAACATTTTGAATCAGGAATTTCATTCTTGTAAATTATAAAGCATACTCAAATCTCTCTGCACATTTTTATCTTAAAATTATAACTCTCAATAGGGTTATATTTTTATGCCTCCATTCTAATCAGGTATAATTGATTAGTTTGGTTTTTCACTTCTTATGTTAAAAAGGTGCAAGAATATATACTCAGAAGAACCTGTGAATTTGCAAAGAGATCTAAAAGAAGTACATCATAGAAACTAGTGAGGTTTTTTTTCTTTTTATAAGTGGTTTATTTACTGTCCTAAGACTATTCACAAATTTAACCATAAATTATGTCATAAATTCTGCAGAAGGTAGAAGTTCCTGTATCCTGGTACGGCATGGGAAAACTGTGTTCAGTTCTCTTTTCTGGGGTGAACTCCTCATCATGCTATATCAGAGAGTACCCTAACTGTATATTCTGTCATGAGATATTCCTACTTGCTATTTTTTGTCCTATCCCAGTTAATGTGGAGGGGAGCTGGACGCTGACCTCACAGATGGGTGTACTACTAAGTATGTTGGAAGGGCTTTTGACCTTCCCAAAACAAGAAAGACTGAGGGACATGAGGCAGTAAAAACACAATTCCTATTTAAATAGAGTGTTACTGCCAAAAGCTTAAGTACTTGACAGAAAGATGATTTCACCTGACAACTGGAAAGGGTGGAGGGAAACAAGACAGAAGTTCTTTCTGTCTTGAAAGCTGAGGGTTTTCTTTTCAAGAATCTGAACGTCATTAAGAACATGGTAAAATTGGACATAAGTATTGTCAGGGATAAGCCTCCTGACCTAATGAGGCAGGGGCTGTGTTGCATCTACCACCATGCATGCAGGCACCCAAATACTGTGAATGATCCTCTCTTCTTTGAAAAAAGATACCAGTTTCCATATCAGATCCAAAGCCATTACTGAGGAGGACGGACGCATCATGGATCCTTCAGGCAAGGCCTGCCAAAATGTCCATAAATCTATCTCACTGATCTACTAAGACTTACATGAGTTGCTTACATAAGGGAGTAGCTGTCCTTGAAAATTATGTTGTAGCTGCTGAATATACCTGAATGTGGATCTCATCAACAGCCTCTCCATATTTTGAGAACCCACAGAGACCAAAGGCCAGGATGATTTAATTGACAGTGGTGGAGCTGCCACCACAAAAACGGTAAGCCTCGGACTGGTAGTATAAAGGGTTGCAAGGCTTTACAGGGCAGATGACATCCCCTTGAACATGGGTGTGGGTTTTGGAAATTGTGTGTGAAGGTGTAGCACCAGTTTGTGATGGAGGGTCCACACAGCACCTCTCTACATCTGAGCTTTTTGCCATGATAYTGCTTTACATACTAAGGAGGATGTGATGTCACTGCTCTGTTTTTGTCTGCTTGGCTCAGAACTGCTGGTTGACCATGACGAGAGCAGTCCCAGTAGCAAGGAAGGACTCACAGAAATGCATTCTACCTCTCTTCTTTTTCCCCCTAATGGAGAAAGATCTGCAGGAGGATAGGTGCCAGTTCATGCAAATTAACTCCCCCATATATCCGTTGAATTATTTAAGTCTAGCATTGCTCCCCTACAGTGGGCTGCAGTGTGCATTGTCCAGATTCAGAAGGAGAAGATGGACTGGACATCAGGTTTCATAGAATCGCTCAGAAATAGCATGAGGAGAAAGACGCAGGTGATGGCATCAGCCTTGATGTGGACACAGATGTGTTACCGTTACATGCATGAGAGACAAAAAGGACAGAAAAGGATTTTCTAGAGGGACCCACAGTTGAGGGAGCAAAAGTTTGTGGGATAGCTCCTCCTGAGAAAGCTCTGAGCACCATGTATATCCAGAGTATCCAGTCTGAAATAGGTCTCCATGCATAATGGAGATGCAAGAAATCACACCATCAATCATTTTAATTTATTGATCTGCTCTTATTGTGCCAATTTACTTGTTATTGCAGGCACAGCCCAATTTAACTAAGAATTAAAATCTCTTGTTACATAAGGACAGATATAGGGTCTAGGTATTTAGTGYTTTCCCACAGTAGTGTGTGAGATAATGTTTATGGAAAGTAAAAAAGGGTCAGTCAGCTGTCATCTCCCAGATAGTGCACCTGCAACAGTGTGGAACTTTAAACTAGGAAAATAGTGGGGGAACTTTACTGTAGTTACGATAAAAGAATCTTTCCAGAGTTGAATTTTCTGTCTAAAGATTTAGTTACTAGTTGCCTTAGGAATTATGATGCACAACAGCAAATAATACATTAAAACTGGTTAACTTTTTAGAGACAGTAATAATATTTTGCTGTAAGAGTTGATAAAAAGGGAACATTTTAACAGAAGTTACACCTTTTAATGTTATTTTGACATTCTTATCAAATTAGTTTCATTTTAAAAATGTCAGCACTTAGAAGTTGTTAGAGCCTTTATCCTGGTATTATTCTAGGCTTTTCCAATATACATGTCAAACAATTGTAATATGACGATATGTTGCTTTCTTGAAAGAAGAGACCTGAGAAAGGGAAAGGGAGTAAAGAGTGGAGAGGTGGAAATCAAACTTTCATTTTTGGATCTGTATGCTACCCACTGCAGTTCTTATGTCTTCCTGTGTATATCTTCTATCTATCATCTTCTCAAATTACAATTTTACAGCAAGCTAAAACTGTTCTTTTACTGGATGTGTAAGGGAACTCATGAATGAAAAAAAGTAAAACACAGGTGTACAGACCCTTATAGATAGTACCAGCTATAATTTTAATCGATAATGCTCATTTCAGATCCTTTTAGGGAAATATGTAGAAAGGCAAATGCAGTAATAATTTTTCATTTGGGCACAGGATGGCACACTGCGTTCCTAATTTTGTGGGCATCAGTATTGACATTTGCTAGAAGAAGCAAAAGAAAAATGAATGACAATATCTGGCAATTTTTAATAGTAAAACTTGAGTTCTTTCTTTTTTATTACATCTACATTTTTAATGTAAGGATTTGCCTCATATCATTGCTTACTGAATTTTGTTGAACTTGAGATTTTCTTCAGCTCCCTTTTATGGTTTAATTGGGTATTCTTAATTACATAAGCCAAACTGTACAGGTAAATAAGTGAGGAGCATGGGACTAAATAATAGGAAACTCTTATTTTGGGAATTTAAAATGAAATCACATTCAAAGATGCTGAAACAACTTCACTGTTTTCAGCCAAAGAATTTAAAAAGTTTACAAACCCTCCAAGCTATATAGTTAAAAAGTCTTACAAATATATCATCCTACTAAATCAGCCCTTAAAATTAATGTTTTATTGATACAATGAATATCTCTATAGCTTTTGTTTCTGTCTGCATACTCAGATAATAAAATATCAATTGCTTAAAGATTTTAGGTTGTCTTAACAAGACTTCAAAGAGCACAAATAGAGGAACAATTTCAAACTTGATTTTTCAAAACTTTCCAAGATAGAAAAGTAATATTAGGACCTTCCAAGACATGAAAATGGCATAAGAAAATGAGGAAAAAAACACAAGAACTTAATGTATTTGCAAGGTGAAAGAAAGCAAAGTACTGAAAAATGTTTCCCTTCATCATTTAAAGTCATATTACAAGGGAGGAGATTTGCAAGACTTATGGTGTTGTGAAAGTGTTGGCCCAAATGCAGTTTTCTAGCTGCGCAGCAGAAAAATCAGTTTCACCAGCTTTTTTTAGCACCCCCTGTGGCTGACCAGCCAACCGCAGCCAGTGTGGTAAGACAGACACACCATCATCTCACACGCTCTGGAAAGAGAACGGTTCTGGTAGTCCTGATTCAGTAATGCTAAAAGGCTCTAAATATCCACTGATACTTACACATCTAATTCCTTGACCAGAATATAACAGTCAGACAGTGAGGAGGAGTTTGGGGCCTAAGCTAGGGCTCATGTGATCTAAATCCCAATTCTTTTCCCATATGGGCTTCCTGTATGACCTCAGCCAAGCTTCTGAGGCCTATGTCAAGAATGGGACATACACATTGCAGATTGTCTCTTAAGCTGTCTTCCAGAATTCATGGTCCTGTGTCAGGTACTCACGCTTCCCATACCAAGTTTCTCATTGGAAGTGTTTACTACCTAAGGATGACGCTTGTGAATGCAGGGAACCACTAAAACACACCAGTAAGAAACTCAAGAAGAGGTGTAGAAAAGGACCTGTGCCCTTGAAAGATAAGCTAAAGTCTAATTCTATGCAAAATTGTGAACCTTCTTCTGGAGTGAGGTATTTAAGACATGGGCTAAACTCAGTCCTTTCTAACAAAAGGGAAATAACTTATGCTAACACAATATTTGAGTGATTTTTTTTCTTTCACAGCTTTTACTCAGCATCTATTTTATTCAGGAAATAATTCTTTGCACAGGACTTGTACAGATCTGCCCTTTATCCACCTATGTCCCAAGCCATCTGGATGTGAGCAAGCTGCAGTTGAAAGGTGCTGTGTTTGAGCTAAGAATCCCACAGAGAACACAAGTATTTCTGAACAGAACTGGCTGGCACCCCTGGCTCGGGGCTGATGAATGAGCTACAGGTGAATCAAAAGGCTGTAAGCATAGGCTGGTTTTTAATGTTAGAAAACAGACAGAATTCAGGTGAGAGCTTTAGTCCTTTTTTTTCTGGTAAGTGAAATTTGAAGGCTGGAATTTGGATGTAGCACTTACCACATGTCTCTTGTTCACACAAACCAAAGAGGCAGTGGTTAGAGCCCTCAGCCAGTGCTGTAGTCCCATTCAACCTCACGTGGAAAAATTACAAGGGACTCATGTACTATGTAGTGGGGTCCCTATAGGAGCCATCAAGAGATGTATAGATTGCAGCAGTATGATCATGGATGCTTAATTGTATGAATACTTATTTGTCTGTTTTCCTTAATTTTTGTGATATATTAATCGATGGGGAAATATTACCTCCTAAGAACGTTTTTGCAAATTGTAATTATAGCCTATGATTCTGTTAGATATGCTGTAGAGTTGAATGCTCAGGCTATTTCCTTTAACTTTTAATCTATTTGAACCAAATGATAAGTGTTCTCAGGAGCAGGCTTAGTACAAAATAAAAAGATTTCTAAAATACTCATCTCACTGAAGTAATGCCATGAAAAGCCCAGTTTTCAACAAGCCTCAGACTGGCCTAGCATTGTACATGCAGAAGTTATGGGCATACAAACTGTAAAGGTATGACAGCTTTGTCAGCTAATTGGCCCAAAGGCCTGAAGCTCTGAATTTGAAGCCTGCTAGCTACTCAGCCACTGACTAATGTGAATTTGGGCAAATTATTTAGAGAGGAATTTTCAAATAAATCTATGTAAGGCCCAAGTTTAGTGGTGCTATTCTTTTATATACTTTTAACAGGAGGACTGATTCCACAGAATATAAGGCTTCATGTTTGTAGAACATGTAAACAAAAAAACATCCAAACAAAAGCAGTTTTGATGGAGAGATGATATCTTCAAACTGAAAAAGAAAATGCTTTAATGTAGTTTGTCATGAGTGACTGAATGTGTTCCTCCCTAAGCAAATTCTCTGTGGGAACAGGATTMTTTTCTCCTTTTGTAGATACAATATTGTGTAATAGGCCTCTAATTAGTTGTTTTTAGACTAAACACATGAAGGGAATTATTCGAAGTGGTGAATATCTAGGCCTRCTGAAAGAAAGAAGCTTTCAAAATATATCTCTTAATGCCAGAATGAAGGATGAGTGGCATTCTGCATTTCTCAGAGCAGTGAATTAGATTCTCCAATTCACTGAAAACCAAGATGATTCTCTAAAATAGAGGACATGTGCTCATCTACCATAGGTTATGCCAAAAATTTCACTTCAAGAAATGTTGCCAGTTACTGTTAAGACATCCTTAGAGGACAAGCAGACGTTGGTGCTTTTGTCATGTCTCCTTCAGAAGAGATCATGTGGGCAGAGGACTTTGGGTACTGGCATTAGGGTCCTAGGGCTGACAGCTGCCAATGTTGCTATGCTRTTGGGGCACTGTCGCATAGAGCCCCATAGTGCCTGTGGTTGAATGCTTAACGTTATCTGGGGAGATGATCGTGTTCAGACGTCAGAACCTTCATCTACATTGCGCAGTTTTAAAAACACAGCTGTATTAGAAATTCATAGAGGGAAAAAACATAATTATGCTGTATATCAACATAGTTATGCAGGCAAAAGACAGTGTAATTTCAGCTATGTCAAATTAATGTTATTTGGACAGTTGATAAAAATCCTTTGCTGGCACATATATGTCTTTATTCAGCAATGGCTTCCTGTGTTATTATTTACTGCATTGTTTAATATTGCTGATGCATAGATTTAATAATCAGTGTATTGTTGTTACAAGATTAATGTATTCTGGGGACTCTAGAGTTCTCTGCCTCAATGTTTTCTCCAGTATTATTCAAATTCAGTTAATAAAGATCTCCAACTTCTATAAAGACATTCCGTTGTGGAAAAGATAATCTAATTCTAGATCTTAAGATCCAAGCAGGCCCTGAAGATTGTGTGTAACAGTGAAGATCAGAATGATTACAGATTTAACATAATATAAACACTTCTTAATTATAACATTCAGGGAAAAAAAAGAAATTACTGTTTTTCAAAGGATTTATTAATTTTCTTGCTACCTATTTTCCATCTTTCTCTAATTATCAACTTTTTAAGTTTCAGCAGTATTATGATATGCTTCCTTAAAATTTCAAAGTAATTCAAGCAAATAGTCTGGAAGCAGAAGCCAAAGCCTGATTTCCTATGGATTTGTGTCTGCTGGTCAGATTCGCTACTGTGAACTAAAGAATGAGCTTCCAAATGAAACCCTTCCTGTCATTGCAGCATTTATAACTGTGCTCTCTCTTGTGGATGTTCTGACACTTAATAAATGATGAGGTGACTTTGCAGTCTTACTTTTTATCCCTCAGTCATTTCTGCTTGGCCTATGTCATAAAACTCACCTTTCTTAAACCAGTGCTATCCTCCTGTCTCAGAAATTATTGAAAGGCATAGACACAGAAAAATGGACAGAACAAGGCTGCAAATTGCATAATTTTCACTTATAAGAGAAAATGGGAAGAAATATAAGGACATCTGAACATTTACCCTTGCAGTTAAAATATAATTTAAATACATCTGTATGTATTATTGAATAGCTATGACAATGTAGATTTCTTGCCTGTGGAAAATTGGTAAAATGGGGAATATATCTGAAGACAATCCATTACTCTATCACTCACCTGAGAATACAAATCCCCAGTGAGGATTTTCACAGAACCAAAGAATAAAACAGGTAGTCCTTCTTCCACTTCCACACCATGCTCTTCACTGCTTCTCAAGAGAATGATGGTTTTCAAAGGGGCTAAGACACCACTTTCTGTATATAACATATTCCACCAAATATAGTCAATGACAGCTAATCGGATTACTGACAGAAGCCCAGTCTATTTTTAAAAAAGTATGCTTCAGGACAAGGTTTCTCTGTGACTGATTGATGTGAACAGTAAATCTGTTCACTAAGCTAGTTTGAATATAGTACAGTCAGCAAATGCCATTCTTGTACAGGAATGTGTATCAGACCCAATATTCGATGGAACAAAGATGAATGTCACTTAAAAGAATATGTCACAGAAAGGATAAGGTCACCTTACTTTTACCTTACATTTATTTTGACAACTACCATTGATGCACGTCTGCACTTACCTGGTTTGAAAGTTTCAAAAAAAGCTTCCCTTTCAAAAAGCTTAACTGAAGGTAGGCAACGCTAGGTTACTTTCTATAGTTAAGGTAACAAAACATTTTAGGGCTCTCAGCTGCAGCATACCCTCAATGGTGGGAAGAAAGAATAGGGCCATGTAAAGTGGTTTCACTCTTCCTGTGCTGTACTTAGGCATTAAGCAGGGTGTCTTCTTCACAGCAGAGAACAGAAAGACTGGTGGCTGGTAAGCTGAGACTGGTTTAATCAGATCGTCTAGTATCTGAAGCACAATGCATTCATTGCCCATTGTCTGGTTCCCCCATCTGCCAGCAGTTCACAAGAGGACTTTATGAAGAAGTTTAGTTACATGGCTTAAGCTTTAGTGAATACATGCTATATGATTTTGTAAACCTCTGAAAATGTTGCTCTGAACATCATTCTCAACAGTGTCCTGTGCTGGACAGTGGTTAATAGAGATTTAATTTTTTATTACTACTGTAGATATTCAGAAATCTGTGGAATTGTTTTAGATTTTTAGTAATATGTGTGGTTGAACTTGCATTTGAAATAGACTAATTTATAGATGTAAGGCATTCTACAGCATTTGAAACTAACTCAAAGAAGAGAAATCAGAGATTTAGAAAGTATCAGTACAAATTCCTTGAGAACACTTTAAAATAAACTTAAGGATCTCAGTAAGGAATAATTCTGAACCATGAGGAAAGAAATAACACCACTGCACTTACTGCAATGCATAGCAGCTGCTATCAATGGGAATTTATATTA
The DNA here is from genome assembly GCF_003343035.1 of Apteryx rowi. Taxonomy (NCBI): domain Eukaryota; kingdom Metazoa; phylum Chordata; class Aves; order Apterygiformes; family Apterygidae; genus Apteryx; species Apteryx rowi. Next base: position 248,406 of record NW_020451151.1, read on the forward strand.
GAAATTTGTATTTATTGTATGTATTATGGAATTTCCATGGCTATAGTATCTCAGGACCTCACAATAACCTTGTAGGAATAAACAGTATTTCCTTACTTTATTTCTTATTCAGACATCAGAAACAGAGGCACAGCAAAATGAAGGAAGACTTCTATTAAAGTCATTCACTGAGTACAAAATCTGGTTCTTCATAATTTTCACTATGCTACTGCCAGGTAGTACTTAAAGTCTGTAATTGCCTAAGTTTTTGACAGTAGAGGTCCTTACACCTACCATTCCATTCTGGGCATGACTAGAAATGTTTTTTTCAGCCACTACAACATTGAGGTTATCTTACACAAGTCCTGTCAGGATCCACAGACTTAGCATATTCATTTTATTTGGGTGAAGGGATGATTTAAAAATTTAACAGATTGCTTTACACAAGAATACAGGTAAAAGAGAAGAAGATGTTGTCATTTCTCCTTTCTTCAAACAGCTTAAGCACTCACCCAAAAATCTAAGGTCTAATTGCCTCCTCTGCCTGACAGCCCTTGAATCCCTATCTCCCACTTCCTGGTGGGATATCTAGCAACCAAACTTCTGGGTATTCTAAGGTGAAGTGCTAAGTTTGTCTCCTTTGCAGAAGCTGCTTCATTTTGCATGAAACAATCAACAGCTCAGTGAACTATTCAGTGAAAACGTGAATGTCACTCACTGCTCTAATGATGGTATTCATCTTGGAAGGGGGATACTTGCATCTAATGAATCCACAAGTATTTCAAATTGAATAAACACTGGAACAGAGTGCACAATACAGATTTCTCTATCAACAGGCTGGGGAGTGAAACTTTTACTTGCTCTCTTCATCATACACCAAAGGGGTATTTATCACATGCAAGTGGAATAGTCTCGCAGAGGCATCCTATGACAGAGCACCACAGTGCCTCTGCTGCTCAGGGTGCTCTTCTCAGAGGTGGGAAAGGCTCGCATCTTCTCAAAAAGAGTGGCGAGCACAAAGAGGAGTGTTATAACTACTGTAACATCAAATACACTCTCCACATTATAAGAAAATGTTGCTGTAGGCCTGTAACTTTTGGAGAAACTTGAGACATTAGGTATTTCTTATCTTTGGCTATTTTAACCAAATTGCTGCTTACCATTTTGACCTCAATAGATTTTACTTTGCTCTGACTTTGCCAGCTCATGGCGTCAGATTTTATTCAATGGTTAGGCAACTAAAAGTTTGTCATGTGGCGGGGTTTCATTGTCAGCAAGCATGTACAATGCAAGGAAAAGATCTTTATCATGTTTGAGAAGTCACCAACAGAACCAAAACAGACAGAATTGGAAAAATCTAACACTTGGAACTTAAAACCTCCAAAACATAAGTAAGAATGTGTGAAAAGTGCCTGAACTGTCTTTACTGCACTTGTATTCAGACTTATGAAAAGGCTTACAAAACATGCCGTCTCTCAGCTTGTGTTTTATTATTTAAGTAACCAGAAGAAACGTGGAGGAAAAAATCCTACAAAAATAAAGAGAAGGGGATTGAAGAAATTTGTCAGTGGCAGATTATATCCTTTTTTTATTGTGGAACAATCTTTAATAAGATTAATGACAGAAACAAAATGAGTTTAATAGAGAAATCCTGTTGGGATCAAATGTTCATGCTATGCAACTACAGATACCATACAATCTTGTTTCAGCTGATTAGATTGTTTTATCAGAAATCCAGGTAGAAATGTAGTGAAAGAGGGAGCTCAGCAGGATACCTCCAAATTAAAGCATTTAATAGTAGATACAGATCATGCTCATTTGCGTGACTGATGCGCACGCAGGAAAAGTTAATAACACTGCATTTTAATAAGCTGTCACATTTCTGTGTTGTAATTTGGATGTACCATTTCATTGAGGGGTTATTCAGGTAATTTTGAATGAAGCAAGAAAGCCTCAAGATTTGATCTCACATTGCCTAGTAAGGGAAATCAAACTTAGATGTTAAATTTATCTGAAAAGGATCACCTGTGTTTTTTCTAGCTAATATATAGAACATATTTCCTTTCATGGATATGCTAAGACAATACTATGCTTCCCCTAAAAAAAATCATTTATAGATGCCCTCCTGTTTGTTTGAGCTTTATTCCTTTTCTGGAATACAGAGGTATATTCCATACTGATATTTTTGATGGTTCAAGTACAGATAATCAGATCTCTGATTTATGAAGAAATACAGGGGTTGATTGAATTCTGAAGAAATTACTGCACAATTAATTTTGATATACTATTCACTATGTCTGTATTTGGCTGGCGTCAAATAATTTATTCTTTTATGAAAAAGTACAAAAGGCCACGGTAAATCTCTTTTCTTTTGAAAAATCAGCTTGATGTTAAATGAAGCAGTGGTCATTTATATTTACTAGAWGTTTAACTGAGAGAGGATTTTGGATGATGGTGGGACAAAGGCAAAATCTGTAACTGTTACTCAGGTAAAGCCTTTTTTATTGTATYTATTTGTATTTATATGAGAAATTGCCAAATGCTCAAAGGACAGTGCAGCATCCAACTGGTTGCCTGTAATTCTTCTAAATCAAGACATAAAAGGAAAACATTCTGTTACCCATGTGTAACAGCTTTTAAGTTTTTTTGTGTTATATAGTTGTCTCCTCAATCATTTTCTATTCTTTTTTAAAATGCCTAGATAACTGAGGTAAAAGTCAGACTTACTTGCTGGCAAAATAAGGAACTTGTAGCTTAAATATATTGCCTCTTGATTATTATAAACTAAAGCTGATTGCTTATCTCTGCATATTTTTCCTTACAGAAAACAATAATAGTACAAAATAATCTAATTTTAGGAATGAATTTTAATTTGCTTTGGAATATTCTTGTAATGTAATTTTAGGCCTTTAAAATATATTTTTTAATATCCTCTCATCTAAGTCATATGCTTTGATAGCTCTAAAGTGGTCAAAACCATGTCCCTGAGTTAGGAGTTGTAGTAGAATGTTCAAAACAACAACTGTCTACTTATCAATCATAGTACGATGCTTTTTCTTTGTCTGTTCTGCTTAACTAGGTACTCAGTATGCAGCTGGCAGCACCTGTGCTTCCTCCAAAGAATTGATTTTACTGGGGTACCCCTTCAAAGCACTACAGCGTGAAGAGAAAGTGATCATGGAACAAAAATTTAGCAGAGTCTGTGGGCAAGCAATCATGTCTTGATTACTTATGTTGTATGCAAACAGAATGAAGTCCAAATTAATAACATTGCATGTTACTGCACATATATCCATACATGATGTACATGATGTTTTTGTTTCAGAAAGCTAAGAACAATTATGAATCTAGCTAGCTGGTAGAATATCTGAATGGATGGGCGGGGGGTCAATAATACTAGAGAAGGGATAGAGTTGATTTTACTATGTATACCCCAGCATACCTAACTCCACAACTGAGACAGAAGACCAAGCTGATTAAAGAGTGGAAGTGAAAAGCTCCATTCCATAATCTCACTGAAAAATTTGAAAGCAGTAGCTGCAAAGCTCAGCAATTTTTTTTAATCAGAAGGTCTGGAACACAATCATTTAAACCAACTGGAAAGGAATCAGCTAATAAGCGTTCTAGGCTATGCATGTTGATTTTCAATTAAGTTTGGAGCACAAGGGAAATTCCAGAGAACTGAAAAAAATCTTATCTTAAGCCAACATTTTAAAAGGGCAAACTACCCATCAAGCATCAATCCTAGGCACATAATAGAATGTCTGACTTCATYGTCAATAAATAATTTTATTCCCCTCTTTCTTAATATCAACATTACCTTTTGAAAAATAAATCCTTTCAAACTAACTTGATATTTTTCTTAGATTGTAGCTCTGGTTAATAATATCACTAATGTATTCATTTTTTAAACTTCTGTCAGGCATTTGCACTAATAGCAACTCATATTTTTATTAGAAAACTAGAATCACTTTTATAAATTTATCCTGAAAATATTAGATGGATTAAAAACTTGCTAATTAAAGGCTTTCAAAATGTGGTTGTAAGGAGAAAATGCTTCTGTAGTAATGTGTGTAGAGGTTTTCTACAGGGATGTGATTTGAGATCTATGCTATTTAATATTTTTGTCAGAGAAAATAAAAAAAATCACTGAAACGTCTTATGAAAGATACAAAAGTTTTCATAATGTTAAATAATTAATAGGGAAAATAATAACCAATAAAAAGTGACTTGTTTAGTTTAGTAGCTACATGAAAGCAAAAAATTTGCATTTCAATATGACTAAATATTGGATCATTGAATCATATTGAGCCAAGATGAAATATCAGTCACAGCGGAGGAGTGAAGGACAATCCTGGGAACCAGTGAATCTAACTGGAATAGGGCCCTGTCCCGTAGAATATTTTATACAGAGTTTAGGCATATATAACTGTGATATTGAAAACTCCAAATCACTCTTGTTCAATCTTGAGGCATCTACACGCCAGAATCTTATAAATATTTTACGTAAGTGGCCCAGCGTTACTAGAATTGCCTCTTCACCCAAGGCTCTGCCTCACACCTTAGCCTGACACCTGAGCCCGATCAGATCCCGAACCACGGCAAAGTCCCCAGGCACGGCACCCCTCGTGTTGGCACGCCACGCTGGCCGYGCAGCAGCAGGACGGGGCTCCTCACCCAGCGCCGCTGTGTCCCTGTGTCCCTCTTGTGCCCCTGTCGCCACAGGGACCTTCGGCCCCCTGTCCTCAGTCCTCTGCCCAGCGTAAGTACTGGCGTGATGGCTGAAGCACCCAGAGCAGGAAAGTTCAGCCGCCTCTTCTGTTTGCAAGAAATTGAAGGTGCACCTCCTGGCTCTGAGGACAGCCGCCCACCCGGGTGCATCCGGGCGCCGGTGGGAATCCCCTGCCCCAGAGGCAAGGCCTGAGAGAGGCAGGGCTTGTGGCTGGAGCGATCCCTCCTGCAGGGGCTGGCAATGCCCCGTGTCTACGGAGCCGTTCTGTGGTTTTCCAATAACTATTGTTAAAGTGACAGTCAAACAAGTCCAGAAATGGGAGTATAAGGGTGAGATTTCTGAGGATAGTTGGGTACTTAGTGCTTGTAAAACTCCTATTAGGTGCCTGTCTGCATGTTTAGGTGCCTAGCTAGCTTGACAAAGTGGGAACTCCCTGAGTAGCTACTCAATGTATAAACTAGCAGAGAATCAGCTTCAAAAGCAATTTTAAAAATAAAAAGAAATAGTATAACATAAATGCTAGCACATTTTACAAGTGACGAACCATAACCTTTTCTGAAATTCACTTAAACTCAGGACTCCATTTACAGAACAGTGGGTCCTGTTTGCTATAGTCTGAGACATTTTTATACTGACTAAAAAAGTCAAGGTAATAACATTAAAAAAAAAATCTTTGAAGGAATTCAAAAGCCCACAGGTAAGTGACCTCCCTATTTTAATTAACAATGCTGAGAAAAACTCAAAATTTCCAACCTCTACAGAAGTCTACATTCCAATATTTGTTCTCAGTTTGAATCAGGACAGGAAATTAAAATGTCATAATATTTAATGTAACAAAATATTCTAGAAACAATTGATTCAGAGGTACACAGTTTTGTTTTGATATTTTCAATTAAAAGGAAACTATTCTGAAATTTAAATTGAACCAAAACATTTTGTTTCAAATTAGTTCTAAGTTTAGTTAAATCGTATTTCTGTATTGTGATACATTTTCTCATGGGAGTCATAGTTTGGGAACCTAGGACTCTGTCAGGTGCAGTATGAAAAATGTCTCCAGTCATAATTTTTATTTTCTCAGCAGAAGATAAAAGGAAAAGATACCACAGAAAATGCTATTTCTGTAAAACAACATTTTTTTGTCCCAAAGGCCTCTATTCCCAACCACTGCTAGTCATACTTTAGCTGCTGTTATCGTGCTTGTAACCCTTGGCTTAGACTTCTATGAATGCTGAAAGGACTTTTTGCTAATTTCTGAAGATTCACAGATCCTCAGAACCCTAAGGCAACTGGATTTACAATGTTTCGCCTGAAAGATGGATTTAAGTATCTTTCCATTCAGAAAGAATCAACCAAACAAACAACAAACAAACAAACAAACAAAGCAGAGATTGTTGGCTTAGGTTGATTTTTGTAAACTCACTTTCAGGAAGGTCCTTTGGTTTTCACCTCAGTGATTCGAATAAGCATTGCCTTATGTGTTGGAATTAAGGTCTGAATTTTAATAGGGGCTGCTTTTCCAGGGACAGATATCAAGAAGAAAATATCCATTTTCTTAGAAAGTGTGGATAAGAGATGAAATAAGAGGCTTCTTGTAAAATCAAAACTCATAATTTTTAATGCTAAACTTTCTACATTGTTAATAATGTTTCCTGAAAGCGTTCACTAATAAGATAATAAAACACAGAACAGCTGATATGATTGCTAGATTAGCTACAGATTTCTTATCCTTAAACTGAAGACCCCARATGATCATAATGTCTAGCAATGATCTGTGATAGACAAGTAAATGCCTTATTTTAGAAGTTAATGATAACAGCTGTAAACCTGTTTATTTATTGGGATAGTCCCATAGAATCCAATGGAAGTAAAGCAATGTAAAACTGAGAAAGACTGAGAATTATGACACAAGCAAGAAATTTGGTACATTAATGTGAATACTTTAATATCTTTTTTTTTTGTGCGTGCCTTACAAACAGAAAATCTAAAATGGCAGTCATGATGAAGACTGTATTTCTATGCATATCCAAAGACCGGAAAAATCATGGAGTCCAAAATGCTTGTATTCATAATGCTTGTGAAATTTGCACGTATAGGGCTACCACTGTAGTAGTAAACTAAACAGGGAGAGAACCCACCGTCTGGCCCAGAAAGCAAGTGGCACAGCGTGGCTCGTGTCCATATGGCTGAAGTTGCTTCTCTGGCCAAAACAGATTGGCCTCTCCCATTCTTCCTGTTGGGAATGATCACTTACACTTTCACCTGAACCATGCACCATCAAAGTCTGGAGACCGTTAGCTGATGCAAATTAACAAGTAAACATCGTGGACAACTGAAGATAAGTGTATTCTGGACTGTTTTAGCCTAGAAGTGCAAGACACTTTATGGAATACAAGGTTTCTGAATAAAACCTTTTGTTTCTGAAAAGTGTTTCAGTGCAGCTTGGAAGAAACAGAAAGCCTCCATTTGTCAGCTTGCCAATACTTAATTTGGGGAAGGGGGTGGGGTGTGAAATCAAAGAATAAACAACATATATGTCAATGTTGTTTCAAAAAAAAGTAAAATAAATTTCAGGAAATCAATCTAAATAGCTGGAACCTTGGTATGGGAAAGTTCTTACACTTTTTCTGCTTTAAGATGCSATTGACAAGTGCTCTATAAGTTCTCTGCTTTTAGCTTCAGGCATTTATTGTTCAAAAGCACAGCGTAAAAGAAAAATGATACATCTACTGCAGTGTTTATTAAATTTAAAGGAGTGATGGTCTGAAAGTTTGATTCAGTAGAGGCAGTTTTTCTGAGTTCCTATTCCAGTTGACTTCTCCAGAGCTCATGTTCCTATATGCTGGTGTGCTCGAACATCTGCTTTGGAAATATGCTGTGAGAGGAAATCAGGCAGACTTCCATGTTTTCTCTCCCGCTTCTGCATGTACCTGTTCCCCAGAGGTTTTCCGTTTCATACAGACAACACATTTGTAAATGACACAGCCTATGTCTCCCTGCTGCGAACTCTCAGCCTGCTTCTGCGGCTCCTTCTCCCACCGTCAGAGCTGCAGGCTCCCAGAGGGCTGTAGCCCCTGCCCTCAGTGGTGGCCATGCCCTGCTTATAGCCCTTCTGCCTTGCAAGAGGCAACTCTCCCCAGGCTTCTGGCAGCCCCACAGATCTTGGCCCTCAACCTGCTCCCCCAGCCAGCACTACCTCGGCACTCGCCCCATTGCTCTCAGGCACCCTTGCATCCTATATCTGAGCAGCAACAAATGCTGCAGTTCACTTAGCTGAGAGGCTGCAACACAAAGTATAAGTATTTTTAAAAAGCTGTTTCTATCTGCCCAGCCATCTGAGTCTCTGAAGTGTGTGGCAGTGCCAGTGGAGCTGCCTAGCAGGTCTCCAGCCTCTCACAGTGCACATGCTGTCTCCTCTGTGGTCACGTTTCTGCAAGCTGCTGTGTCTGGGGGACCCTCTCTTCCTCCTCTGCCAAGGGCAAGAGGTCGCCTGCCCCCTCGGCTGTGCCACGTCCCCTAGCACCAGGGGACAACTCTTCCTCGAACATCTGCACAAGAGAAACAACAGGGAGACATTTCTGTCCCAGATAACTCCTGAAGACACCCGGTACTAAATAACTTTCCTTCAGCTCCCTGTTTCCAAGGGCCAAAGTCTGTAACAATGTTTGGGGAGATGCTGGGGTAGCTTCATCCCTTTGCAGGCTGCATCCTTGAGGAGCACCTGGAGACAGCAGGGTGGCCTGCCAAATATACCTCATAATTTGGAGGTGAGCAGCAGGCCAAGCACCCACTGTTCCTCAACAGAAAGCAGCTGCTGGGAGGGCAGGAGCAAAGGGGAGGCAGGCATAGGCACCAGCCCAGAGAGAGAAGGAGGCAGGGGGGCACATGTGTCTAGCCATGTCCTGCGCCTGATAGGACAGTCTGTCCTACCTTCTCATTAAGTTCCATTTCTAGTTATTTTCCTGGGTGAGGGATTCTTTCCTGTGTGCATGTGTGTGTGGAGCTCTGGGTGCCAACAACGRGAGTGGGACCACGGGTCACAGGGCCTGTGTGTCTGCGCTGCCAGCAACTGGAGCGAGTGAGGGTTTGCAAGTGAGTGTGTGATGGCCAGTGAATATCAAGCTGGACTAGCCAGGGAGTAGGGTTAGGGTTGGTGTGTATATGTAGAATATATATATACCAACAGCCAGAGTGGGGCTGCAGGCCTCAGGGGCTCGTATGTCCAGGTGCCAGTGACTGGGGGAGCGGGGATCCTGGGCTAGCTACTGGACAGTCTATGTGTCTAAGGCCAGCTACTGGAGGGATTCACATTGCACACATGTATATATATTTCTCATTAACAGACCTTCATCCTGATCAGCCAGAAAGGGGAGCAGGATGAGGTTACTGGGGCTGTTTGTGTTTGTGTGACTACTGAGCATTTCTGTCTGTGTTGATCCGTGTGGCTGGCCATGTGCATGTGTATTATATATGTGTGTTTGTGTGTGTGTTTATTCAAAATATATGTTCAGCCTTGCTACTTGTTGGACCTGGGAGCATGGACCTGCAGCAGCCTCGCCTCCATTGGACTGGCAGATTTGATAATAGAGGCTATTAGCAAAGGTGGGTGCTATGGGACAAATATACCTACATGCTTACTGAGGGACAGGTGGTTTATGTGTGCAGTGATATTTTGAAAGTGGTATCCTGTCTTCTACCAGGGTGCAGAAGATTTATTCACTTACATCTGCATATGCATGCCTAAATTCCTGGGTGAGGCTTACTTGGGGCATGTAGGCACCTTTGTTCACCACAGCAGTATGCCATACACTCAAGGAGGCACTTTTCAGTGAAAGATACTTGGTGACTATATCAACATACTCCCTGGCTGATGCTGTAGCTGCAATAGGAGATCATAATTGAAGAGATGACATATATTTTCCCTGAATGATGGTAACATTGGGCAGTGTCAACCTCCACAGAACTCTGTAACAAACCCTTCCTTCTCATCACCATGAGAAGCCAAAGTGACGCTTGCTTGAGTTGTGCTCTGCTGGGGAATCTGCTCCCAAACTGGACGATTCTGGCCAAAGTGAAGACAACTGTTCTGTAGAGGGTGGTCTCCCCATCATCCTCCCCCTTCTTTTCCCTTTGAGGGGTCTGGATCCAAAAGAGGCCAAGTCAGAGGCTGGAGTCTTAAACTGCACTCCACCTCAGGCCAAGATGAGCAGGTACTTTCTGTGGCCAGATAAGGAGTTCATCTTGGCATACTAGGCCCAACTATGCTGCGATGCCTCACTGTACCAATTATGACCATAGTTTTGATCTCCCACACCAGTTTCCTTCATGCCCTGATCTCAGGTCTCAGAAAAGAATTAAAAGCCTATAAGCAGTGGGGTTTTTGTAGCATGTCAGCAAGGGTGTATGCAGTGTAGCATGAGAGGAGGTTTTCAGGCACAAGGATTGCCGGTATAATACTGGAGGACCATACCAAGAGTAGCATACCAAAGTGACACAACCTCATTACTTATTGGGAATGTTACTGGATCCACAATGTTCCCTGAGTACTAATAGGGGAGTGCAGCGTGGCACAAGTGAAAAAACACACTAGAGAGCTTTCTGATACCAGCATACCATACCTGAGTGTATGTTATGGCCCTGGTTTATTTAAAGTATAAGTAGGGCCTGTGACCCTCTTTGGCCAGGGCATCACCACTGTCCTGTCTAATTTAAGAGCTCAAGCTCTTTGACAGCTGTAGGCACTGGAGAATACTGCAGAAGGGCCCTTAGGGACTACAACAGAGGCACAGCATGCCCATCCCACAGTTGTCCACTTTCCKAAAAGCCTGGAAGGATAATTTCTGACTGTTCAGATGTCTGAAATAGGGAAGATCAGAGTTCTGGTGGACACACAGATGTAAACGTGTGCCTGTGAAACAGCACAGAGGTTCTGCAAATGACGGATGCTGTCCACAGAACACACTCCGGATACACCAATTAACAGGATGGACTTCCCCTCACAATCAGTACCTTCTCCGCCTCCCATATTCCCATCAGAGAGAAGACTGAGGACCCCAGGATATATTTGAATAGCATAGCTAGGCACAAGAAAGTTTGGTGTTCTAGCAAGCAACAAAACACATCTCAAATAAGGCAACACACTGGAGTCTGCATGTCATTTCTCAGGCATCCTAGATGAGCTGTCTGTATGTTTCTTTTCTTCATCCCATCGCTAACTATTCAGGACAGCTTCTGTTGCAGAACTTGCTAAACAGTGATGCGCACATTTGAATGCAAAACTCTCTATTGAATCTCACAGCTTTAGCAGAATTGCAACTCGATTCATTTACATGAGACTCTAATGAAGCAGTAGTTGTCATGACTCCCTTCAGGTGAAGTATACAGTCCAGATGCTCAACTGCTACCTGATTCTTAATGCCTTATTAAAGTTTCTGTGTGGTCTGTACTCATCTGTGTAGGGATGATACAGTCTTACAGATGATAAGCACCATCAGCTGAGCTCTTTAATGCTACTAATTTCTTATCTGTGAGGAGGCAGACAGAGTAGGACATACCCCAATCCAGCTGAAGCTACAAGCAGACAAACACTGTGTAGTAGTCCAAGGTCCATAAACCCACTGTGGTCTAGGAAGACCTGTATTAACAATATATTATGAATCCCCTGTGGGATGAGTTTTAGGCATACAGATTTCACTGATCACCCCGCAGAGCTGAAAAACCCATTTTGGTTAAACCTCCACTGGCATGAGGAACACCAGCATTACTGATTGCTTTGGAGAGCACAGGATATAGCGGATAATTAGAACAGAGGTGTGCAAGTCTATTCAGATAGTGAATTTCCCTATTCAGGCAGGCCTTTAGATAGTCAGACTCCAGCATGTGATGGCTGCACATCTGGACATAGAGATGAGCAGGCTGTCACTGCAGGCAAGGCTCTCGGCAGAAAGTGCTAAGCATGATCCTCCACAGCCTGATGTTTTACTTGCACCCATGGTCTGTAACCTCATAGAACATGCGTAGAACATGCATCTTCCTTTGATCTCATATCTCTCAAATTCAAAACAGCTACTTTATAACCAATAGTCTGGCTGAAGTCTGACTCTGAATGAGTCCTTTAGCCAGGAGGGAAGGAACAGTTGATTTCTCAGGCAAGATTATTAATCTGTCCCCAGTAGCAGGAGTGGAATAGGAGCTGAGGGCACTGTCTCCTTGTTCATATAGGCGTGCCTGACATGATGGCAGCAATAGTCACAGTATTGCTACTGAGAAGGAGCTGAGAACTGGCCCTGAAGAGCTGTGGAAGGCATCCTGAGAGGGTACTGGGACACGCTGAGAGATGGCTGCAGGTGCACCACACATGTTAGGGGTTACACTTGAGTTTCAAATACACATGAAGTAATTCCCATGCTCAGTTGTGCATTTTGGCCCTGGATTTCAGCAAAAGTACACCTGAGATGCTCTCAAGGCACCCCAAAGCCTTTACACTACAAATAAAAAACAAGTCCCTTCACTAAAAACTCAAACACTGCTACAAAGAAAAATATAATTTGAAGATACAGTAATAGCAGGATGAAAGTATAGCTGCAGCAGAGTCAACACACCTGTGATAGCTTTAATATGGCTAGCATAGATGACAGCACTGAAGAAGAGGGTAGAATGGGGCTTCAGTACTGTCTAGCAACCAGAAGATAAAACCTGCAGGGATCTCTTGTATTTACTCTGGCTAGACACAGTTTACATGCAAACATTATGGCATGGGCAACTTCTCTCTGTTATGCAATACGTCCTGACCTGCAAAACCATTCACTTTACTCAGCAATTCAGTGTGGGCTTGAATCAGTGAACCAAAGATGAGAGATCAGAAATTTATACAGTACCTTTCAGCTCCATCAAGCACATCTAAAATATGAGAAGGGACATCTCAGAACTAACATTTTGGAGTCAAAGATGGGAAGACCATATTTACATTGTTGTCAGGAAGAAGTCTGCATTTTTAAAAGCCTGGCAAGCTTTGTAGCACAAGTACTAAACTTGCATCGTAATAGGCTATATGGAGGCAATAAGGTACATTTGTAAGAACTTGATGTCTACTCCAAGTTAAAACTCTATTAATGCTAACAAAATTTCAGAACTAAGACACTTACAGTTTAGAGCATCTTTTCAGTAGTTACATTTGGAACTTTAGCCCCAATTTTAAAACTAAGCTGTCAATACTTTACACCTTTCATGCAACACCATACTTTTGCCATGTCATACGTGTAGGTGATCAGAGTTGAGGCATGAATCCAATCYATTGCGTTATTTAGTAAAGTCTCACAGCAAATGCTGCAAGTCTCTCTTTCTCTCTCCTCAGTAGAAATACTTTCATAAAGCCCAACACATTCTCAGATTTGACATTGTTTGAAGTGACTGATCCACCCTATGACAATCTCCTACCTGGTTACAAATTATGTTTTAACTCTTCATGTATGTCAGATAACTATCAGCCTAACGTGTTCTCCCTCCTTCCAAGAATTTCTGGAGACCAGTACCATGGTTGAATTAAAAATCAATAGTTCTTCACAGGATGTATATTATTTTTCCTTCAAGGAGAAAGGAATAAATTCAAATATTGGTTTTCTATTTATTACATTTATATGAGAGATGTGGGAGAGACCCTTTTTGTCTGTTTCTCTCCCCTTCAAGAGTTTTTGCTCTAGGAGAGGCTCTCACATGCTAAAGTCACAGCTGCTTTTCCATCTTATAGTCACCCTTTTTCTTTACCCTGCAGTTTCTAGTCTTATCCTGTTTATGTTTGTCTATGACAGTGCCCTTCAGCGTCATTCTAGATCTTGCTGCAGAGGTCAGGAGCACCCTGGGGAAACAGTCTCCTGCTCCCAGTTGCCTCCCTGGAGAACTCTAAATCCAGGGAGAAGTTATTGGCCCTTAGAGTGCAACTGGTGATATTAGATACTTGGACAATGTACAGCTAGCTCTGGCAGCCTGAAAAGATGAGACAAACCATTTTCAATGGTTTATAATGTGGACAGGCTTGGGCTAATTTTCAAAGGCACATTCCTGATGCAAAGGTTTCTGTGCCAAGTTTCAAGTCCATTTTTCAGTTCTACAAATGGTTTAAGTGTGAGAAACATATACTTTTCACTCGCCTTGTTGTCAAGAGCAGATACATTTCTATTATTGTTATTATTATTAAATCTTTGTACGCTATGTCAGACCAAGATTAAAGTTTAGCTGACACTGTTACCTTTAAACAAGGCATTATACAGAGATGTAAAACTCAGGGCAGGATATTACTGAGAAGTAACACACCATGAGTGTATGTTAATACAGCATGGCTTTTAATTATTAAAGGCACTGCTTTAAAGAATTAAAATCCTGTATTTAATCATCTCTTACAGTTTCAGTGACACTACTCGATGAATAACAAATTTTATTCTTGTAAGACTAATTTTAAACTATCTTGACCAGTGGAACCAGTATGTAAAGTTATTTTACATAGATATTATTTTAGTTAATAATTAGTACTTGAATTTACTAAACACTAATCATTTCCAATAATTTTCTGCTTTGAAACCTATATACAGCTTTAAGTCTTTTTTTTTCAGTAGCAGGAATTACTTGACACATGTCAAGAGAATATGTATTTAACCATTCAATACACATATTTAAAATAAGCATGATATTGTTGAGATACTCTTAACAGAAGTATATAGGAAAAGAGGTTCCAAAGATATGAAGACTCATTCCTCATTTAATATTGTCGACAGCAATCTCTTAGAAGGACTCATTTGCATTGCTCCTATACAAATGCAAGACTAGATCTCATTCATTCAGATTCGTTTCTCTAAGCAACAGGATACAGCTTGAAGGGAGAACTATTACCCTCTAATGTAGAATAATCCCTGGCAGCTCTATATAGGGTTCAAATACAGGAAGATAAGGTCATATTGCTGAGCATCTCTGCAGCTTTTAAACTACAGAAATATTTCCTACCAGACTGCTGCTCTCTCAGAACTTATTTCCTCACTAAATGACAAAGAACCAACCAACTCCTCTGCTTTCCTCCTTGCCCTCAGTGCAGGGCATAGGAAGGCATTTTGGTGTAATTTTCCCTCATTTTCCTTATCTTTTTCCTTACTAAGAATTTTGCTCAGCTGGGAGACCTTACTACTATTTTTGAAGAGTCACAACTCATTGTAACTGTTGAAGTATACCAGTGAAATTTCACATCTAACAATCACCTTCTATGTGCCTTTGCACACTTAATACATTTCATGTAGCATTTATATATATTTCAGATGTGTGTAACTTCATACCAATTCACAGTTTACAAGGGAAGAAGACAAGAACAATTGATCCAGTATTATTTGTTTAGTGGTTCACTATAGCAAATAATAAGACAAGTCACTGCTAAGCATCCTTTGGTAGAAATGCCTAAAATCGTATATAGGATTTTCTGTGATGGTACTTGCATTGTATTATTACCCATGCACCAAAGGTCTTTGGTTGTTCTATATCACCTGGAAAGATCTGATCTCATTATTAGTTACTTATAAAACAAAAAAGGTTAAAGTAATATGTGTACTTTCTGTAGTCACAGACACCAATAGATAAAGTAATCTATTTCCTCTCCATTTTGGCAGTATTTTACATTCTCTATACAGGCATATAAATGATTCTACCCTCTTTTTCACCTTGTAAAAACTGAGCCCATAAGCAGTAATTGCTCTGCTCTGTATTCCCTGCACATGAGCTGCTAAATATTATATTTCTAGTAAGATACACTTGCATTCTAAATATAACTTAAATGCATCCTGCTTTCATAAATAATATATTGGTGACTCACTGATGTATCATAAGACACAGTTAAGTAAGAGCCAGCTGGAAAAACAAATCAATATTAGTTATAAAGCTGTTTTAACATCTGTTGGTTCCTCTAATAAGAGATTACGGAGACCTGTTAAACTGTTAGTTTCCAACTTCTGTTTACACTTTCAATTCCATCTAATGCATGTTCTTTGCTTCATACAATTAAGTTGGTTTGATTCGAAGCACAGTAATGTGGTTCTGAGAGCACTACAAATACTAGTCATATGATGGGATTGTCATTAAAGACAACTGAATGGAGATGTTTATGTAATAAATAGCCCTTGGTGTGACAGAACTACTGGACTTTGTACATAMTTTTTTTTGCACTGCACATAGATAAAATAATGCATATAATAAATAGCAGAGTGCTGAAAGCAATGTAAAAACCCATATAAATCAAAGTAGAACCGGCCACAGAAAGAGTCAGAAGTGAAGAAAAAGAGTAACAGGAATTGGGTGAGGTCAGTCCTGCTTTAAGAAATATTTGGATATCTGTTTCTCTGTCACTTGTTTTTTAATCTGATTATTGGAATATATATGTGCACAAGCTACTAAGTCTATAAAAAGAAAATGCGACAAACAGAAGAATCTACAGTTTTAAGGGGCAACATGAAAACAGTCTTTTAAAGTGACTTTACTCTGCTTCCCCCATACTGCAATTTCTCCAGCCTTAATATATATTCCCTCTCCCCTTTTTTAGCTTGATAGGGCAACTGAAACAACCATAAAAAGAGCATATATTTCACACCAAAAAGGTGTAGCCACCTGCTTTCCCCTCAGCTCTATACCTACTTAATACAGTTATGTTTTGGCACAATCTAAAGTGAGAAAGCCAAGTACCAGGCAGGTAAATACTGGCACTCCTTGGGGGTGCTCTGTCATTTTTAGAAGATTAGAGGGAAATGTTATGCACTTTTGGCTTTTGGCAAGTACTGTCTATGTGCCTTTGGATAATCTTCCCTTTGATTATCAGATTTAACCTATGTCATATTGCAGCTGTTAATATATCTCAGAATGAGCACCGGTTTACAAATAGTTTCAGGGTACACACATATAATAGCTCAGTTCAACCCACATACACATGAAAGGACAGTAATGTTGCCATTAAGCACCCAAAGTGAAAATGTGATTTTTGTGTTCACCTGTGCCAGACTGAACATTTGATCATTGGTGTTACCAGACACTAAGTTTTGTGCTATCTCATTTTCTAATCACAAAAAACTTAATGGCTTGTATAACCTATGTCTAAGGTAAAAAACTGCAGACACAACCCACAAGTTCATATTTCAGACTTTCCCCCAGCACCACTCCTCTGTCAACTGTCATTAACCCTGCAGTAACTCAAAACTGTTCATAATCTAGAGCCATTTCAGCAACATAATCATATAAAATATTGCTTCCCTTCTGCTGTTCGGGAGCCTGTAGAAGTCTGAAGATCTTGGCTAAAGTGACAGTACTGTCTTACTCRTTAAAAAAGTGTTCAATATCCAGTTTTCAGAAGATATAGATATTAAACCTTCCCTCCTGATTTTGTGGTTTTGCTGTTGCTTTGTTCTATAATTTTAAACAATACTGACTTTCCTCACACTCTTTTAAAACTTGCACAGATATCTCCTAAAGATCCTCTTTCCTCAGTTTTTCTTCTTGGATCTAACCCAAGAACTTCTTAAGTCCCCCATCAATATTGAACAGTGATCCCCACTTAATCTTCATTAAGTGCTACAGCCCCAGCTAAGCCCCAGCTGATTAGTCACATGTAGGCTAAGCATCGTCTCTTCTTAAAGCTATCAGACACCCCTGATGCTGAGTTTCCTGGCTTACTRTTAGGCCCCTATTGAGGAGAAGGTGCTTGCACTGTCCTGACTTTGCAGCATTCCTGCAGGCGATGTAAGAAAGTCCCTCATAAAAAGCCAGGATAGCCCCAAGGGAAGCTCCATGTGCAGTCATGAAAATTGCTATGCAGGAGTGAGGCAAAAACCTGCCGATACTCATCCCACAGAGACATCTGCCCCAGTTCGCCCCTTACACCCTCCTGAATCCAGAGGTGTGTACACAGTATAGCTTTTCAGCATAATGCTGCAAACGTATCGGATGGCCCACAGGCAAGACGGCCAGAACCTGTCCCATCCATGCAACATCTGGTAGGGAGATTCCTCCTGGACAGACTGATGTGGCCAGATGATGCCCCTCTTCACCTGCCTCAGACCACAGGTTGTCCTCCTCMTCCTCATCCTCCTCCCCCCCTTTCCTGAGGATCAGCATTTGGCTGACCTCAATTTGACGAGCAACCTTCCTGAGCCCGACAGCAGCTGATCACTGAGCACAGCTCTGCCTGGTGCCATTGCCTCCCTCAGCAGTTGCCATGTGTGGCCGTGGCTGCTCAGGTATGCCTCCTCTCCTCATCACTGACTGGAGGAAACCAGCCTGGCCAGCCTTACAGATTTTTAATAGGAAATAACACAGCCTACAACCACTAAACACTAAACGTACACACTAGCACAGGTAGAGAAACAGGAATGGCTTTTGTTTGTGTACAACACACTTACTGTGCTGCGCAGTGTCCAGGGGGTCCTGTTGCCTCAGCCCACCAGTCTCTTCATGCTCCTCTCTCTCTCTGACAATCCTGGATGCAGTCTTGGCAATGGGGCAGGATGGTGCAGAGTTCCACACAATCTCATGCACATCCCATTTTTGAGTTAGAGGTTAGTCTCACTGTGGGAAATGTAGCTCAGTACAGGTTACGGTGTGAAGCATGGGCAACACATGATCCTTCTAACCTCTTCTCTGCCYCCCCGCAGCTGCTGGGAAGCCCTCCTCCTTTGTTAGACCCTGCCACCCCCAGTATCTTTGCCACAGGCTGGTTTGTCTTCCACATAGTCTAGCCTTTATACAGGCTACAATATATGCAATGCCCATTTCCTAGGAAGGATCTGGCATCTTGTTTGGTGCTCATTTGTTGTGGGGAAGGCTTTTCTAGGAAAGAAGTATCTTCTGTACAGGGACAGGCGTAGCGTGGTATTCACCTTGAGACACTATGATTATCACTGGCTATGACAGAGGTCACAGGGCAGTTGGATTCTTCCTGATAGCTCCTTCAGGGACAGTCAAAGATGAAAAGCGCTTTTAAAACAGTCTGCTATGTGCTAGATACTCCTTCATGGGTATCTAAAAAGTCCTCCTAGAGCCCGCTTCCAGAAAATCCCCCTTCCTGAATGCCTGCACAGGGCTCCAATATCCCATGCAAGTGGGCATTCAATCTGAGGCCAGACTGGACTGGTCCAAAGTAAACCCACCCCATACCCCCAAAACATAGGTAGATGGGTTGCTGGTTTCTCAGCAACATCTGTTTCACTCTACAGATCCCTTCCTATTGTGTCCCACTGCTTGGTGATATGGAGGTAGCCCCATATCCCTTCCTGGTATGCTCTGAAACCAGACACCTAACAGAGAGCCAATCTTGAGCTGCAAGAACCCTGAAATGAAGATTATGAAAGTCAAGAAAAGCCATGAAGATCCTCTCTGGCTCTATCTCCCCCCAAAAGCCTTGCAGAATGATTCTGCCTGGTATCAAGAGATGTTGCTTCTAAAGAACAAAAACCATCCCCAGAGAAGGATGTACTTCATCTCTGCAAATGCTCCCAGACAGGAGTGGTACACCTTGTGAAAGCCAGTGGTCACTTGCCTCTGTAGCACCTCAGCTGTTGCTGTGAGGKGGGGGAGCAAGGCTCCTTGCCAGGTAGTGAAGATTAGAAAGTGGTAAAAACAGATGTCCTCAGTGTGAAGCCAATGACAAAGCTTGCAATTCCTTTCATCCCATCTTGGAAAGCTTCCTTTGTAGCTAGTTCCTTTGTCCTCCCTTGCAGTAGCCTAGCCTACCAGTCTTGCCCACAAAGTAGGCTTTGTGTAGCTTGTGACACATGTAGACAGATGTGAGCACAGCTTGGTGGCTGATGAGGCTAAATATTGAATAGAGCATGGGCAGGGCTGGGCCTATAAATACAAGTACCACTCTGACACGTGGGATGGGAAGAGATATATACCTCTAAGAATGCTTGGTAGCCAAATAAGGACCATCTCTATAGGTTTTTCCCTATATGTGTGCTTATGCGTTTGTCCAGGTTGGCCTTGGGAAGCACAGTTACCTATTCAAAAAGGCCAGCTTTGGCTGACTGATGGAAGAGGCATTAAGGGCATTTGAGCACTTAATCTGAGCCCTGCACATTGTTCATGCATGTGTACCAATAAACACCTTGCAATTTTTTTGCTGTTGACCCAGGTATGTATTCAACTATTTATGAGGTAAATTTGGGTTGCTTAGCAATGATATTTGCACTTCTCAGCTAGAAATGCTGGTACACCCTGTGGCATCCCTGAGGAAAGGAATATGTCTGAAAACCAAACGCCTAGAGTGGATGCAAGAGCTATAGCTGTATCAGTCCATCTGGACAGCTCTCATTTCACCAGCATGGCGTGCAGCAGCTCACTGGAAAATGAAAACTGTATAGATAGTCAGGGAATATAGTCTTCAGGGATGAAAGTACCCTTACTGAAAACAAGATCATTACAGTCCACATATTTTCCTGTCTGACAGCCCAATCTTTTGTAGCAGAAAAACTACAGTTTTAAGAAATTATCTGTCACTGCTGTAACACAAAGCTTGTGATCTCAGACTGATTCCCTCAACTTTACATGTAAATCCCCTCAAATATTGAAACACTTTCTATAAATTTAAGCCTTCATTTAAAGCAACTCCTAGAACTTCTTAAAATAATATTGCCATAATATTTTCAATATAGGAAATCAATATTCTTTCCCCAATCTTAATTCCATAATTGACTGAACTGTTTTGAATGAAACCTTCCAAGAATGTCATCCTGATGTAGACATCTGGCAGGCAACTGGTTAGAGTCTAGCAAAGTTAAAAGCAATTGAAAACAGTCTTAGAATAGAAAGTGTCAGGCAACCTTAATAACAGTCTGTGTTACCAACTCTTATGAGAGAATAGAACATTTTCCTTCACGATATTCATTTAGCTGAAGTTGTGTAGGTGGCAGCTTTTAGCAGGTGCAGAATAAATATTTCCTGAGAAATATTGTTGAAGAAGAAATGCATTTAAATTATTAATTAAGTAATTAAGCTTGCCAAATTAAATACAGGTGATGTATGTATTCATTACTCCACTGTTTCACTAATCCCTTTTCTTCCTAGCTTTTTAATAGCACTGCAGACCTATATAGTGCTCTTCCATATTCTACTATATTATGAGCTAACAAAGAAGAAATGGCATGTAAAAGAATATATGTTGAAAAAAGGACCTTTATGCCCTTGAGTATATGTCTAGCTCTTCCACATAAAGTAATGTACAAAACAGTTGTCATTCTGATTTAGTAGGGGATTAGGGAAAGATTTTACTTTCTCATAAGTGATTTATAAAAATAATTTTGACATGGAGCTTTCTATACTTATCCAGATCCTTTTGATATCAGTTGGAAACTGGCCACTGATTTCAATAGGTTTGGAGTCAAGCCCTAAACTGTTTTTATAATTTATGAAGAAAGAAAGACTGAATTCCAAAGGGATGGAGTTTGTTCTTCAGAAGTAATTGCAAATATTTTGGGGCTGAATTTTGAGAGGAAACCACAAAACAAAAAAGCCAACTAAAAATGTGTCAGTGGAATGCTTGCCTTTAATTCAGGATCATGACAAACTCCATAGAGAGGCTGTGCTGCAAATCTGCTGTGACATTGCAATCTACTCATTTCTGTGCTTATCCCTGACATAATCTTTCCAGCTCCTTCTTTTATTTTCTAAATAAGGTGTGCTGTCTTACATTTGTTGTGGGTGGGTTGTTTATCTGATAGTTCAGAATTTCTCCTGTTTTACTTACATTATCTTTAAATGGCAGTAAAAGCTAATAGATGAGCAATTTACTTTCATTGTGGGCTAGCTAATCCAGCACAACCCAGTATTCCAAATTACACAGACGGGTTTTGTTGGCAATTTTTTTCTTTCATGATTCCATAGCCTTTTTAAGCACTTTCCTATACTGACTCTTATGTCAAATCTTCAAGTGTTTTGTCGCTGTGTAGGCAGCAGACCTAAATTTGGCAAAAAAGTGCTGTGAATCCCTGATCCAAAACAAGATACAGTAAGGTCCATAAAAATATAACTGTCAGCTTTGAAGCAACTCCAGATTTTGGGGGAGAGGACAAAGGTGGAGGTTTTGGCAGGAAGCCAAAGTTCTGAAATCTGATTGCAGTTCTAATACCTTCAAAGTAAGTCTGGTATAAAACTTCAGTATTCATCATTTATTAACCCCAGGGTGCCAACCCCTGATATGAGGAAAGATTTTGTAAAAAGGCAGAAGATTTATGGGAAGGTTGCAAGAACAACTGGAATTTCTGGGGTGGCTCAGCAGAGCACCAGTGGGCTAATGCTACCACTGAGCGCTCCCCACCTTCATCCTGCGGGTGGCTGACCAGTGATGAAGGATTTCCGTAGTGGAAGAGACATAGAAGCAGTGCCAGATTCAACCTAGCAGGAAGCTAAGGAGGTACAAGGCTAGTTCCCTCTAATTAGTAGCCTAACAGCTAGGAAAGCACCATTGACACTTGGGCCAGGTGTGTGCAAAGTAAGAGGGGACTCCTTGCCGCTTTCTTCTGTGGAGGAGAGGTGAAGCTGTGGGAGACAGCACAGCAGGGGAAGAAACTGGGAAAATGGATGGGCAGGAGGTAGGCAAAAATTCTGGATGAGGAAATCTTGATAGGACACAGACATAAGGATCCAGGGGAATTACAGTATTGACACGTTTTTTCAGCATATGCTTTAAGTCATGGTACAACACACTGGGAAGGAAAAGGGCAGTGTGTTCCACGTTGTTGATATGTTTGAAAGAGTTAATCAAAGACTGGGAACTGCTCCTCTGTGGCTGTGCATGACAACATGTTCTGAGAACGCAAGTAGAGCTTTCAGATGGAATATTTATGTTTTAGAACATAAGTTCAGGACGTTTCAGGAATCATTCATTGGACTTCTCCTCCTTTGAAGTCATTTGCTCCAGAATGACTGGTTTAGGGTATGAGTTGAGGAATCTATTCAAAGAATTAAAAATTGCAGCAGAAACTGTACATATAGTTGCATCCTGTGCTCAAACCCTACACAAAGCAATGTTCCACCATCGTAATGTCCATGGGGGAAATGGCTGTAGTTCAGAAAGATTTTCCTGTTGACACACCACATGGTGAGATGTAGTGGTAAGGAATTAATTAGTCTACACACTGCTGACATGTTTCTTATTTTAACTGATATTTTTCATAGTATATGACTGGAAAACTACATATTTACATTTCTAACTCTTCTAAATGGTGCTGTAAACCAGCCCCTCAAGCCCTGTGAGGGCTTGACAGCAACTACTCTGATGTGAAAATTGTTAGTGCAGTGAGTGTTCAGTCATCTCTGTTCTCTTTTAATCTCCTCTTTTGTGTTACTAGACATTATCCTGTGAACTTCAGTTCATTCCTACTATGGCCTATCTAGGGCTAGCCCTGACTTGCCTGTTACCAGATAACAGAGAAAACTTCAGTTCTTGCAATGGCAGCTCTTTGGTGAAGGTGTGAGAGAGTGTGATGGGAGCTATAGAAACCCACATGGGAGCAGTGCTGGACATGAGAGGAAGAGGATGCTGTGAAAAGATGTCTCTCATCTTGCACAGCTCACAGATTTTACAGTGATACTTAGCTCTGCAGAATACCAGACATTAAAAAAGAAAATAGGTGCATATAGGATCTTTCCTCCCTCTCCTCTATAGAGTTGTTCAGGCACAAGGGTGAAAGTAACAAAATATCTTTGTCCACAGTGGGGAACTCACAGGGCTGAAACACTCACCAAGGCTGAATCTTCCCCAGTGCTTCTTTGTTGTTTCGGCCAGGTCTCATTAGATCRCTAGACAGAGATTGAATTATCAAGCTAGCAGAGCAGTTCATCTCATTTTTATATAGTACCCTCAATTATAATGTTAGAACAGCTTCATTCACACAGTTTGCTGGAGGCTGGAAAGGGCAGAAGTATTTATGACAAGATGGCAATGATGAGGCAGATGAGTCATCATACACAGTAGTAGGACTATGGTTCAACACAGAACAGGTATCCAGTATAGCAGTGAATAAGGAGAGAGACTGTCAGTCCACTTCCTGTCATTATCCTAATCCCACAGAGAGCCTTTATGTAGCCTTTTCTGGTGCTCTCAATAATGCCAAAATTTGCTTATTGCTGCAAGACCTGGCAAGGATTTCCCAAATGGAAATTCCTTTTCCAAAAGGAAGAAGCTTGTAAGCTTTCAATAGCTTAGAAAGAGCTATTGGAAAGCTGTTTAAAATAAGAATCAATTATCTAAAGGTTTAAAGGAATATTCTTGGAAAAAAAAGGGAAATATATCTGTTTTATTTTGTTTCCAAATGAAAAAAAGAAACCTCTTTCTCACCTAAGATTTTATTTAGGCTGTTTTCATGATATTTTTTTTCCCATTTTTAGTACTCTTGAGCTATCCCGTTGCAGCTTTAATTAGGGCAACCTTTCATCTGTTTATGTTCCACCAGTGACATTTGAGGATTGGCCTTCAGTCAGAGCTTTGGGTGATATGTACACTGCCAGGCTTTGGAAACTTCTTCTGGACAAGCTGCCAGCAAACTATTATCCTCCTAAATGTCAATAAGTTAGACATCAATTGTCAGCTTGCATCATTTCTAAAAGCCTGCTCTCTGTAGATTAGATCAGAAGTCAGATGCACACTGGAAAAAATAGCACTAGATTTTGATCATGTATTAAGCATTTTCAACCCTTGGGTCTGATGGAGAATGTTATACTTCAAAGAATCTAACTTACTGTTGCACAGTTCCTAAAACCAGAATAAATATTAATAGATCAGCCTTTAGAATATCGAGCATATATATATATATAGGTCCTGATGGATTTTTGAAATATAAAGATACATTAAAAAGGGATGTCTACTGAGAGGAAAAATGCAAAACAGGGATTTTAAAGAAGTATCAGTACAAACACTTGTTTGTGTTGGAGGGAGCATAGAGTGGAGAGAAGCTGATGTTGAAGCTGAGTACTTTAGTATTGAGGCTGTGCGTTTTACAGATAAAGAATATTTGTATTGAAGAAAATACATTATTTATTTTTCCCTGCCAAGTGGACAGTTTCTTCCTGTCTCATGTTTGTGGTTTTCATTTTGCATCAGACCTAGGACATCGCTAAGTATTACCAGCAAGGTCTCCAGCAATGACTGGAAGGTATTCTTCATTTCTTGGCATTACAGTGTTTCCCTCTTTTGGCACATCCAAATTTGTCTGGTAGGGGAGATGGACATGTATGTTTTTTCAGCATGTTCCATTACTAAGTCAGCTTCTCATGTGATTTCCTCCCTCTCCCTTATGAATAAATACTTGAAGAAGATGTCACGGAGTATTTCTGTTGATAAAAAAGAAATAAGAAAGAATAAGTACTATGTATATGAATGAAAGGCTTTAGAACATGGTATATATAACCTATATAATGATTTTACCTTTCCCTGTACCTTTCCTTGCTTTAGTGGCCCTTATTTTTAAATTATCATCCCCCACCAAAAAAATTTAGAACCCCCAACAGGGCCATAATGGAGACAATTTGGTCCAGTTCTCTGGATCCAGACTGTAAAATCATTGTTAGCTGCTAAACCAGCTATAATAAACATTTCCAAAAAGCTCCATTTGCTCTTGATGTTGCTTCCCCTCCAGAAGCTCTATTGTCTGTACCTAGCTTAGTGCATGGCTCTGTGCTTTTAGGGTTAGACTGAGAAATCATTCTTTGCATTCCTGCTGTAAAGCTGATTGTGATAATTCTGGCATTACAGCTTCCATCTTCTCACACCTCCATGCCRAACTATTGCCTTTCCCACTCCTCCATGTTCTTTAATCGATGTCCAGTTAAGGAAAGACTTGCCTTGGGGTATATAAAGCATTAATAAATATATCTTAAAGCTTTATACTTGAATCTATACGTCTGTTACAAAAGTCCCTCATACATTACCTCTTAATCACATCACTTTGCTTTGGCTTATGTCTGGCAGAGAAATTGATAAGCTTTTCTMTTTCAAGCAAATCTCTAATATCCCTTTTGGGGCTTTCCTTCCCCTTTACTTTGGCCTTTATCTTGACTGTAGAGTTGCAGGGAAACGCATTATGTTAGCTCTATCCGGTAATAAAATAAGTGGAGGAAGATGGAAAGATCAATTTGGTGTTGGTTCCATTTGCAGGGCTTGGCAGTCATTCGGTTGTTAATTAGAAACATACTGTTGACGTAGCGCTAGTAACTCAACCTTTTACCAAGCTTCTCTTTGTATTATACAGAGCTTTACCAAATGTAATGGATTTGAGATGTACTGATATAACTCTTTACACTTCATACCATTACAAATATTGTTAATTTGGGTAAGTGCTGCCACTGGCAGCCAAGAAGCAGATGAGCTGATGATCTGCATCTTAGTTACTCTGCCTAAAAGAATATTCATAACATCAGTCTTACTATTGGTTGCTTTTCTAATACTGACTTCTCCTCTCTCATACTGCTCCTGTTAATCTCTTGTAACTGGACAAACCAAACAGAATACAAAAATTGTTTGTCTATCTCTTTGGTTGTCTGAAGAAACGTATTACTACAATGACATGTCTGTGTTGCTGTTGGGGTTGGATTTGAATTCCACAGAAATCATCTAGCTTTAGTAATCTAAAAATTAGGCAGCAAGTCAATTCAGTGATGCAGGCTTCTGCTATAGGAAGAAGTGTGGGTGATTCCTCCCACCTCTCAGACACTGAGTTCAGAATGAAATGAAGCACACTCTGAAGGTACATCTAGCCATTCATTACAGTGGAAGTGTAGAGAAGTAGCTTAGATGTGATGCTTAACTTTTAGATTTCTAACGCTAGATGACATGAATTCAACTCAAACAGTTTACACATGCTTCCTTAACAAGCTGAATGAGCCCTGTGTGAAARTAAGTGAAAGCCTACCATTGATCTCCATGGGATTGAAATCAGATTCTGATAGCAACACAACTGTAGCATTGTGCTAACATTAATGACTTGTGCTAATGATTGTGCTAATGATAATATTGATGTGTAATGGCTGAAATTTCTGAAGGCATAAAATTGGCTGACAGTCATTTCTCAGGATGACTTTATTCCTTAGCTGTACATCTCTATTTCTCTGGCTTTCTTTCAATATCAGACAGCTCACTGTTTAGAAGGGAAATGGCTTTTCCATTTTAGATGTGGATAGGCTGAATTGGACCATCTCCATTGACAAGTATCATGAAATTGGCATAGTTGCCTACTGAGTATCAAATGAAAGAAATTTTTTCTGTAACTGATTTATCTTTTCATGTGTTCCTAAGCACTTACAGGAAGAAAAATAGTTCTGAGGCAGAGCAAATAGAACAAGATAGAAAGGATTCAGAAGGATCAAAGTGAGAAAAGATTATTCTCGAATGCCTTCTGAAATGGCAGTCTTCAGTGCTGAATTTTAAGTGCTTAGAGTTACTACTATTTATTTGCAGTAAGAGCCTGGAGAACACCAAGAAATTGGTCTCCACTATAGTAGTTGCTCTACACCCTGAACAAAAATCTGTTTCTTAAATGACACCTGTTTTATGAACTGGCAATTTTCAGTTCTTCATTCCTCTTGCATTTGTCTAACTTACCTTACAAACTGCTGTTGCATGCAGTGGGTCACTGCGGCGTTGAATGGAATTATATTGCCTTAGGAGCTGAGTTGACTCATTAGTATTCTAGCATAGCAAGGTATTTCTGAAGATGTATAAAACTCCACTTGGACTTCTTTTTTATGATGTCTCCTTCTAAGTAAGTGCTGCGTATTCACTGTCTATCAATAGGAATTATAGATTCAGGATGACAGAATCTTTTGAAACAACATTCTTCAGAAACCTCAGTAACCTTTCATAGACCAATAAAAGATAAAAATACACTATTTTTCTTAGTTTCTGGAGATTTTACCTACAACCCCTTTCTAACATGTTCTGTGCTAAACACCTTGATATTTTTCAGCAGTTATGACTGGGCTCTTTTTATGGACTCTCATAGTGTTATTTTTTGTTCCTTTCATGTTTGATATTATCATTAATGCCTTTTGCAAGTCACAAATCATCCACTTACTTTAGACATACATTTAATTATATAATTTATTTAGAACTCATCACATCTGTCCTTTTGGCTTGTTTTGAATCTTCTGCTGTTCTTACCCATTCCTTATGTAACTCACACACATTGTACTGCAGCATTTGATTTATTTTCTTTTTCCTTTTTTCTTGATTCAAGAAAGCAGACAGGAAGGAGAGAGATACATGGATTTTTTTTATACATTTGACTGTTAGCTAAGGTTCAGGCTGTCAAAATGCTGCCAAAACATTAGCTAACAAGCTCCTTAGAGCCATGGCTTAAGTTGAAACCTCAAAAGTCTAAAATAGTTTTCTCAAAATAGGCATTCTCTTGCTCATTTGGCTGGTAAGACCCAACCCCAAATATTCTCCTAGTGATAATTAATTTAGGTATAACAATATCAACTTCAAGACAGTCTAGCTTACAGACTATCTTTCAAGGCAGTGTAGAAGGTAGAAGGTAGAATTTAGTAGATGTGTGAGAACTGGACAACCAACAGCAGAATTACCTAATCAGTTACATTATTAAACATTATTTCCAGTGGTCAGATGTCCCCTCTGCCCTGAGTAATCAGGCTCTCAGAAGCCCTCTGAAGTCTTCTTGTTGCAGTGCAGGTGAATTCAAAGCTCATAGCTTTATTTACAGCTCTTCTCACATAACGGAATACATGTACTGAATTCCTGTACCTATCTATCTGTTGGTCTTGTTTCTTAATGTTACTAAATATATGATTAGGTGTAAGATTAGAGTAGTGATCTACAGTAGTGATTTAGTGATTACATCTAAATAAAACAAAATGAAAACTTATTCTTCTATTCCTCATCTTACACACTAACAGAAAAGAAAAATTATACCACTTCTCCATTTTATGTGTGCAGGTTTTTGCAAACTTTTTCAGCATCAGAACTTCACTGAGTTTGGCAGATATTTCTAAACAAAGGCTCAGATCTGTACAAGGACTGTCCTGAGTGTGTGGGTTGTGTGTATATGTTCCTTCAAATAATTGAAACAATCACCCAGCACACTGAAAATTTAGGTATTTTCAGAAGCAGCATTTGAGCCTTAGTCTCCCATATCTTAAGAGAGCTGGCTGTGCTAGGGAGGGCCACTTTCTCTCCTACCCGTTCAACCTGTTCTACTTTGTATGGATGATTACTCATTACACCAGGGACAGGGAGGGAAGAAAGGAGGAAGGGAGAAAGGAAGGAAGGAAGGAAGAGATTGGGTCTTACTAGTGAAAGCATCAATTTGGATGTGGCGGTGTGAAAAGTTGAAATTCCAGCTGCAGTAAATACTCATATGAGGAAGAAACACTCTGAATGCTGAGACTGACAGTGACCTGGGTTAGTGTGTCAAAAACTTTGGTTAGGAGACTTGCCTAGGATGTAATTTCAGGTCCTGGATCTGAATCATGCAGATTTGGTCTCACAGGTTTGCCTGATCGCAGGGAGAAGTTGACACTGGTAGGACACTTCACTGGAATAAGCCTCAGCTAATAGGTGGATGTAAATTCTCTGAGTTCCCTTGGTTGCATTACCCCTGCAGGTGATGACAAGTACTTTACCATGTTGACCTTTATCCTTAGAGAATTTCTGTAGTAAGGAGAGTTAATATGTTGTTAACCTGTATCCAACAGCCACAGGACTATTGTCTGTTCTGAGGCATGTTTATTTTTCACTTTTTCTCCTGGTTAAGACATAACACCAGGAGAGAGTTCATAATTTATGATATTTTAGGATCRAAGGACCTTTTCCAGTCATCTCCAGTGAAATAAAATATTAATTGAAGGAGCCCTCTAGCAAAACAATGAAAATATAGCCTTCAAAGCGGCAGAGGGGGCAGCTATCATTGATATTCAAAGATTTCTTAGGAATGTTGACTTTCCCCTTTCTTTTTACATTCCTGATCAAGAAGTCTATAAAACTTCAGCTTTGATTAGTGTCTCTGTTTCTAGGCAGCATAATACGCATTGACAAACTCTGGCCTGGATTTGTAATATTTTTGCAGCTGAACAACAATTCATTCAATCCTTAATGTGGTGTTAGCCTTCCTTGGGGACTGTTCATCACATACTAACAAAAGAAGTAAAAGACTTTAACAGAGTGCTTTGCTCAAACAGCCACCCCATGCTTTCTGCTTGTTCTAGAGGTATCATACCAGCCCAATGTCCTTCTCTAGATATCATTCAGAGATAGTATAGATGGCATCCAACTCTCGTTTCTGAAGAACCCTCTTTTAAAAACTAGAGCTGTGCCTGTGTTTTGTGGCAAGCCTGGCACCTCACTCCAGGTTACAGATTCACCCTGATTGCAGTTAGGCCTAATTACCTTAGAGGATCTGAGCTTAGATACTTCATAAACGAGTGTTTCAAATATTTGCATTCTCACATTCTCACAATAAAAAAAAAGAAGGAATTAAACTGTTGGCTGTATTTTCTGTTGGTTTTGCATTGAGACAAAAGTTCCTGGGACTGATCCTGCCCTTAATTATACCATCTGAGTCACTATATGTGGTGGAGTAACTTTTCATTTACAGCCAAACACAAAGAAAATTGGCCCCTTCAGACTTCCTCAGCACAACTCTCCATGGAACATCAGCATAAAGAAATTTGCATAGCTGTTTGTGAAAGATATCCTCTCTGATAACAAGAACTTTCTTCAAAAGTTCTCAGTTGTTTGCCTCTTTCTCTTTTTCATTTTGCTTTATTTTCTTTATGTAGGTATGTTAGTAATGACTCTAAAATTGAAGATGAGTGAGGGAGATATATGGCAATCTTGTAAACTGAAAAATACGAGGAGAAAGAGAGGCTAGTGACCATCTTAAGGTAGTGGTTCTTCCCCTTCCTTGCTTTACTTCTCAAGACTTCCAGAAGAGGAGAGGAGTCTGCTGAAACATATGATGATGTGTTAAGCTACTGATGTGTTAAGCTGTTACTGGAACCAACCCTTATACTGGTGTTTCAAGTAGAAGAGCATGCCTATAGAGGCACATGGCTCCATGAAGGCTGTGAAAATCCACAGTTCTGTGCCATTTAACCCAAATTGACTCTGACAGCTATCTTTCACCAAGTTTCGAAAGGAAAGGTGTATGGAAATATATAGATGTACAGAAGAAAACCAGGACTCCTTCTGATTAATTTAATCATGCTCGCAGAAGCTGAAGCATTTGTGTAAAATACATGTTATTTTTCAGTGAAAAGAACCCTCTTTATAAAGCAGAGAATTCATTATATCTTGCTCTTCTGAAAGCAGACCTCTCCTGTAGAGTGAACCAGTGAATCAACAGATTGCACCTGTTGTTTCTAAGTACAAACTTGTGGAGAAGCACTTCCATTACATTCCAGAGGCAATAAACCAAAGGTAAAAGCAGAAATCTCTACTCCAGATAAGATGGAATTAGGTATCCCATTTTTCTGTGTGTTTATTTAGTGTCTTTGGACACAAGCATATCAATGTTGGCAATCTGCCTGAGATGAGAACATCAGTCAGGGGTTGCATATTTCAAGTATGAAGCCCTATCGGAAGAAAGAGGGACTGAAAATACAAGCGGCAGAGGATCTGCTGGCAAAAGTTAGAGGACTGTAGCCCCCTTCATTCCTATCACCTGGGTCAGCATGTAGGATGTCACATGACTGGCTGCAGCCCAAACAGCCTCTCCTTATGAACATAACTGCGTTTATCCCTTAGGATACCTAGATATTGGCACACTATTTACAGAACATTCACTTGGGGGAATGGATACATAGAGATTTAACAAGCACAAGGAAAACAGAATCTTGCCTTGTGTGTGAAAGTACACTGTAAACGCAACCTTTGCCTAGTTACCATCACTTTGTATGTATTTATCTTTACCTCTCGTCCTTAACGTTGTTTAAAACAGTAAGTTCAGCACTTCTGAGTTTATCAGCCAGAATGGTGAACAAGGTAAACTTTAATCCAAATGAAAACAGGCTCAGTGAAGGGTAGGGTTATCTATTACTTTTTCAAGCCATATAGGTCATAACTTGAGACCTATTTTTTTTTTTTTTGCTATGTCTTTGACTTTCAATATATTTAATTAGGTGAAAACAAAAGATACCACAAGGACTTCTGAACTTTAACCAGTCAAGAGAGATTCTGAAAGATTTCTTTAACCACAGATCACTTAAGAGTTAGTCAGGTTACAGAAAAGACTTCAACAATTCCTCTTTTGATGGTTTTGAATAGAACCTTGCTCAGTGGAAACTCAAAGAGCTTTGAAAGAAGGGGCCTCTCAGAGAATTAGATTAGATAAGACTTAATTCCATAAGTGGATCAAAGTTCTTAGAAAGCTGCACCATACAGAGAAGTTCTGGGTGCTGAAATCTGCTGTAACAGGTTGAACACATCTGAGAGTGCTGGGACACTGTTGTGAAATCAGTTACTCTACAGGCTGGTATGAAACAAAATTATCATAGTGTTGGCAGAGTTCACCTAACTGAGCAACTATAGGTTGCTGTTCTTTGAACTGCCACTCTTTGAACTTCAGAGAAGTTTCTAAACTTCTCTAGGGAATGGAAGGACACAGAAACTAGATTCTCCCGCTCCTGAAAACATCACTAACTCCTGATGAGAGGCAAGGCAAATGTGTGAAGACTCCATAGCTCCTGCCTTAAGAACAGCAAAAGGGCTGAAACAGCATGCGCTCTCTCAACAATCCCAATGGCACTCTGCAGCCATTTTTCACTATTTTAACACGAGTTGTGGTTTATAGCTGCAACTGAATACAATAGGTGGGATTCAGTCTAGCGCCATCTGAGATGCACTAAGCTTTCCAACACGTTTGCATGGGGCTGGCAGAAATAACACTGGACCTATAGGAGACCTGTACCTTCAGGAGATGTAGCTGGACGCCAGCTGAGATACCTAGGGCATCTCAATGGCAATGCACACTTATGTTTGGGTGGGGAAACCCACCCAGTAGGTTTAGGCAGGAACATTACAGGAGTCTGCAAAATCCAAAGAGCACTTACTCATTTCTTTTCAGCTCTGCTTTAAGGATATATTCTGATTTAATAGACTCACTGCAACATGTTTTAAATGATGTATAAACTGAAAAATCCAAATCAATGGTGACAGTTTTTTTGCAAACATTATGTTATTCTATGCTATTAGTTTCTCTATTTGGTGGAATTAACCACCATGTCCTCCACCCTCTCTGTAACGCCCAGACTAAAAGGCAATATTTTAAAGGGTTTACGAAACATTTATCTTTAATTTTTCCCCCCTTCATCCTTCCAGAGTCTTGACTGCCTCGATCTGGAAATTCTCTATTTTCTGTAGCTGGAATAAAGGGTATAAGCATATTTGCCCACACAATTTCCCCGACGACAGATTTTAGTTAAAGATGCAGTTATGTGCTACTTATCACGTAAAGARGTAGGACTAGAAATAATCACAATTCTGAAATGGAAAGATCAGCAGAATTTTTCCTCATTCAGTTTTGTTAGTTCACATAAAAAGTACAAACTGGTAAAATCAGGTATCAGTCAGGTAGATGGGCAAATACCAGAGGCAAGATACTAGAATAAATGGACCAGTGGAGTAAAAAAATGGATTAGATGACCTTTCACAGTTCCTCCCAGCATTATTTTCTTTAGTTCCATAAATGGCTTAATCCAATGTGACAAGCTTTGCAGTAGTAAAATAGTAACATTGCCTTGCAATAATTGGAAGTATTTGGAATTTTTAGGGGAAAAAAATGAGCAACACTGTTAATAACTAGTGATTATTATTTAGAATCTGTTAACACATTTGGGTTAAAATGCTGTCTCAGTTACTTCAATGGGATCAAGATCCCATCTCCTGTTCCTCTTTTATGGAGGGATCAAATAATTATTCAAAATTACTTTAAAAATGGAGGCAGGTACTATCTGAATATTTCTGGTCTKTTTCACATCAAAGTACAATTTTGCTGTTCTGTCTTTAGATAGTTCTTCTGTCATCTTTCTTTGTCTCTTTTGCTTGGGAATGTGAATTAGTCATTTGTACTTCTTTAACAGAACAGGTCATCTGGCTTGATGATTAATGCCTCTCATCTTCAGTAAGAACACTGAGGATGCTAAAAGCCTCATCAGACTAATTAGTAAGAATGCCCTTGAGCCAGCCAGAGGGCCTGCAGTATAGATCAGTCATGAGTTCTACACAAGTGCTATGTCTGATGTTTTTAGCTATTACTTCTAAGAAATATCTGGTCATTCAATGGAGATCAGAGACATGGCATTCACAGCTTGAGAGTACTGATTTTGTAAGGATTTTTGCCTATATACCTAATCTCAGTGCAATAATTTCATTGCAGTTTTCAGTCATCAAAATTAGCTACAGTTGATTACAAGACAATTTAATAACTGCTGACCAAGGAAGGAAATAAAGATAATTCTGAGCCAGAATAAAATGGGTTAATTAATATATTCAATAAGTAAGAAATAAAAATAAGATAATAATAACCATCTGTCAGGGGTCTGTTTTTTGTCCTATAGGGCAACATAAATAAGGTCACAGTGGCTGATCTATTTTTGTCATTGCTTTAAGAAAAGCCTCAAAGTTAAAATACTGTCTTTGCCCTTTTGTTACTCTTTACTAACTTTTCTGAAGTTTGAGGCAAGCCTTGATTTCTTCATTTGCTTTAGTTTTATTATTATTATCCGGAAGTACTATTATTCCTGATATAGATTGGAATAATTTTCCAATGAATCAGGCACATAGATTCAGAGCCTTTCATTGTTAACATTCAATAAAAACAGTGAGAGATTTACTTGAAGAAAGAACAAATAATCTGTATTTATTTGTGCTTTGTTCCATAAGTCACTCAAGGCTTGATTCACCACTGCCTAAGTCAGTAGAAAGGCTCCAGGGAATGGATAGGCAGAATTCATTCCAATAAGCAGCTCTAAATTTTGGTAGCATGAGTTGTGTGTGTGAAACATAAGTTTTCTCTCTAATTATAATTTTTGACCAGAACTGACATACTAGAATTTCTAAAAAGTAGTGCAGCCTTCTTTCATGAAAATTACAATCCTATTCTATTGTCGATTAACACAATTCCACTAAACAAAATCCTGTGAAATTTGTATTCCTCTTTGATATCTGATTGTGTTAAATCAGTGAGAGTCCTCAGTTTCAGCACAAAAGCATGTCTTCTGTTTTGGAACCTACACCCCTTCAAGTCTCAAAATCCATATCTTCAGTGATACACATAATCTTTTCTGTAACTGTGGAAATTATCCCTGGTGTCCAGCATGTTTTAAGATTCCTGAGCTGTAGGCTGGATTATTGTTTTAACTGAAAGTGAACATCTTAAGAACTATTTTGGCCTGCCTATACTCAGGAGGCTGAAACTTTCATTTTCTCCCCTCCTCTGTCCCACAAAATGTGACACATGTTCTCAGATAGGGCCAAATCCAGCCCTTCCTGAAATCTACTGGTATATTCTCATTTTAGTAGGAGCTTTCCCACTGAACCAAACACTCTGTATTCTCCCACATCAGGCACATGGCTTCCTCTTGCTATTATTTGACTATTTCTTGCATCAGAACAAATTCTGACATTGACACAGGACCTCCATGAAATGTGGAGCTCCGAAAAGAAGGCCTTTCCACGGACCTCCTTGCATCTCCTCTCACAAACAGGAGACTGAATTGCACCTCTGGACAGTTTGAGGCATTCCTGAATTGCTTATAGAAATCTCTTTTCCTCTTCTTACATTGAATACAGTTGCTGCAGTCAGACAAACTACTCTTATGAGATGTGATTTCTTCGGTATCAGTGTCAAGGTATTTTTGCACAGATCTATGGAAACCTTTGTATAATGCATTATGAAGAAATATTGCAGTAGATTGACYTTATAGTAAAATTATTTCATCATTACTAGACACTTCATGATCAGCATTTTCCAAACCCAGATGTGTCTGAAGGGCAACAAAAGACTGACAGTTACAGGGTTGCTCCTTCCTTTGACTTGCTGTGAAGCAGATCCTTTAAAATGCAGCGCTACTCTGAAAAAGAGCACTGCAAATAACAGTATTATGGGTTCTATTGTCTTTCAATGATTTCCCTAATGTATGGATTTGCAAGTGAAAAGATGTTTTGGCCAATGCCTCATTTCCAAAGTGAAAGTCAAATTGTACATGACTTATGATTACTAATAAAATCCCTGTGTTTGTAATAACCAATTATCTGGTGATTCACAAGAAAAAATAATGCAGTTTACTTTCTCCAGTATCTGTCAACTTTGAAGCATTTATATGATACAATGTAATGTAATTAGAGCAATTAGGTAAGGAATAGAACCTGTAAAAAATATTTTGGTTTAATATGTTGTACTTTAAACTATACTTTCCTGAGATAATTAACACTTTAAATAAAATATATTTGAGCATACTACCTCTGTTAGAAATGCAGTTTTTAAAGGATAAAAATAACAGGTTTCAGCACAGCTGCATTGCATTTTTTTGTTAAACAATTTAAAAATCTGTGAGCAACTCCTTACAGATTTATGCTTTGTGGTTGATTGACTTTGCTTAATGTGTCTGTAATTATATTTTGGGCTTACGGCAGAAGAGATTGCAGTGTCTTCTTACCTATGTACCTATGTTCTTCCAAACTTGTGCATAGGTAAGTATAGAATGAAAATTTTCTTTCTGCATAAGTCTGGACTGCAGAAGTTACAACTTCATGCACTTATGTTAGTTTTGTATAGCATGCAGTAGTTGTTATATTTCCACAATGCAGTGTAAATAAAATGTTATTTACTATAAAATTTTTCTCCTTAAGCACAAAGAAAAATCAATTAAATAAAAATAATCCACAATCACTACCTTATCTGAGAGCCTCAGTAACCTATTCCTTTCACAAAAACAAAACAAGGGCTTAGGAATTATTAAGAGATTTGCTGATATGTGCATAGAAATAATGAACCCAGCTGTCCAGTCCACTGTCTAGTAGCCTATTCATCCCAARTTATTAATTACGTCACTATTAAAACTGAGCAAACACCACTGCCCCAAAATACATCCACTACTTTCCTGCCTTTATAGAGAAAACGTTGATGCTTTTATGCTAATGCCAGTCACAGCTTCATTGTCTCCAGATATCTAAATTATATCCTCTGCCTATGAATTCTGAAAGTGTTGTGCTTTAGTCAGCATTTTAATATACTACTTTGTTGCCCCAAGAGAAATCAGAAAGTAAGATTTTACTTTAGACCAAGTATTATTTTTTAATATTGTTTGTTTTCAGAGACCAGCATTTCAAAGATCAATACCCATTTTCTTGATGTGCAGTTAAAAGAGAACAAAAAGGAAAACAGGAAAGGAAAACAGAAGGTAATAGAGTGGCTCCCACATAATTTGAACTGATGCATTAATTTCCTAAGGAGCCAATGTGCTACTTGCCATTTTTCTTACCTCACAGGTCTTATCCTACCCAAGCCCAGTTCCAACATGACTTCAATGCCAAACATACCTAGATCCATTAGACTTACTGAATGTCCCAAATAGAGATCTAACGAGGGCTTCTTGGTCACAAACATTCTTCTGAGCAGTGTGTTCATCAATACCACATGAGCTTATGAGAACTTGGGAGCAACTACTGCTAAGTCTGATGGTATGGCTTTTCCAGCTTGCCTTCCTCCTACACCCATTTTTTTGGAGAAAAGAAGAGGGTAAATATTAAAGTATGAATCTAATAGGTGTTGAGGTACATTTTCATGGAGACTCCACTCTGTAAGAGTAGAAACCACACGGTAAGAAAATTTCATCCTCTTCATTCTTGACATGAAAGATGAAGTAGTTTATTAGAGGACATGAGCTATTTTTCCTCCCCACCTCTTACCTAAAGTGAAGACACACAGGTTGCATTTGTTCTTTCTCCTTCTCTATGGGATGGTTGTTTGTACTTTTGCTCCTTTGGATGAGGATTAGATCTTTTTGCCTGCAATTTTCTTTGATAAGGTGATGTGAAAGAGGATTTCCGCCTTCTGTCTCCTCCAGACCATGGGAGAGGAAGGAGTAGTCAGAAAGGACATGAACAGGTATTTCTTTGTTCTTATGTAGAAGCTCTTTTTGGCCTTAGGTAACTTTGTAACTTTGTATACTAAAACAGCTAAAAATTTACCAGTTAAATGTTTTTTTCTTCATAAAAAAATTGTAATTGTATAACCCTGTGCAGCAAAGCACTTTGAGCACTGTCCTATTGCCCAGCTCAAAATTTGTATCAGATGTTTTGTTAGTGTATTTTTTCTTGGCATTAGTAGCATTTTTCAATTATATATGATATTGGCTTCCTCTGGTGGCTATTTGAACATGTGATTATATTACTTTCAATAGAAACTATAGAACTCTTGATGCTTTAGGTTTGATATGGAACCATTATAGCCAAATCTTGAAGGACATTTTCCTCAGTAAAAAACTGTTTCTTTTTAACTGTAAAAGGTATATTTTAATGTTCTATATGAAATTACATATTTAAACAGTAAGATATGCCTAAAAAGTGCTGCCATTATTTCATACTGTATTAGCATTAATGTTATAAACTGGTAAAAGATCTGATTTTGCCTTTATTTATTCACACATAAATCAACACTAATCCTACCTCATTGTCACCAAAATCAGCTAAGCCATGGAGTTTCACTGGCACATCGGTAAAAAAAAAAACACCTGGAAGATTGGTTCCAGTCCATCATTCTCTGAATGTCAACTGTCCTGATATTTCCATCCAGTAGAACAATGCACCTTTCTGATTATATAGATGTACACGCTTGCCTGGTAATGCCATTCCTAGATGTTTTTTTGTCTATTCTGTGCCAATCTATCTATACAACAAATATATAATCTATAATTGTTAACTGTTCTGTTAACATTTGTAGCATGTTCAAGCATGATGTCTGCTTTATTCACCAGATACATATGAAATACAGTTGTGATAGAGTCCTAGAGACAGGATTGCTATAGATTAGGGAAGGAAGTAACCTTTTGTGTCTGTTCCAAACTTTGCATACTCCTTCTAAGTGTATAAATATATTAATTAAAAGATTTTAACATTTCATTTTGTACTATAGCAGCTGTCTCCTGTTCCCTAAATGACAGCCAATAAACATGACCAGTGCCATCCAGACACTTACAGGCTTCAATTTTTCTAATAGCTCATTATATATTCCCCAAGTACCATGTCTTCTATGGGATTGCTAAAAAACTAAAATATAGCATAATATCAACCACTTAGAAAATCCTGTTCTGACTCCATGAAAATTCCCAGCAAGAATATTACTATTTGCTCCCTGAGTTTTAACACTCATCTCCCCATGTRTTATGTGCAGAAGAAATGTAGTCTGCTAGGAATATTTGTCCATGTCACCAAAATGCTGGGAGGCCTTTTGAGTTGAGGTCTGCACTGCTTTGACATGCTTGAATGGAAGGTGCTCCAAAAATACAAATGATAACCCTATTATTATTTCACTGAAATTATACAGTATCCCTTTAGCTGAACTCTAATAATCTTATACTAAATAAATTTCCATAGCCTTCATTATAAAGTGCTATTTAGAATGTTGGGAAATATTTTCCTTGCTTACATAATGCAGATCTCTTCTCTTTTAACTTCCACTGGCCACTTCTCACTTCAAGTTGGTAGAATCACAGAACTAACATCATAAATGGAGCTACTGAATAATTTTGGATATCCAGTGTAATTTTCACACCTTTACCCCACTGCCAAAAAGAGGAATATTTTCTAAAAGAATATGTGAAGAAATATATCCCCAGCATCATAAAGAAACAAGTAATAGCTGCCCTTGAAGTCCTAACTGACATGATACATAGACCAACAGGCACTCTACCTGGAGCTGATGATGGCTTGCAGTCCAATTCCCTTTTGATCTTTAAGCCATTTAGCACTTGCTCCCCCTGAATGATTGCTGCAGAACTGAGGACAATTCAGTGTTCCTTTGATAAATGGTTCCTGAAAGCCAGAGACATGCTCTGTCTGGAAGAATTCACAGCCATCTGCTGAGAAGCTAATGTATTCATCTCACACATACAAAATGTGTTTGTGGATGGTGTCTCACTGCTTTACACTAATATGAGTTTATTGGCATCGAAAACGACTTGCACAAATGCAAAAATGGAGTTGGAATCTGACCCAGGGATTCCATTTAATAACAGAAAACTCAATTACAGCAGCAAGAGCACATGTGGGAGGAAGGKATTCATATAATCTCTTCTTTTTCCTTCTAATTGCTCTCTTATTGGAATTGGCATTTGTTTCACATTGGATAAGAAACCCAAAAAACCTATGTATCCTTTATTTTAATTTTTTTGCAGTGTAATCCAATTTTCTTGCTTATTCCTGATCTCATAAATCATTTTGTAACTGAACACAGAAGAAGTATTCAAATAGTTTAGGTAATCCCTCGTATATTTTCACCCTGGCATAGGGATAAATGTTTTCTGAGGGACATGTATTATTTCTTCTGTCATGTTGGTGATGAACATRCTTTCCTACAAGCTACAGAGAAGGTACTATTTCACTGGGGTCATCTGCCTCCAAGGCTTGCCCTCTATGCTCAAGCAAATGTATGGAAAAAGCTGAGGTTGACACCTGTGGTCTGGTCCTGGAAGATACACTGCTGAATATCTTTCACCCTTGAGAGGAATCTCATGTGATACATTTCATTCCTTATATAAACCATCCTGAAGTCGCCAGAAAGAGTCAACGGACCTCAAGGGAGCTACTTTGGACTTAAAACTTTGGATTTAAAAAATGTATTTGGATCCAAATACGTTGTTTTCAGCCATCACATAGGAATAGCCATATCAGGTATGAAGTAAACATTTTCAAACCTTGTAAAACAAAAGAGGTCAAACAGATTTGACCTCTGGTCAGATCAAATTCTTGGTTTACAGTCACAGCATTTCCACTGAAGTCAGTGGATCTATCTTGTCTGTGGATGATGCAATCAGAAGTAACTCTATTTGAGCCAATGTATTTAAACACTGTAAACCAATTTAATGATAGCACAATGAGGTACATATGTTTGGGCTTGTGATCCTGTAAACGTCAATAAGCATAACTTTTTTTGCCTCACTAAAATCAGTTTATCCTTAGAATCAAAATGGAGTTTGGCCCACCTCCTAACCACTCCAAATGGGTGATGTTTGGAAATCCAATTGCTAGTGTGTCATCTCTTTTCAGTTTAGATAAATACAGATTACTAACTACTTGCTGTTGTTTACAAAGCTTAATTTGCTTCTTGTTTATTATAAAACCACCTTCATTTCAGAATTTCTGGATAGTTTTCCAATTAATTGCCAGGAAGTAGAACTGAAGAGTGCTCTAAATAACTTTCAGCCCCTGCCTGATTTCTTATTGTATTCAGGTGTTCCAAAAAGACCCAGGTCCTCTTTTCCATGTCCTTCTAACAGCTTTACTCATATATCAATAAAATGTGTTTCCAAGCATAATATTCTCTTGGCATAATCATCTGTTCATTCAAAAATACCATCTGTGCCTTGCTGGAGACTTTATTCTTTTATGAAACTGGCAGTGGTGACAAAGTTCATTTGAATTCCCAGGATTTCTAATCATTAAACAGTTTGAAATTCTCTTTTTACAGCCAGTTTTCTACACTGATAGAACTTTTACATACAGAGAAGTCAGGATTTCTTTTTGCTGTTATTCAATGTTTCATGGAACATTGTCCATAATCCTTCCCCTCCTTCCATCACAATTTTCACTACCAGCTTCTTAGCTAAGGCAAGATGGATGAGACTCCCTGTGAAGCCCATCAGCACTTGTTTTTTAATCAGCAGTACAGATTGCTGTTGACTTAAATGAAACATATTTCCCACCCAGGGACTGAGCACATTGCCTTCAAGCAGATCATATTTAAAAATAACCCTAGGAAAAAATCTTGTATCATATAAGACTTGAGAAAGAGAAAAAAACCCATAATACAATATCTTTTAAGTATGAAGGTAAGTTGCTTTTCCTGTTTATATTTACAAGAAGGGCAGATTTCCTTTTGCTTCCTTCTAATACTTTACAAGCAGTGAATTCAGCTTTATCTGAAACTAGTCTACTAGACTCCTGCAGCTTTTGAACTTAGCAGCTAGAAGATCAAACAAGCTCAGCTTTTCTTACTGTTGATTCTTCGCACTAGATATTTTTAGTTTTTAAATTTCCAAGTTCAGATACACAATTCTGTAACAGATGACACTATGATTTACTTCTCTGCGGCAGTTTTAAAGGTATTTTACAAGGAAGTAAAACTTCTGAGCTTGGTCTTTCTCTAGTTAATAGCCCACCGTGCAGCACTCGAAATGTTTATTTTCAACCACAAATGGAAAAACTAAAATTCCAGATTCCCTGCTAAGAAATCCAACAGGCTGAAGGTACCCAGTTCCTTGAAATACATCTAAGTCGTAAATCCCTTTTTAGTGCTCACTGTGGCTAGTTTACAGTAGGTAAATTACAGAAGGTATCACTTGCTGGATATTCTGTTGGCAACTAGATGCCTGATGCAGGACTGTTAATCCAGGAGGCTGCCAAGTGCCTAACGGTTGGGGCCTTGAAGTGCCTAAGCAGTCATTCTCAAAAGAGTAACTTAACTTTAATGTGAAATTCTTTAGGCTAGGAGGAGTTATACAGGAATCTAAAATTAGTCTGTCTGAACCTCCCTGCAGAGGAGTCCATCTCTTCACAGTGATTAAAATTTCTGCCTTTGAATACCTGAACAAGTCTCCCTGAGTTTTTCTATGTTTTTCCCACTGATACAGTACTGAGAATGGTACTTCTCTACTACATAGAACTGTTAAAAGCACAGTGAAAAATTCAGCTATAGGAAAATGGAGGCAATATGGGGATCTTATAGATCTCTCTATATATGTATCCTTTCTTAAAATCCATGTTGGAAAAGGGAGGACAAGGCCTCAGAATTACTGGTCATTGCTGCTAAGCCAACTGCCACGCACAGGTTCTGTCCTCTTGAGATTTCCTTGGTATATGAGGCACAGGAACTGTACTATGTTGTGCTGCTGTTCCAGTGTTAATGACGGAATCACAGCAGGAATAATCTGGTCTTCTACRCGCTCTATCTCTGCCTAGATCCAGGTGAGCCCTATAAGATACCAGGTGCTCTGTGACAGCAGTGGCCAAATATATTATGAGAAGCTCTGCTAGTAAATATAGACAGAGATGTATATCAGCTGGGCCCACCACACTGGGTTCTGCAGAAAAGATCACTGAGATGCAGGTCAGGAAGT
The DNA here is from genome assembly GCF_003343035.1 of Apteryx rowi. Taxonomy (NCBI): domain Eukaryota; kingdom Metazoa; phylum Chordata; class Aves; order Apterygiformes; family Apterygidae; genus Apteryx; species Apteryx rowi. The sequence continues at coordinate 291,469 of NW_020451151.1, forward strand.
AAAGAGAAAGGATGCACAGGATGACAGTCACTGAATTCAAATACAAGAAACAGAAAGACAGAACAATGCTGAGGAGCTGTGGGGAACAGAGAAGTATCACCAGAAGGAAGCCAGAACTGAATTTGTGACAAAACAGACTTGAGTAGCATTGCAAAATTTGTTCTGGAGAAAACCAAACAACAAAAAAAATGTGCTCTGGCATCTTCTTTTACTCAGAGTTAGTCCTGGATCAGGCTTTCTGGATGGTGTAGTTAGGTAACCCATAGCTATAATGAAAATATATAGAAAATATATAGAATTATATGGAATGTACTTAAGCTAATGCACTGTCTTGCTCATCTATTGCCTCTACTGTAACCAAGGAGAAATTTATCGTGTTAATTTTTTCTCCATACCTTTCTCTGGCCTCCCCTACTGTAAACTAATGAAACTAAATCTGCTAATTGCCTTCCTAAATTCTAAAACACAGTCAATTAATGAAGCTTCAGTGTTACCTACAAAGACCTCACTATGACTCATTATGAGCAAAGACTTACTCACAGATTCTGTTAAACAGAAGAAACCTGTAATTATGTGAGACAACAATGACGGGTTTACAGATGGTCAGACTGCCTGTTTTCCTACCAGCAGAGTACTAGGACTTGGGCTCCCTCTGAGTGGTCATTAGCACATGAAGCCAGGCTTTCCAGGGTTCATGGCACCGGGGAAATGGTCCCAAAGAATCAGGTTCTACTCACAGCCAGTCCAAACAGTTCAGTGTTTAGCTCTGAATCTGGACAAGGCGAATACTACAATTACATATCGAAATATGAAAGCAGAAATAACTCAGCTCTAAAAGGCTTTGAGTTTGGTATTAGGCAATAAGCTAGAAAATTAGAGAGCAGTTCTTTGCTCAGAAGGGTCTGAATTCCAAGTCACCACAAGAGAGCTGTGTGCTATCAACAGTCAGGTAGTACAACCAGTGTAGGCTTCTCTGGCCTGAGGAAATGGTCAAAAGAATGGGAGAAGACAGGGCAACTACATGCAGCGAAACTGAACTGGAAGTCCAGTTTCATGCCTGTCCATGCCATCTTTGCTTCCCTATGGAAATTACAAATTCCCTTTCATCCTGTTTACATTTGGCTGCGTGAGAAGTCCCCAAAAATCTGTGCATCTTGGTGACATGGTTTGAATTCCAGAAAGCACTTGCATGAGCAAAGATGTGATTTGGATATTTTAACATGACTGATACAGAACAGTTTTCTAGAAACATCCATAAATTACATTACAAGCTACTGTGTAATATATAATGCCAGAATGAGATTAGCATCCACTGCTTCTCTAGCTCCATCAAGACAGAGTTCAGTGCAATAGGGTTCTGTGTGCTGAAGCAATTAAACAACATCCTGTGGAACTGTCTTTCTATCCAGAAAAATTAAGATTTCTTAAATTATTAATATTTATATTGTGGACTTTTAGAATGCCTTCTAGAAATGTAAATTGAAATATTCCAAACAGGAAAAAAGTCTATGCTAAAGAAGACCATCAAAATATTTCCTTTAGCAAAATAGAATTAAAAAACTTCATGACAACATCTGACAGAAAAAGAATTATCAGTGCTTTCAGATAAAAATGATCTATTACATTTCAATTTTAAACTGTTTAATTCATTTAAATAAATTCCATACAATTCAAAGGAAACTGAATCATATGTAAAAAATCAACATATGCTGAGTAATCATCTTGTCCGGGTGCCAACAGCACTGCCAAGCCTTCCTGGCCCTGCCCCATTTCAGCCCAGCCCGGGGCCCTCAGTCTTCAGTCGCGCCACAGTCCTGCCCCTGCTTGGCCACGGGCTCCACTGACCCTAACCCTCAGTCTCAGTCTTGGCCCAGTCCTGTCCCTTAAAAGGTGCAGGGGCAGGGGCTTCCCCTGTCTGCCCTACTCTCCCTTGTGGGGTGGTAGGATGGGCCTTGGCTGGTGAGGCCTGGCCCTGACAGCTCAGGAATCACCTGTGGCTCCTGGTTCCCCTTCCCCCAGGGAGCTGCTGGCCTGTGTGGTGCCCTGATAGATCCTGGCTAATCAGACAATGGTGCTATTTGCCTTATATTAACTCATTCCAAGACTAGATTAAATTTCCTAACGCTACCAATGGACCCAAAGATTTATGGAATCTTATATCAACCTAAGAAAGCAAATTTCACTCCTATCTTCAAGAAGGGCAAAAAGGAGGATCCGGGGAATGAGAGACCAGACAGCCTCATTTCAATCCCTTGGAAGGTGATGGAGCAACTAATCCTGGAAACCATTTCCAGACACATGAAGGACAAGAAGGTGATTGGGAGTAGTAGTAATGGATTTACAAAGGGTGTGTCATACCTAACCAATCTGATAGCCTTCTGCAATGAGATGATTGGCTTGGTGGATGAGGGGAGAGCCATGGATGTTGTTTACCGTGACTTTAGTAAGGCTTTTGATTCTGTCTCCCATCACATCCTCATAGACAAACTGATGAAGGATGGGCTAGAAGTGGTCACTAAGGTGGACTGAAAACTGGATGAGCTGCTGGGCTCAAAGAGTTGATCAGTGGCACAAACTCCAGCTGGAGGCTGGGTTGATACTGGGACCAATAATGTTTAGGATGTTCATTAATGAGCTGGATGACAGTACCAAATGCCCTCTCAGTCAGTTTGCAGATGATACAAAAGTGGGAGGAGTGGCTGATACCCCAGAGGGCTGTGCTGCCATTCAGAAGGACCTCAACTGTCTGGAGAAATGGGCAGAGAGGAACCTCATGAAGTTCAACAAAGAGAAGGGCAAAGTCCTGCATCTGGGCAGGAATAACCCCATGCACCAGTACTTATTGGGGGCCAACCTGCAGGAAAGCAGTTCTGCAGAGAAGGGCCTAGGGGTCCTGGTGGACAAGTTGACCATGAGCCAGCATGGMGCYCTTGCAGCAAAGAAGGCCAATGGCATCCTGGGCTGCATTAGGCAGAGTGTTGCCATCAGGTTGAGGGAGGTGATCCTTCCCCTCTAGTCAGCCCCGATGATAAACATATGGAGTGCTGTGTCCAGTACTGGGCTCCCCAGTACATGAGAGACATGGACATACTGGAGCGAGTCTAGTGAAGGACTACAAAGATGATTAAGGGAATGGAGCATCTCTTATATGAGGAGAGACTAAGAGAGCTGGGACTGTTTAGCATAGAAAAGAGAAGGCTCGGGGGGGATGTTTATAAATACCAATGTTTATAAATACCTGATGGGATGGAGTAAAGAAAACAGAGTCAGACTCTTCTCAGTAGGGTCCAGTGACAGAACAAGATGCGATGAGCACAAACTGAAACACAGAAAATTTCATCTGAACAAAGAAAACACTTCTTCACTGTGAGAGTAACAGAGCACTGGAGCAGGTTGCCCAGAGAGGTTGTGGAGTCTCCATCCTTTGAGGTATTCAAAACCTGACTAGACATGATCCTGGGCAACCAGCTATAGGTGACGTTGTTTGAGCAGGAGGGTTGGATTAGATCTTAAGGCGCTCCAGAGGTGCCTTCCAACATCAACTATTCTGTGATTCTGTGTTTTGCTTCTTCAATTTTAGCATGGGAACTCTAATACCTTAACACACCAGGTATTGCAAAAATAGTATTTCTTATACATTTGAATAAAACTGAATGTAAGGGAGAATAATCTTTCAAAAAGAAAAACATGGTCTCATTATAATGTTGCCAGTTCATTTTCTTTTCTTCCAGCTCCCACAAAAAAGGGAATAAAGCTAAGGTACTTATATCTATATCTTTGACTGAACTCTTACTGCCTTCAAGAATTGTTGACATATACAGATGAATAATTAACCTTATAGTTTCTATTACTTTCTTACCTGAAAAAAAAATGATATAAGCTATTTAAGTGTTGCAATTCACCATATTTTGTGACCCAAAGGCATTTTTAAGACTAAAAACAAACCAGCATATTAGAAACTAAGCCCCAGTGCTCTACTGCTATCTGTCAAACATTCTGTTTGTTTAAGAAGTCTTTCTAATTTTATAATGCAATTTCCTGACTTCCCTAAGTTTATATGGAAGTTTCAAATATTATTGCCACCCTCTCAAAATCAGAAAGGAAAGGACAGAATTTTTGGCAAGCGGGGAGTGTCAGCTGCTCCTCAAGGGAAGGTGAGCTGGGAGCCGAGCATGGTAACAAGGCCAGCAGAAGCAGTGACCTCACCTACCAGAAGCCAGGATGTGGAGCAGCAGTTCAGGATCAGGGCCAGGTTTGGTTACAGTAATGAAGGTCAAGCACAGTCCAGTGATCACTCAGCAGTGATGAGGCACATCTGAGATCAAGCCAAGGAAGCCAAGCCAGCAGGTCTTGATCAGGGTCAGAATTGAGGAGACATAATCCTGGGCACAGACAGCTGCAGTTTACCAGCAGTAAAGCCTCAGCTTAAAAGCGGCTCCCAAGAGAAAGGAGGGGGAGGACCTTTCTTCTAGCTTTCTTTAGGACAGCTCTTATCAGTGAAAGAGCTGACAATGGGCTTGGACAGCTATACTCTTAGAAGGGAGAGATGTGCTTAGGTCTCTGGTAAAACCTGGGGAAAACAGGTTGCAAGCTTCAAGTGAGAATTATCATTATAACCAGTCAAAATGAGCTGAAATGTGTTTGGAAAGAAATGTGTTAATGTAGGCAGTACTACAGGTTCTTATATTGATTCTCTTCCAGTCTCCAAATGGAGGTGATTAATTTACACCCTGAAGTGTGACTTTCTACCATAATCATTACTATGAGTGTAGAAAGTGTTGAACACTTAGTAAAGCTAGTGATATGACTTCTGTTGGCATCACAGTGAGAATATAAGTACAAATATTTGTAATATGGCTAGACTAATGACTCTTCTGTGATAGTGGTAAAGGACCATGAAGGGAACAATTTTCTTTCAACATTAACAAGGACCTTTATAAACCAGCATTATTTATTATCCTGAAAACCTCTTCACCCTGCTGTATTGTACAGCATCAGTTTAGCAATGCTAATCCTAGCTCCTATTAATTCTCTTCCTGTTACAGATTTAAGGGAATAGTAACCATATACTCACAGGATCTATAAAGGTGAAGAGAGAGTTATTTCTTTATGTTCAATTTCTTGAACCGCAGAAGAAAAGCCTGTATAAGAGCTGCTAGGCTTGATTAGACCACTGGTTTATTTAATCCAGGGTATTGTTCACAACTACAGTTAGTTGCAGGTACTTGAGAGAGATGTACATGAATACCAGAGCAGGCAGCTTTAGATTCACCTGTCCCAGTGCAAAGCTTTCTGCTAAACAGTAATAGGTAGAATTTGTCTCCAAAGAAATGGGTAATATCCTTACCAAACTGTCATAGCGATAAAGCTTTGGTTGTTATTGTTATTCTTAAATATGTCTAAACCTTGATCTCTAAGACACCCTTTGGCAACACGCTAATAGTTAACTGCATGCAGAAATGTTTCCTATTAGCAATTTGATATTGCATCTTTCACCTTTCCTGAATGCTGCTCCCATATTCTTATGGGATCAGAAATCCTTGAAATTGCTTTTGTATATGCTTTGTTATCTTGTACATTTTTATCAGTTGATTCTTATTAATTTATTCTCCAAAATAAAAAGCATCATTTTTTTCTGTTTCTACCCATGTAGCAGTTTTCTATATCCATTATCATTTCTGTGGATCCTCTTTGAACATAACAAAATTGCAAAGAGATGAAAAAAAATGATCTGTCTCTCTGTCCTCTCATACACTTCTCTAGGGAGAAAACAACCCTTAACCACATGTATTCTTTCCTAATTACTCAGAAGACCTAAGATAGAGGTAAGGTACAAAGACGAGGTACAAAAACCTAGAAAGTTGTTACAAAATTATCTAGCTTTGCTTCAGAAGTACCTCATCAATTTATCTAAATAGCATTTTATAGAAATAAATTCCACTAATTGACCATTTCACAGTTTCTATTTTTAAATTCAAAATGAAAAATTTGGAGAAGATAAAAAAACAGAGAAGGATTATGCTACTTTTCTGATATTGGAGCAGTTTCACAAGACTACTTTATCCCCGGCAACCCTGCTAACTTTCCTTTTTCCCTCTGTCCCATTATCAACATGCATGGTAATAGAAAGAGCTACTGTGATAGACTCAGAGGTATATGGAGATTTTGCAATGCATTAACAGTTACTTTGCTACTTATTTGCTAAGATTCATGGATGATTCAACTGTACTGACAGTAGTAACTGCATCCTAAATGGTATACACGTGAAGTTTATGATAGGAGACAAATATTTTCCATGTTATACTTCAGGTTTAGAACAAGATAAAACCTTGCAAAGTTTTGAACAAAGTGACCAGTTGATATTTAAATTAAAAGGTAACTCAATAGTAAAATAGAAACAGTCTTATATACCTCCTTATCAAATCCTTTATTATATCATATTACGCTTAATCTAGCCATATTAATCCTCTTCTTTCAGAAGGGAGAATTTTATCCATCTATCACCTTCTTTTTCTGCTCTTGTAACTCATCTTATAGATATTGTAGAATCAAGGCAGAAATTTTTAGGAAAAGTTCTTTGGCTTTGGCTGCACAGAACTACAGTATCTCTGTTACTTTTGAATTTTAAACCTATGAGTCATAGTGCGCTGCAAATTTACTTTCTATAGCATAAATAGCTCAAAGGGAACTCAATGGCTTGGGAAATCTGGCCCATACCCTGCTCTTGCATATCTTTGAATATTTTCTGGGGCAGTTGCCAGTTGGAATCATAGGAGTGTTTTTTAGCCTCTTCCCTTAAGTTTTACTACATTTCTCACACTCTTGTAGCTGTGTGCTAAAGTCAGAGAAATTTGAAACATGTCTGGATCCAGGCCTAAGCCCACAACTCATGTTAGCTAGGTAAAACATTTTATAAGGCTTCTGGTTTTGTCTTACAAAACAGTTTCCAAAAGCAGAGCAAGGTTTCTCAGTAATAAAGGCAGAAGTGAATTGTCATCCCAAGAAAATGGCCAAGGTCAGGCCAACACTATTATGGGAAAGGGTGAAGAGGTAGAAGCAGCATTCTGTTGGGCTGAAGGCAATGGGTTGCCTGAACTCCACAAATTTCTATTTGAGGTGAATAATCTTGGTTCAGCAGACTTCCTAAAGTTGCAAGTAAGTATTTCAACATCTAGCCTGAAAAGAGGTAGTAAATGGGGGGAAAAAACCCTATAAGCTCCAAAACAAACAGAGAAATTAAATTAAATTTTAATTAGATGATTAACATTAAAAATGACAAAAAGTGGATATGGGAGAAAAGCCCAAAAGAAGTATTGGTCAAGACCAGTCAAAGTAAGGGAGGCAAAACTTTGAGCTGACAACCAGCCTAAAGACAGCTTCAGGTACTAAAAGATCGTGCAGAAAAACTAACGTCTTATGTTACTACTTTCTTACAGATAAAGTGAGGCGCTTGAGATAGGTGCATCTGATATAACGAGATCTTCCTTGGCTCCTTGACCTTTTGATCCCACCTGCCCCCCCCCTTTTTTTTTTTTTTTTTAGCAAAACAGCTAGTATAACTGGTCTCTTTAGACTGATATTCACTGCTGAGGTTAGGCTTATCTGGCAGATGTGCCAGATCTGTGGCAGTATGGAGAATGAGATCAATTAGATCTTCCACTACAGCCTGCTCTCCTTCAAAATAAGCCAAAGTAGACTCTGCAAAAGCCAGAACTACTTGTTTTACTTAGAGAAATCAGTACAAAAATTTGTCAAGAAAATACTCCTTACCAGGACAGGTTCACAGTAGAAGGAACCGGTAGTATAGCTATCCTTTCTTTTTAGTGTAGGTATGACCTCAAACAAGACTGTTTCATTGAAGGCTCTCTTCTGATATATAACCCTTGCTGATGCTTTAAAAAAAAAAAAAAAAAAAAACAGGGAAGGAGAGAAAGAAGCAATAACATCAGGTCTTTCTAACTGAGCATTCTCTGATAAACAAGCACACAAAGAATTTATGAGATCTGCAGCCATGAGAGTGACTTATACCTTTCTCCTTAGTGACAGCAAGTTTGAATTCTAGGTTTATGGTTGATGGTAACAGACCAGAAAGATTAATAACTTGAATAGTATTTTACACACAAAATTATGGTGAGGGCAAAAATGGCAATGTCCCCACAACCTTGGAATGTCACTCGTGATGTGTCATGAAAGCGACAAGACATGCATGCACTTGCTTTGCATGTAGTGCTCTAGTGAACAGGAATTTCACTTAATATGTCAAGGGAAACTCAGGCAAGACGATCAACGGTCATGAAGAATGGGCTCACCTTTCTATGTGACTGTCAAAAAGCCAGTGCTAGATGCGATACTAAGGAGTAGATAAAAGTAATCCACTGCAGGATATTGATCTTTGAGATCAAAAATATAYTCCAGTTCTCTGGCTGGAAAAGGGCTCTAACAGTCAATAAACCTTGATGTCAAAATGGATTTCTCTCAGAAGATGTCCCAGCAATAAGCAGAGTCTCTGCACATGTATACAAAAGCTATTGAAACCTAGTTCCCGAATCACTGAGCTAGAAGACTGTAAGCATAGCTTTAGAGCACTTTTTTATAAATTTAGCACAAACCAGTATGTTAAATACATGACTAAATTAACATGAAATGAAGATTTTTGCTCAATGCTTAGACAGGACACATATTCCTGATCATTCATTGCTGTGATGTGAGCACTGCATAGCCAAAATATTAAAAGACAGACAGAATAGTGACATTACAAAAAGAACGTCAGCATAACCAACTGTTTGTTTGTTTGTGCTTCCACCAATCTGCTAGCTAGGCTTGATCCAATGCATTGCAGCAAACTCTCTCTGCTTACTACAGTTCCTTTACTCTCCATACCATTGTTTGTCACAAAATGTCCTTTTATTTTGGTGGGAAATCCTTGTACTTTCGCATTCATGCAGCAAGTTACATGTATTTATATACATGCATATATATAAATGTAGGAACAAATGAAGAGCTTTGTTTGTTTTTTCTTCCCCACTTTTAGCATTGGGGAATATCATGTGGCTTACATAGCCTTTTTCACAGCAAATGATATAACGATGTGATAACACAGATGTCAGCAAACAGGCAGATCGTGCTTTGAGGACACCTATTTATTCTCATGTATATTATTTTTGACATCTGCAGAAGAAAAAAGAATCAGAYAAAATCAGTGGTCAAGAAAAAATATCCTCAAAGAAAAATGATTTTATTTCCTTGAAAGGGAAATAGCTATTTTCCTATTCTCCATTTTAAAAATCCTATTGAAATGACTATAAATGGAAAATCCATCAAGTCTTACTTTCAGTTTTATTGTTTTAGGAGCTAAAATGCTGTTAATTATTTTGGAGTGGGAAGCCATTATGAACAGGTAGGCAAAAGGCTGTGGCTTTGCTTTTCACATGGATTGCCAATTGTATCCTATTACATACACAGTAAACATGGATAAACTGATGCTGCAGCCAGCAAAAAATTGATTTCACTTGAGACATTTGCCAGCCATCCTAACATTATCAGCCACCTTGGGCAGGAATGAATAAATCATGCTTTTAAAAGTCAAAACCTAGTGACATCAGATAAGTTCTCTTTATAAGTTAGCAAGAGTAGACTCTGAATACATATTAACTGAACCATGTCTGATAATAACAACACATTTCCCAGCGTGAGGAAAGGATAAGAAGTCCCAATATATTGTTATACCTGAAGCACAAAATGACTTATTTGCCAGCCCCAAGTTATCATCTTCTAAAACAAATACAAGGAAAAGTTACCTGAAAAGTTAATTGTTATGACTGAAAATTCCATATCAGCAAACTAACTCACACCCTACAGCAAACAATTAAACAAAGCATGAGGATCTGGTTTTCTTTCTTTTTAACCTGCTGAACACAGTAAAATTTTAGCAAGGTCTTCTTAAATTAAGTCTAGTGGGTGCACCTGACTGGGAAGTACTCTGTGTGTGTGTTAATCGATTCGCTCATCTTCTGTGTTGTCTATATAGGTATATACATTGCAAATCTGAATTCACATAATAATGTCATATTTTACACTATGATGTTACTGGCTTATTCATTATTTAATCATCACTAAGGTTATACTTATTTCAAATTATTTAACTGCAAGCACAAACCAGCTGGAGGGTCTGTTCACCAAGCTGTTGAACATCATACTTTATAGTCATTAGTTCACACCCAGTCACAGCTATAAATGACTAAGTTCAGGCTTATTTCTTTACATCAGTGAAAAAGTAAGGGAAAATATTAATTTCTCTGTCCTTAGCTTACTGGAATTTTTCTTCTCAAAATGATGCTTCCATTGTTGAGATGAACAGACTAATTTTTAATAGGCTGATGAACCCCTTTTTTCTTTTTATATAAAAAAGAATTAGACAGTACATTGCATTTTGACCTGAATCTCTTTGCTTTACTCCCCAGTTTGCCCAGAGAACAAAGACTCAGTTATTCACCTGCAGGTGAGCGACTCTGAACTTGCAGAGGGCAGGGGCCAGGACGCGCTCCCCCGCTCCGGCCAGCACCATCGCGGCTTCTGCTCTCCACTCTTTTCTCCACCTGAATTTCTGCACCAAGTCTCAGGGATGCCTGTTTTCTCTACATGGAAATCAATACAGTAGAATACAGCTCTTAGCTAGTTTCTAAATTCAGATGAATTAGTGTTTTCTGTCAGCTTTTAGCAGACAGCCCCGGCACCTAAGCGTGACACATGCAGAGCCTCACCACAGCACCAGTGGGGTGCATGAAGGGGAGAGGCCTGCCCTCCTCTTCCAGAGGCCCGGGGCGAGCCTGCAGCCCCCGCTGATGCTCCCATGGATGAATTAAAGATTTCTTTCTCCACAGCTGTGACTCACGCACAACTGCCGAACAAAAAGGCAATGGATTAACAGGTGATCACATTTATTAAACGCAAAAGGTAAGCTTCCAGACTGCCCTTAATCAAACTGCGACACTGGCTTAAACAGAGGTGCTAGCACTGGCGGGCAGACCGCACGCAAGCGCTTTAAGACTGTRTGGAGGGGGAAGGCAGCAGAGCAACCTGCCCGCCGCCGACAGGAGGGTTGTGGGCGCAGTGCCATGGCCGCGCGCTGGCGGCACCGAGTGTGGCGCTGCGCCGTGTGCAGCCGTGTGTCCCCCCCGGGGCGCCATAGGCTGAAGGCCGCTAATGGCCGCCAACGGCTCCTAACGGCTGCTGTGGTTCTGCTTCTCGGCATTGACACCAAGTGTCGCGAAGGCCTGGATGAGTTGGCCCAATTCATTATTTTTAAATTGTGCTGCAGAGCTTACAGTTAATTCCATCCCCATCCCAAAATACACAGCATTACAGCCATACTTGATTTAGACATGGGCGGGCATGTGAACACCGGGGCATCCCAATACTTTTAATCAATAGGAAAGTTGTGAAAAAGAAAAAAAGTTGTAGTACAGTGAGAATTGAATGTGGTTAGCTTGTTTGCACATAAAAGGTTGGTGGCCTTCTCTGAAGTCTTTACACTGCTAATTTTCTAATAGTAATTAAAGGAGGCAAGGCCTTTGTAGCTATAGTGACTCTGCGTGGAAATACTTGTTTCAGAGAAGCAGAATGAACATTAGTGTAAATTGTCTTAATACTGTTAGAATCATGTGGATTCTTGAACCAAAAGGTTGTAAATGAAAGTTAGATTTCCCAGATGTACTTACCTTCCTAAGGCCATGTACCTACCTGGAAATGAGGCCTGGGATTCAACTTAATTTGTCCAAGCTGTCTCAAGCTGAGATTCCTGACAAATCTAACAATTCCGAGCTTGCCAGTGTTCTCACTGGATGCACTTTATAACAAGAGCTTTTGTGTTTTGGTGTTAGTTTTAAGGAGTTAACAAGATTTTGTAGATGTAAAAGGGAGAACCTTATCATTTTGCCCATGTGCTGCAATGACAACTTTTTAACATAATTCTTGAGACCTTCATAGGCTCTACCATAATGTTTGTTTTGCACATATATATATAAAATCTATACTTTATATATTTTTTTTTTCATGTAGAATATATAAACTGGCATATGGGTTAAAGCTTTGTAGCTAATTGTACCTTGGGTGATTTAGCACACTGATTCCTTGGTTTGCTTCCTGTATTCAGTGCTGGGAGGAAGATGCTTCATCTGGAAAGCAATAACAACTGAGGAATGCTAAGGGAAATTTCATAAACTGCCTCTTTGGTGTTCATTGCTGTACTCTAATTGAAACTGCTGCTGATTGAAGTGCTCTGCCTTTGTTTCAGGGCTAGCATGGCAGAGTGTTCACATTGCTGGTTACAGGTAGCTTAAGAGAAACGAGTCCTTGCTTCCTCGCGGTTGTGAATTTCTACCTCTGACTCCAGGTTTGAGTTCAAGCTTACCCAGACGTGGTTTTCTTTGACTTCACATTGCTTGTAGGGTTTTAAGACTTAGGAAGACTATGGCCCTGCTTTAGGGTTAAAAGTGGGCTTGTCTGGGGTGTTAATTCAGGATGTGGAAATGCAGCAAACATAGCCCTTACAGATTTTGCACTTAGCACTTTTCACAGATGATACCCTGGCATTATTATTATTGTAACTTTGAAAGAAAAAGTAGTCAGTATTTACTAATACATTGATATTTATTCTATCATATTCTTATCGTGGGCTAATGAGAATGTGCCCAGACAGAATATGCATATTAACACAGCAATACTTGGACAGTGTAATTTTTTATTTGCTGTCCTCCACAACTAAAGCCTTATTCTCATGAATATAGCCTTCTAAGGCTTTGGCATGACACAGCATCTTTCTGAAACTGCAACTGGAAACAGTCTAGTTTGAAATTCCACTGACATATGAAAACCCTCTATCTGTGGAGAAATTGGAAATGTAGGGACTGGCTGATACATAATAGCAGTGGCAGATTTAAAGTGATGCTAACAAATTAATAGTAAGTATAAGTCAGAGAAAGGTACATCAACTTTTTAGACAAACTGCACCAGGAAAGAGAAGAAAGCACAAGGAACTGTTTCTAAGAGTGAGACTTATATCTGTGTTAATCAGCTAAACCTTAAAACCAGGAGYACTCTTCAGAGTGGCTTTTCAACAAAGTCAATATTCTTGCATTTAGTGAAGCATGACGCAACACGAGTCCTGTGGTGTCCTAGGGAGGTGCCTCACATTTACTGATAGCCTGCAATGGGATGTCAGTGTGCTGGTCAGAGAAACCTATGAGAAACAGAGATCCAAAATGTGCAGATTTCCCAAATTCAGAACTGGTTGCCAATTGTTTTCAGTTCAGTGCAGGTAGCAGTGAGGGAGCTGCAGCTYATTCTCCCATAACTGACTGTAAAGTTCCCTAAATCTGCAACCGTGCATTGGAGGTGAACCTTGCATGAAATTGTATATTGACACTTGAAAATTTGAATCCACAGTATGTAAGCCAAATTATCTGATGTGTGATGATGTGTGATGGGTGGTGAATCAGGCCCTGTAACAGACAGTGTAACTGCTGTGAGAAGAAATGGGGTGAAAGAGTCAGTCACATAGGCAGTTCAGGCTAGCTCTGGATATTTTGTAATAGTTTGCATGGATAATACACTCTAAAGTACAGTACCAGCTAAATCCATGTAATGCCTCTGCATTCTGAAGTACATCTGAAGTACAGCTCTTCTGGGGATGGTAGGCAGCATCTAGTTCTTAACTAGTAAGTAAGTAATAGTAAGTTCTGCTCAACATAACTACATCAATACAAAGAAATGTTGTTTTATGCCTACTGGTCTTACCAATTGGGTATTTGAACCAGCTTAAAAAAAAAGAAAAAACTCTGAGAAATTCTAAGGCAATTTCAAATGAATATGATTGTGTACATACACAGCATCTTCCTCATAGTCATGCAAAAATGTATATACTTATGAGTGCAGAAAACCTTAATTACTTTTCAGGTCAGATGAGCCTGTCTTTAAGACTGTAGATGAAATGATGAAATGTACAAGTCGGTCACCCATCATTGCCACTCACCATTATCACCACCTCCACAGCTACCTAAATACCTTCAGAAAGTTGTTTATTTTCAGGGATTTACATAATTGAAATGGCTAGGGGGTTACAACATGCTTTATCTCTCTTGGAAGAATTTATCTATCTTCTAGCATTATAAGCATGTGACCACCCTTCTGTCTAATTTTTCCCTCTGGCTACACACTGCAGCATGTGCATTTCTTGACCTTTCTTTTAGATTTCTGGTATCTTAATTTATTGCCATGTCCATTAGATTTGGTTCTCTACTTAATTCCCTCTCCCTCCTGTAGCTGGTGAAAACTTGGTGTTTCACTTCACTTTTGACAGACCACCTCTCTAGTGACAGAATGTCAATTGTGGAGGAATTGTTAGCTTTAGGCTTTCAAATTCTTGCTAAAGAGACTGATGTGTAGAACATTTGTGAATGTACTCTAAATAGATGCTACTTCCATCTTGGTTCAATCTATGTGGGATAAAAATAACACCTCTTTTGTTACTGTGTCAGATTTCAACATCAGTCACAGTTTTGTGAGATGACACTTTCTTTGCTTGCATTTTATTTTTTTAACATGTCTTTCTCTCCCCCAACCCCCCAGTTGCATTTTCTGCCCAGTTCCTTGGTTCCATTATTCATCTGCTCTTTTAACTTGTTCAGGACCTTATTTTGACAGCTTTACTTAAAATGAGCAATCATTTACTGCATGATTACTGACTCCCATTGAAATCAATTGGCAACTTATAGGCTCTCCTGAGTGTAAAGGTGGTAAAAATTCATCTTCTTATATCCATGGAAATGTAATCATGTCTTTTGCTTTTTATTAAATGAAGCATTTTGGTGGTTACTTATTTACCTAAATGTCAATTTTTGTACCCATTGAATAGTTTTCCATTCCTGTGTACATTGTCTCACAAGACCAATCACCAATATCATTTTCTCCTGATACAAATTTTTTGAGGGGTAGTGGTGGTGGTGGTGGTTTGGTTTTTTTRGATGTATTTCCTCTCCCTTTCTGTCTGATGTCTTTTCCTACCTATTTGCTTCCTGATTTCTCCTTTTTTTCTTCTCATTTTTTCTTTACTGTATTCAGTAAGTTGTGCAAGTTAACTTGGGGAGTGAAGCCTTGATTTATCTCACTGAATTTTAAGCATCTAACTAAGGTACCTAATTTAGGAATTTATAATAAATGGAAAAATCCTTCAGTGATTCAGGCTTTCTAACATCTGAATAATCCCCTGGAGATGATTATTTCTCTGTACTTACTATAAAACTCCTAAATTAGGCACTTCAGTTATTGAGGTAGTAGGTGGGGTAAATCTAAATGTTATTTCAAGATTTCATATGTCAGATGAATGATAATGTTCCTGGAGAAGTTGTGCTAATTGATAAACACTTGTATTTCTAGCTTGAATTTGCTTGACTTTAACTTCTAGCAACTGCTTCTTGTTGTTCCTTGTTGATAGATAACAGAGAGTGGAATTGGTAAGCAAATTATCTAGTCTTCAAATCACAGAATCACAGAATCACAGAAT
>NW_020451152.1:0-108150 GCF_003343035.1 Apteryx rowi
AGCTGCCTCAGCAACAGTGCCTGAGCCTCCTCATTCTCAATCTGCCGCTCAGTTGCTGCATATAACCGATCAACAAACGCAGGGTACGGTTCTGTAGGTCCCTGTAATACTTTCGCAAAGGACAARCTTGAATCRGCGTTTGYACCTGTCAGTCCGCACAAGGCTTGTAAAACGAACTTTGCAATCCTCTCATATGTTTCTCTATTGTATTCCGTCTGGGTTGCTGGATTCGCATGCAGCCCCTCTCCAGCCAATTGGTTATAGCCTACTCCTTGTCCRTTATTCAAGTTATCAACCGCCTGTGCGGGACATTTGTCTCGAAAGTCCGAAAGCCACMCAGCATACTGAGTGTTAGTCAAATCCATTTTCATTAACGCTTTCCAGTCACAGGGAGTCATCATATAYGTAGTAGAAAGYGCTTCTAGGAATGTGATAGTATGAGTAGATTGAACTCYGCTTTCTTTTMCCAATTTCTGCAGTTCCTGCCACTTATTCAAAAACACCAGCAAAGAGGTGGGCCCCAAAATCAGTTCGGCAAGGGTGCGAATGTCGCTCGGCACCAAGTTTTAATATTTCACCAGGGCTCTCAGCTGCGCTTGCACTTGGTGGTTGTTTATCCCGTACTGCATTACCAACTGTTGCAGCTTTGTTACCACTTGCCAATCCAGAGGCTCCCACCTCGTCTGTCCCTATCCCGTGGTCACCACCGGGGCTACTATAGGGAAAAACTGCATGTCCCCAACCAGTTCAGCATTCTGAATGATCCCGCGCCACCTTTTTGCCATGTCAAAGTCAGGGTCCCTAGGTGGYAGGGCTTTCTCCGGTGCTCTCGSTAAAYGGTCCAAAATCRTTCGATAYTCYTTTTGTGTTAAAGGGTTTTTTTTYCMRGSYTKSMRRWKSYKSYYCSSCYKSTYMARGGRMCMMSKYCCYTTKRRKWMSKTKGKWAWYMMCCMRKYYYYKGGGGGCGATCTCTTGGTTCTCCTGGGATCCGCCGGCAGGATCCCCRGAGAACCGTTCCTCAACCGCTTTCAGGCCGTCCACAATGGCCTGATGCGCCTTCTTATACGCCTCCCTCACATGCGCCTTTTTCGACCCCCTATCCAACCTCCTCATTTCCTCCAACAGTTCCTCCATTTTTAATATTCAGTCAGATCAATGCTTTCCTCCTCAGGTAATGGCACAGCGGCCGGATCCACTTCCATGGGGGGAGCGGACGGCTCAGGGGGGGGCGGCAAAGGCGTCAGCAACGTCCCCTTTCTTGTACGGTGGCAAGTCCTCATATCCTGTGCCAGTCCCCCAAGTCTCCCGCTCTAGCTTAGAGAGAGGTGCCGCACATGGCGGGGAGGGCTCATCTATCACCGAGGGCCCCCCCGAGGATGGTGTATCAAAGACGGGCACCGCGCACTCCGCTCCCTCGTCCTCATTCCCCGGCGAAAGTGCCGCCGCAGAGGGCTCCGCCTGCAGTGCCCTCCGTATGGCGGCGGTCACCTGTGCCTCCCCGTGCAGCTGTTCGATCATGAGCCGCACGTCTCGATATGTTTTGGCCAGATGCCTGGCCTCTTTTTCTCCTTTCTGGATGGATTCCCACAGTTCCTTCCCAACCTTCTTCCAGGCTTCCGCGCTAAAGACCTGGCTGGACTCCCGTAACAAACCGCACCGCCTTCTCCACCACAGCAAGTCCACCAGCGCCTGGCGCTCCACCTGGCGCTCTGTTTGTGCTGCCACTTGTAACAGTTTCTCCAGCGTGGCCTTTTCTACCGCTGATACAGCGTTTCCCACACCGCCCGCCGCCTCACAAGGGCGCCTGACTCACCGGTCAGAAGAGTTGCGTAGCTACGACTTTTCTTTTCCCGTCTTTTTTCAGACGGCCAGGCTCGTTTTCCCCGGGCACGAGCCTCCCGGGCGGTATCCACTCCCGTTACTCGAACTCTTAGCAAAGCCAGCTTCTCCTCTGCAGTATCACGTCGGGGTCGCCAGATGTCGCGGTCCGCGGGAGTGACGGGAAWGAATCATACGCATTCACAGAATGCAGGTTCAATTCCATCTTTATTCAGCAATTTGCCCAATTTATAAGTACAGGTATTCGGCGCTCTGGCCCTTGATTTGTGGTTCATACAGATTATGTCACAGGTAGCCAATCATTGCACCGATCACGCACRCAGCGGTCATGCCTTGTACCTTGCTGCTTGTTTAGCAAAGCTGTCTAGCCCTTAACCTTGGTTCCCACTGGCTTCTGCTAGYTTATCTGTACTTTCTCAGGATGTATCATTCCCAGCTGCACCAGTGTCCTTGGTAAAACTACTTCAAAGCACGTAGCAGTGGCTATAGCCTGAGGCCTAAGGCTTCAGCAAATTTAGCTACTAATGCTAAGCAAGTTGTGCTAAGCAATTAATCCTAAACAGTGTAGTTCCAACAATCTATATTTCATATAGATTGTTGTTCTGAAGTACCGCAAGGGCCCCAACAGGCGCTGTAATTCATTAGTTGCTTCCTGAGCCAAACCTCCATATCCCACCGATTCAGATTAATCTTACTACAGAACGCGCCTTTGTACAACGCACTGACATTTTTGCTGGCTGCAACACGAGTGTGAAATCCTGCTGGCCTGGGCTAGCAGCAGAGCCAGCCCAGGCACATGCCAGAGATAAAATTGGGTCATAGAGTTATAATTCCCCTCCCTCCCACCCCCCAGAATAGCCTTCTTTCCTCCTTGCTCTAGATGGGAACATTCCCAATTACTACCCATATTAGGGACATATTATAGTCTCCTCCATGAAAGCTTAGCTGTGTTGTCTGACAAATTATTGGAAGAAAGCCAAAATTCCACCCATTTATGACCACTTCCACGTTCCTCCCCTCCCATGCCTGCAAGAGCCATCCCACAAAGCTTGCTCATGCAGCCCTGGCCATGCCTAATGCCGTGAGGTGGTTTCAACACGTGCATTTCAAAAGCATGGTGAGATGCAAGAAAGGAAGTCGTGGCTACAGGTCAGAAAGCAGAAGCTTAATGTGCATTTTCCTCTTTGCCTTATCGGTTTGGAAATGGTTGGGAGGAGTAGAAGGTAGTTTCTGATTGTAGCACGCATTTTCCTACTTCGGCTTAGCTGGAGTACACATGCTTGTGGTTCCTCCTCACAAATGCCATATCAGGCCCAGAGCCAATACAAACACAAAGTCTGTCTTCGCTATATATAGTGAAAAAAATAGTTCCAGATCACTCCAAATTAGACTGTGCATGTAAAGAGAGGGATAGAGATGGCAGAGAGGGAAGAAGAGAGCTCTGATAATTGTAACAGGGTTATGCCCAACTCTGCCCTTAATAAGTTATGTTACAGAAAGCACAGCTATTTCCCCTAACTGGCATGCTTTTTACAATACAAATAAAAACATATTCAAACCTGGTAGGTGAAAGACCTCAAATGAATGTATTTTAATTCTTTAGGATAAGAATTTTTGCAGGACTATATGAGAATTAGAGTGCCAGTACTCACTTTAATTTCAGAGATACATGGGCACTTTATGCCAGAGCCAGTGTGAAACCTTCAGGTTTTCTTCCTGATAAAGGCACGTTAACAAGTGACATGAGCGCTATTGATTTTGTCTTTACAATATTCTCACATTACAAAAGTTTGCAAAACCATCTACCCCAAACTAAGTTGTTTGTAAAAAGGTTCAAACCTGACTTTTAAATAGGCAGAGATCTCGAAATCTTTTTTAGTTTTCACACACCTTAAGATCTAGTCACCCATTCATGAAGCAGAAATGGCATAAAGTAAAACAAGTACTTTGCAAGCAATGTAGCAACTGAAATGACTTCAAAGTGTTTGACCACGACTGAAGAGAGGAAGAATAAAAAAGGAAAAGAAATGTCTAAGTTCGCTTGCAGGTAGGAGGTCATTAAAAGTTAAATTAAAAATAAAAGAGACCATATGAATTAATAAATTACTCATGACAATTAGTTTGCCAAACAAATCCATGAAGTTTTCATGGAGAATATAGATTCTAGTCTGGTTTCCTGGCCTGATTCCAGATAAGGTAATTACATTGCGCCTACCTAAATTTCCCCTTCAGTTCAGCATGATGCATGCACCTTCCTCTCCAAAAACTGTAGTCTAACAGATCTAAAGCCTGCCACTTGCCTTTCGGTGTTAGACAGCTTTAGGTTTTTGTTACTTTTTTTTTTTTTTGAAGAAAAGACATTTCAAGGAAGTTTTTAATAAATTTTCACATTTTCAAGAAATATGAAGAAGTAGACTTCATATTTCTTAGCCTGATAGCATTAAAAAGAGGGCTGAAGACATAGTGCTGCTAAATCCTAATATTTCTAAGATTTTCATTCATTTAAATATTTTAATGCTCTTTGGCCAATGTTTCAGTCATGTCACACAGTTCAGCCCAGAAAGGGCACAAGCTTTGCCCAGACTCCAAAAGTTGCTGCCTGCTTCTATCATTAGGTAGGAAACAAATATCTGTTTGGCCACCCTCTGCCGTCTCTTGCAGTTATGAACCTTGCATCTTAATGCTTCCCTGTGGGCTGGGGATTATCTGCACGTGACTTCACATTTCACAGCAAGCTGAAAAACTTTTTAGAAGCAGCTGAAGGCCGTTCCTGCAGCTCCACCTTTTGGAAGCTGGAGATCAACCAGATTGCATGGATTGATTATTTCTTTACTAGAGAAGTAATTAACCATGTTGTATTTGCGGCTGACATTAATCTCTTTAAAAATCTAAAGAATAAAGCACTTTAGAGATTTTAGAGATATGTTGATTCCTCACTGAAAGCCCTAAAACACATTATACTGGGGACATTTTTATTCTGAGTAGTATCTGGAGGCTGCCTAGAAAGACATTAACATATATACTTTTAAAAACAATAATTTAAAAAAATCTGGTCTTTCTGCTTAAGATTTACCCGAAATCATTGTGCCAGATTCAGATGTGACATAACTAGACAACATCATATACAGCCACATCGGGCCCAGGTCAAATTCAATACTGTTACTGTGCATTAGAGTTGAACCTGATTTCCAATCCTCCATTTGCAAGCTTGCACATGATTACAACCTCAGGACTTTCAAGCAGCGCAGTGCTGAGTGCCTTCATGTTGTTAGGTAATTTCTGTGCTCCAGTTGCAGGTCCGATTACCTAGTTTCCCTTAATGAGGGCCCAGCACACAGCAGGATGAGACCTCACCCTCTACTGATGTGATGAGGACATCTGAAATGCATCCAGAAAGCAACTTGGATGCCATGAACATGCAAAACATCTAGATTACAGCACAAATCTACCTCTGCTATAAAAAACAAGGGTATGCTGTGGACTGCAGAAGGGCCTGATCCAAGGAGCACTGAAGATTGTGGAATGATACATATTACTTCCAGTGGGACTTGATTCAAGTCTGTGGTGAGTTTTAAGATGAAAAGACATTGCGGTGGCCAAGAATGACCTTTAAGAGAAGAGAATCCCAGCAGAATAAATAACTTCACGTATTGGTTTCATAAAGAGGGATGAGTGAAAAAAAATTAATAACTCGCAGATCAACAACATAAAATGCTTTCTACCTCTTTTTAACCATTCAACCATGGATTAAATTGCTTTGATGAATATCAAGCGTGTATTTGCCTTTCATCACTTTTCATGTTCTAAACTTTGCCCCTGGCCTCGTCATCTCCGTTTCAGACTACTAAATACTATATGTGCACAGAAGCAATTTTGCATGTATAATGATAGGCATGACTGTTAAATTGGTTTCCAGTGTCTTTCAGGCCGCGTCCCTGCAGAATCGCAATTAAACACTTGACAAACCGCAAGGCTCTGCTAAGATGGCTTCAAAAAGCTCTGCTGGTAAGGATGGCAGGCTGCCTTGCTTTTCCACTGAAAGGCTGAGAGACCCAGCATTGCTTGGTCTCTTCTTAAAAATACTCTGTTTTTCCCCGTTGGCTCAGCGGTTCGTGTTTCATCTGTAACATTCTGCCTCAGTTCACTGTGCCTTGCAACAATCTCGCCTTTGTTTGGCCCTGCTACCTCATTTCTCTCTATTAGCCTTTAATCCCTGTCAGGGTTTCACCTCTGCAACGATGAGGTCACAGCTCACGTTGATTGGGAAAGGAAATCCTGATGATTGTTGCTGACAGAAAGCTGATAATGCTGGTTTTGGCAGCAATAAATTTTCAGTCTCCAAATGAAGACTAATCTTTGAGCCAGAAATCAGCTCTTTCAGTAGTTTTTTTGGCCTCATTCACAAATATTTTCCCATGCTTAAGCTGCTTGACCTCTGGAGCATTCAATGCACCTATGTCATTGTGCAGAGCTGTTTATCCAGGGATCAAACTAAGCAGCCATCTATCAGTGAGAGGCAGGTGAAATTATGAAATAAATCAGCAACGTTGTCCTCATTGGGAATGCAGCACTCATTATCTCTCTGTATCTTCTGCAACTGTAAGTACAAAATTCGTATCTGCTGCTGAGCAATTCTGTTCTGTCAGCATTTTTATTTCTTCAAGTAACTGTTGCTGTCAGGACCTATTTGATTATTCTCATTTTTGCAAGAAAAAAAAGTATGTCATGGAGAGAGATAAGAGAGGTGAGCAGGAGGGGTTCGTGCTGTTAAATTCCAAATTCATGTTGCTGATCTGATGAGTGGTGATTCAGTAAAGACAGTTCTTAAGTAACCCTAAGCAATGCAGATGCTTCTTTTACAGCATCATAAATGCTGCCTTTAGTGTGGTTCCACCACTTTTAATCAAATATGGCTATTGAATTGGGCTTTCTCAGCTGCAGCATCCATTATATACAAACTCCTTGGACTTCTGTCAACAGCACATCTCCTTGCCAGTAACAAGTGGCAGCAAAGTTCACCAGCAGCTGAACAAGGACTTGATAAGTACTATATAAAATAGTTTACCTATCAGTAATCCAAAGCAGAAGAGAAAACAAATATTGACAATACCATTAAAAACAAAATTCTGCATATTTTATTTTCTTTTTGTCTCTCTTCCTCCCGCTGTTCTCCAAAACAGATGTTCCTCCACCACACTGCAATCTAGTCTCCTCCAAGCGTATTACCTACATAAAACAGAGCCTTAGTGCTCCCTAATGCAGGTTCTTTGTGCATTAATTCATTCCCGGACAGCTGTATCCAGGTTCAATGCTCCAAGAAATGTGAAGCTGGTGGCTGAAAACTTCAACCCTCTCCCTGCCAGTCCGATCTGGCTATTGTTTTTGTCTCTCCAGCAGGCTAAACTCACTCCTTTGATCAGAGTAACCCCGGACTTTGGTCTGAATGCGCAGTTGAACTTTACAAATTGGGTCTCTCCCAACTAACAAAGTGGGTATTTTACTCCCTTTCCTGCTAGCTGTAACAAAACTCCGTGCTCCCATGCACAGCTGGTAGCATTTTAGTCAGGCAATCCCTACATAATCTATTGTAATTTTTTTCTTCCTTTCACAGCATGTTGCACTTCCAAATGGTTGACTATTGCTTAACTGTAATTCTCTGAATATGGGTTCCAACAGGGCTCCCTGAGGGAGCAATTCAGGTGTCTGAACCCAGATGTGCAGTGCTATTTTAGATGACTTAGAATATCCAAGATAGCCACACGGGGCTGGCAGGTGGGATGTGGGACCTATGGAAGACATGCACCTTTCCAGAGCAGCAGCCAGAGCCCAGGCAGGGTAAAATGCAGTGTTAAAAATGACTAATTTCAGCCACCTGAACCATTCCCTACGTGTGTCCAGGAGACACCACGCCATTAGAGAGGCAGACTGCTTCTGAATGCACTACTTAAGTTTACCTCATATATAATCAAGGGTCAAAAACAGGTCAGCATATGACAATATACCAAATCAGCGCTTCAGTGGTTACACTGACTTTCCTACCTTTGCAAGGACAAACATCGGTGTGTTTGTGTCATAGTCTTTATGTCTATAGGTAACTGTTTTCTATATCTTTTATGTGTCTCTCAATCTGTCTGTCTCATATTTTGCAGTCCTCTTGTCAGCTAGATCTACTGGCCTGTGGGTTAAACTCCTCAGAGGAGGAATTGAAGCTTTGTTCTGTGAATTACTTCAACTCTTGGATTCTTCCCAATCTCAGTTGATTCAAACCTCTAGCGCTGGCTACGCTTTGCTTGTTTGTTTGCAAGAGAAATTTCTGATCAGCGCAATTTGGCTCAATAGAGATTCCTGGCTGCAGTGAAACCTACCTCTTGCCCCCAGCTGAGAGCCCTTCTTGGTGCATCCAAACCCCACTTTGTGCAAGGAGCAGCTCAGTGACAGCAGAGAAGCCCAGCAGCAGATACAAGAACATGCAAAGCCAGAGCGCACAGCACAGAGACATGCTGGCTCCTTGACACCGGGAGCCCAGTGAGAGAGCAGGAAGGGTAATTCAGGAAAGTGGCTGCGATATGGAAAACGCAAGCAGAGATGGTAGCCTGGTTAGCCTGGTTTCCATTACCTTCATTGGCAGAGTAAGAGCAAACTGCCTTAATTACTCAAATGTTATCTTTGCAGTGGACTGGGCTTGATAGTCTGGCCCTTGTTTCTGCCTTTTGTGTGCATGCCCTGGGATACTGTAGTGACAAAGTGCTGCAAAAATAT
The DNA here is from genome assembly GCF_003343035.1 of Apteryx rowi. Taxonomy (NCBI): domain Eukaryota; kingdom Metazoa; phylum Chordata; class Aves; order Apterygiformes; family Apterygidae; genus Apteryx; species Apteryx rowi. The sequence goes on from NW_020451152.1 coordinate 8,599, forward strand.
ATGGAGAAATACACTCCAGCATATAAATCAAACTCAACAGGACTGCAGCAACATCCATCCCTCACAGGACTCGATTCCAGATTATAGATCTCACCGTTTTGTGCCGATTCCTTTGAGCATTTGGCCATTTTCTGCCCATACTGCACAGCTCCATTTCACAAACGTAAACCTCAAACTGCAAATGAACATAGTAATGCATCCTGAGAGGGAGGCATGTGAGTAGATAGGCTAATTGCTAATAGATAAAATCCCAATAGATGGTGCTCATTTTTCCTGAACCAGATCAAACTGCCCTCTGTGCGTTGCAAGTGTCTTTTCATATGCACCTCTTTACAAGCAGTACTTAACAGACACACTGCCCTGCTTTTCATACACATCTGTCACTGAAGAGGCCATATATTATGTTATTAAAATCACATTTTTGGCATCTTACATTTTTGACATCAATATAGCATATAAGCTAAAGAAAACATTTTATTTTAAGCCTTCAGACACCAAGGAAGTAATGTGGACTTGCCTTGCCAGAGTACTACATGGTATTGCTGAAACATATCTAACCCATCCAAATTAGCATCCTGAACCTTATCAGAGAAAAAAAAAAAAAAAAAAAAAAAAAGTGTCTCAGGAAATGGAAAACCTTTTAAGGAAGCAAAATTTGAATGTTAAGTACAGTGCTATTCTGCAGTGCCATTTTAATCTGGTTACACAGCTATAACTGAGTAATTAAAGTCACCACAAGGCTTTTTCCAGTTCTGCACTGAATACATTATTCCCATTGCAAAATATCATCACTTAAGCTAAAGTAACCACAGTATTACTGTCACAGCGCTGTTCTACTGCAGCTTGACAGCGTACCTTTAATCTTTCTCAAGCAACATAGCTGAAAGGAGACTCTTGCAGCAGGACTGCCTGACAGCCACACTACAATTACATGGCAGCCTTGGGGCTGAGAATCTCCTTGGCTTTGGGAAATTTTGCATAAATAACTGTTCTGTCTTGAAAAACAAATAGTTAATTTCATCAGTATTTTAATCCCATTGGCCGCAGGCATTTTTCTTTCAAAATCTATTTTCAACTGTAAGATTTCTTCTAATCTTTTTGTCGCTTCTTTTTGTTCAAAGCTAAAGTAACAATTACTATTGGGTCCCCTTTAGAAGTTGGTAGTTCATTCTTAGTTTAATTTCTTTCCATCTTGTAGAATATAATTACAGTGCAAGTTTTGAATACCTCTGCACTGCTTGGGTCTACATCAGTCTATCTCCACTTTAATTTCAAGCCCCCATGTCTGAGGACTCAGTAGCGTTGAACAAGGGACTGTTCCCAGCTCTCCCCGTCCAGCTCCACCTTCTTCCACATGACCCTAAAGCTTAAAACAGCAACTTCCACTATCCTGTATTCTGCTACAACTCCACGTGCCAGTCTCATGCAGAGGACGCCCAAAACGAAGACCACATATACGTTAAGCTGGTGTTACCACCAAAAGATGTGAACTTCTTCACCTCAAGCCACATATCCCTGCTTTGCTGCACTCTCTGCCATGTGCCAGCACACAGATTTTTACATGGCCTTACAGGGAGCAGGACTTTGGAGCCGATTATGGTTAATACAATTCCCCCCTCCTTTTTTTTTTTTTCTTTTTTTTTTTTTTAAATCTGGACCCATGCAGTGAAGGTACTACTGGAGGCAAGTGATGATATGTGGGAGTAAATAGCTGTAGGCTGGGAGCAAGTGGGGCTATTTTGGTGACATTACTGACTAGTACTGACTTAAGCATCTGTAAAAGCCTGGTGTTGGCAACCACACTTGGAAAGAGGAGCAGGATAGTGTTGTACGGAAATGCTCCAGCAGAGGCAGGAATAAGATCACAGTTCTCCAGAGCAGCATTCTTCTGCTTTAGCTGTAAGCTTCTCTTCTCCTGCAGTCCTGTGCATAATCCAATATATGCCATCTAATCGACACAGTAATTGAAGCAGAAGTCACACTCCCAACAATATTCTTCATTATATACCCTCATTCATATGCACAGAAGATCTATCCTAAAGGAGGCATATAATTAAAGATTAGTCTACTGCTTGTGCGCAGAAGAGCCTGGCAAGCCTAACAAACTGGATTTCCTAAGGAATTGAGAGGCTGCGGGGATGCCTAGTTCATAAATCCTGTGTGATCCTCAGCAGGAGTTGAGAAGATCAGCTCGACACTTCAAGGCATGCTCCATGGCAGAAATTCAAGCTCCTAGTGCTGAAAACTGAGATGACTCGATACCAAAGAGCCTTGGTGAGATCTGATGGTTCGATTTAACACAGATGTGCACCTAAGTCCTATCTGGTAAAAACATAGTGCCAAGGTGCTAAAACCTAACACAGCACTACTGACTGAGCATTTGCAAACTGCTGTTTTTCAGAAGTTTATCAAATTCTTATGTTTCTGTAGATTTTATTGGAAATGGAAAAAGTTGCCTCCCTGATGCAAAGGTCATCCCTCCTGGGAAGCATGGAGTTGTGCTCGACAGCCAGAGAGCATGTCAGCAAAAAAGACATCCACACCTACTTTAATATAGGAAAATTGCAAATGTAGACTCTCCATTAGCAGCAGTCAGTGCATCTTGTGCTCTGCCATTTTTCATTTTTTCTTCCATGTGCACTCCCTCCTCTGGCACCCATCAGCTCAAGACTGCAGGCACTCTGGTTTGCCACAGTTTTATTCTTAAAAAACATCAGACCTGTTTTTGGCTAGGAAACAAAACTGACCTGACACACAGAAAATTTCTGCCCAAACACTACTTTCGGCAAAATCATAGTGCTGAAAACAGTATCACATAACAGGAAGTGTTGAGTAAACATAATGGTAGGCTGCACTGCCAGCTCTTCCTCTAAAGCATAAAAGAGGAGCTGAGAGTCTGTCTTTCACTATCAATTACCATATATTTGTTTTTTAGCAGCACATGGTAGTTTTGATCTGTGCAGGGTTCTCCATACTTATAAACTTAACTCTACTAAACAAAACCAAAGTACTTTCAGGTAGCTTTAGGATGTGGTTTAACTGACCTCTGAATTTTCTGCAGAAATCATGTACTCTAAAAAGATGGGGCCAGATTTTAAAAAATTTATCCAGGCTTTACAAACTAAGGGGTTCACGGCATGACAGGATTCTTTTTTTAGAAATGGTTCATCCCCAGGATCCAGTAGGTCAGTACCAGCTGGCTCACTTCTGTAGCTGGAACCTCCTCATCCCCATCCCCTGGGGAAAGTTTTATGGGGGGGGGAAGCCAGACCTCACCGCATCTATGGCAAAGGGGTTAAACTGTAGTTTCTGCAGTGTTGTTCAGGTACTACTCATTGATTAATAAAAAGTCCACATTTTGAATTGCACAAAGAACAGGTGTAGGAGCTGCTTGTGTCAGTATAAGCTGTAGATATACCCTGCATCATACATGTGAAATGATGCTTTCCACTGGGGGCAGATTAAAAGCTTCAGCGTGAAGCAGTAGGGGATCTTTGTCTGTCATTTGGTGAAATGCTGAGATTTGGACCAAACAGATTTATTTTCATAATAAGCATCTGGTTTCTGTGGCAATCGCAGTTCTGTATAAAAAAAGTAAACACCCAATCCCCAAAACATTGAGGCCTAAATGGAAATGTTCAGTTTTCAGTATTCTACCACAGCATCAGTGGGGAGCTGGAGTTTTCATGTCTTGTGCTCTCATTTGTCTCCAAGTCACAAAGGAGGCTAAATTTCTCATCAAGGACCGCTTCCCATCTTGTGGAGGGAGACTGTGACACTGTGAGACTGACAGTCTGTGCAAGGAGCTCAGCCATCTGGGAGAAGGGCTATCCAGTTGCCCTGTGTCCATGTGATACCACAACCACATTTCCCAAGAGACATATTTCAGGTTTTGAATTTTCACTAAGGTGTCAGCAGTCTTCCTGTGAGTGCAGGCAACAGGACAGCAGCAGAAATATTCCTGGCAGATACTCAGCAATATAAAAAATTAGGTTGTTGCCCAAGTATGAATTTGGCTCACTCTGCTTTTCCAATGTAAATGGGCACAGAACATGGAACATTGCTTAATCAGTGTCTATCAGAGCCTTGTGAAGCCTTTCTTTATAGAATATCTAACAACTTAAAACATATAACAACAGCGCCCAAGGAAAGCCAGCAGATGGACTTCATTGTTCAGAGCTTTCACACTGATCATGAAACAATTTTCCACCTCAAAGGTCCTATTTAGTACAATAAACATCACTCAGGAAAAAATCCAAAAGCATAAACGAACAAACATGAGCAATCCAAGAGCTGCCATAGCATGTTAGATCAGAAGTCTAACTTGCTCCATTATCCTGTCTCTAGCAGCGTTCAATACCGGATGCCTGGGGCAATCGCACGGTGATTCTTCCTGAGGACACTCTCCAATCCTCCAATTCGCACTCAGAGTTCCCAAGGCACAAGAAAGTCTTTGTAAATGATATCCCTCCATGAACTTTTCTTATTCTGGGAATCTGTGCGGCCACTTTTGCAGCCTTGTGAACCTCTAGTATTTGCAACATCCTGTAGCAAGGAATCCCGCACCTTAAACACCCATTGGGTAAAGAACCATTTCTTTTTTTGTTCATTTTTCAGCCTAACCTCTGCTAATTATGTGCCTTTGAAACATTATTTATCTTCATATACGACATATATGACCGCTGAATTACACATGATGCTATCACATCTGCTGTATCCTGTTTGTTAAGTTCTTACACGGCTCTCGATCCTAATAGCTAAACATGTCACACATAAATGAACTTAATATAGCAATACCCCTATGAAACAGCAAGGGAGAAAGGGCTATCTACATTAACACCTTAGTTTGCATCATTAGTGCACTTCTGAATCTAATCTCCTGATAGTCCCCACCTGCTGTGCTTTGGTTTATACTGTGAAGCCATCACAGTGTAACTGAACTGGATTCCCCCTGGATGAAACAAAAGTGAAGATGCGTGTCAGGAGCGCTGCTGATGTGCTCCAGCCTCTTGAGGCTGATACAAAGAATCAGACCAACTTAGCACAAGGTAAAACCCCACATAGGGTCTGTGAGTGAGTGACTGTGTGTAAATATAGGTATATACACACACAGGCATATATATACACACATTCACACATATAATATATCTACGCATATAAAAGCTGTAGAAGATGGATGTAACTTTTGACCTTCCACTGTTTCCCTCTTCAGATGTGCTCCTGTTATGCTCCACTACTTGCCAGTGTGGACTAAGCCTAAACAATTTGCTCAAGGCCATAGAGACTGTCAAGGGCAATGTGAGCCCTGGAAATCAGTCCTTTGAGTTTCTTCTTATCGCTTCAAGATATGTAGCACAGTCAAGTGTACAGTTGCGACCTGCTGCCACCCAGCAGTGCAGGTTAGACACAGCCTCCTATGAGGACGCCCAGCTGATCCGTCACCAGCTGCAGTCAGACAAGACGCCCCCACCACATGAATGTGTCCCTCTCAGCTTTGTTTCTTTCCCACAGAAAGTTATTTTTATTCCTGTCACTGATCTCTACAGTGAAATGGGACAATTCCACCCACTAGCTTTTGACAAACCAACCTAATTGTGGATGATGATATAATATGACTAATAATAGGTCAACAGTGGGCCGACTGCAAGGCCAGAAATAATATAACACAGTGATGACAGCCTGTTGGTGCTTTAAAGGATAAGTTGGCAGTATTACTTTTCAAATGAGATTTATCAACCCTAAACTGAAGAGACTGAGTCATTCTAGCAATAGATAATCACTCATTAAACAGTAGAAGAAAGTTATTAGCTCTGCTGCATAGGTGCTTTACAATTAATTGAATTGCAGTGCCCTGATAGCCTACAGTGAATGGCCTCTCAGCATTTCTCTTCTTCAGTTCCAGTTGAAGGGGCAAGGGCCAATGCCATAGCCATAATCCCTGCTTTAAATTTAATGGTTTTAAGGGTGGGCAGAGGGAAGGTGCAACTTTATATTGGAATTGCCACAATGTATTTTGCTTTCATGTTCTAGTCAGGAAAGAATGATATTTTAAAAGAAATGCATTTCTGTAAATACCACAGCACATATTTTCTTATTTGTTAATATACAGCCAAATTTTCCAAGGGCATTGAGGACTAGATTAAAAAAAGCACTTATATACCTAAATGCCATGGATAGCTGATCTGTCTTGACCTTGAAACAAACTCACTAGGCATCTGAGGATGTTCAGAGATCTGGCTATGTGGAAAATAGTTTTGTATCCACAGAGCCTATCAAATCCTTGTACTTTTGGAGGATTTTCTTTTTGGCAATTAAAAAAGAAGGCTAATCTGTTAAAAAGCCATATGCATTTAGCATTGTGGAAGAGTCAGAAAAAGAAAAAATGGGAAAGAGAGTGAGAGAGAGAGAGAGAGATTCAATCCTTAATGAAATTTTAAGTCTTCTCCAGTCAAAACTAATGGACATGCTCCACTGACTTCAGGAAAAACAAAGTCAGGCCATGAACTGTAATTGAAAGAGGAGAATAAAACCATATTGTCTAGGCAAGGCATACCAAAGTTCAAAGTTCAGAGATGGATGCTGCTCAGTTATTTTAGCACGTTGCATTTATAAGCCAAGCACAGGGCAGCAGTTATGTGAGTGCTCCTTATCTATTTTGTGCAACTTTTACCAGCTACAAAACAGAACATCATGTGTTTACATTGACATAGTGACTTACATGGTTGCCCAAAGAAATGCCATAAGAGTGTGGCAGATAAAGAACTGTGCAGAGTAGGAACTAAGTCAACACATATATACAGTTAGAGTTACAAAAGAAATGAAGTAAGCAGGAGAAAATTGCCACATTGATATTTAGCCTGTAAACAGGTTATAATACACTTGTTCTTACAAACTCCTCCTTCAAAAATCTGAGGTAAACTCTTTCGTATGCTACAGATAATTACATTCTCGCATTTCCTTTAATCTCATGTACAGGACTTAACACCTTCAGTAAGGTACCTGCAGTTTGAAGCCAATTTGTTAAACTTCTCCATATCTGATGGTCTCTGACACAGCAGTGTTAGTCATGTATAATTTGGCTATACCTTTGTTTCACCTCTAGATTTTGTTACGACATCCTCGCTCTCGGAATGAGCATTTACCATATTTGTTTACTTTTCCGAATGTTCATTATCTGGAGCTGAACTGACTCCCAGTCTCTAAAGCTGAGCTGTGAGCCCAGATAGTCAGAGACCCATTTAGACTTCCAGCCCTTCCTCAACACCTATTACCAAGGGCAAGAAAACAAGCACGTGTATCTGCCTCTTTCCATGTCAAACCAAGACTGCACACTCTCCCTCTCAGCAGCAGCCTGGGGATCCATCTGCATAAGAAGATTATTGTTTGAAAATTCTCTTTTTGACCAAAGTCCTCTAATTCTAGTCAAACAAAAGAGTGTGATTCAGAGTTTTACATTTAAAGCTCGTACCAGTTTAGATAAGCCCTGATATTCAAGTTAATCCTTTTTAAAAGGATTCAGTTACACTCCCTGGCTGGTCCTCTGGTGAGATTCACTAGGCGAAGATCACAGATAGAATTGAATTCAGTCAATGTCTTGCCAGAGGAAAAAGTCATTAATGGTCTTATGGCATACAGTTTATGTGGTTTGCTGTATTATGTTATTCATTATACTTTATTTTTATAAGATTTACCTACTCATATTATATGTATATTTTTTATTAAAATATAAGTATTTTTTGTAAATGCATAACTCTGAGGGCTAACAGGACTGATTTTAAAAGAAGATGGGGAGTTATTTCATCCCCCCTTCATCAATAAATCATGATGATCTGTGATCTCGATGTGCTTTTTGTGAATGGGGGAACATGTTCATTTAACTCTGTTTTTTCATACATAATATAAAAATAGCAGGAATTAAACTTCCTAGCCTGCAACTAGTAGTTCCTACTGATACTTTCAGAAAGATGATCCCACGAGGTACTTCACCCTGAGGTACCCTCAGACATACTTCACACATAGGTCTCCCTGGGCACAGCTTTCTGCATGCTGGGAGGTCTAATGCTTTTTCTGATAAGCACCAGCTAAGTAATAGCACCTCTCATTCATATACTGGATTTTGCGGTCTATAAATAACTTGTTATCTGATTTACATACAGGTAACTATCAAATGCTTTTCTCTCATCTGAGTAGTTATACTGATGTTATCTGGCAGCCACCCAACCACTTAGATGTAAACCCACTTGGCTGAAGTTACTTTAATCAGATGAAAAGGGAAAAGCAAACACATAAACTGCCAACTTTCCCCAGCTTCTTGTCAAATCTTTCTTTTTGCTTACATTGTCATTCCATTTTGGTCATTTCTTGCTTGAGCATTTTGAACTTCCTTATCCAGTTGCTTTCTGGTTTGCTTTTTTCCTCTTCCAGCTAAGTAAGATCAAAAAAAAAAAAAAAAAAAAACCCCACCCAAAACAAAAACAAAAAACCAGCCTCCTTCATTGCCCACAGACACCTTCTCCTGCTGATAGGATCTACTTTTGCTTATCCCCCCTGATGAGCATGGTGAGATGACAGAAAACAACTTTTTTGTCTACACAATTCCATATTTTCTGTTCTCTCTGTCAGATTAAAACTTATTTTTCCTTTTACAGTGACTTGTCAATATGTGATCACAAAAGTCCATCAGTGTGAAGCTGTGCTGGCTTTTATTCAATGGTGAAATTCCTGTTGACATCAATGGCTGGATCCAGCCCTTCATGATTAAAGCCAGCTCTTGCCTTTCAGAGAGAGAGGATGGCATCACCAGTTTAGATGTGGCCATATCAGCTGTGCCTGCCTAGTGTTTCCCTGCCAGGGCCAGCCACGGAAAGGCTTGGGGATTTAGGGTGTCCCAGACCTTGCACTGTGGATGGTGTTTAGAGGCTGAAAACCAGGCAGTTTGTGACAGTCTAGATGCCCCCAGGGGTTTCTCCTGGTCTCCAGTGGTCCTTGCAGAAGGGTGCAGGTCTCCCACAAGTCCTGTGTCATATCACAAGCCACATGTGAATGTCTCAGATACCCTCCATCCAAAATGGCACTAGAAGCCCATGTTTCAGCAACTGAATCCTACCCATTGGGTCTCAGCAGTCCCTTGTTGACAGGGGTATTCCTGACTGCCTGTGCAGCACATGGTCTCAGAGAGGTGTGGGAGGGGAGCAGGACAAACTCAAGCAAGGCCCTTTTGCTCACCAGGCTGCCCAAGGTCATCACGGCAAATCCCAAAAGCAATATTTCTATGTCATCTTAGTGACTTAAATCTGTTCAAGAAAAGAGCATGGCAGGACTCAGGGACTGAGAGCCAGAGTTGGGAGCAGTAGCTGGGACCTCCACTCTCTGGGGCACTGAGACCTCAGACTGACTCTATGGGATCTTCAGACCACCCCATCAGGAGCCTCCCAGCTTAGGATACTGGGAGCTGGCATCAGCCACCCTGCCAGTACATGCTAGTGTATGTTCCCAAGCGATGTGGGTGCAGCAATGCACATAATTTGTGACTGCAAATGATCCCTATCTCTTTAGCCTCCCCAACTGCTATTACCACCTCACAGCAGTCCCAGACAGGCTGTTTCTGTGAAGTCTCTTTGTTATGAGTTTAAAATATATCCAAAAATAGTCTTAATATTTTAATATAGCTATAGCTATATATTAAGATAAGTTAAAAAAAACAGTCTCGTTCACCCATGGAATCATTGCCATCCAAAGGTCCAGTGTGACTTGCAAGCATTTATCAATGAAACATCGAAACATGTGGCTTTTTCAGGTGGCCATTTACATAATCAACAGAAGAGATGGGTGAAACATGGTGTGAAGAGGTGAAACACTTGTTCAAGATCTCTTTATGATGCTGGATGCCTGACAAAAGCATGAACTTTTCATCAACTTCAATGGATGCAGATTTAGACTTTTAGTAACATTGTTAGGAGATGGAATAAAATATGAATGTCCAGATCCTCAGGCCTATAAGGGAAGTAGTTGCATAATATTCCTTCAGACAGCTTGGAAAGCCCCCACTGGACCTCCCTGGCTTCCCCTGGAGAAGCCATCGAGACCTGGGACACAGCAGCCAAGCACATGGGAAGCCAGGTCTGGTATAACAAGCACAGTTACTCAGAAACCAGCTGAGCCAGCATGGTTTCCCTGTATGCTTAATGCTATGTGGAAAGCAAAGACACAACAAGCCCTTTCTCCTCTTGCAATCGCGTTCCTCCTCGATACGTGCTTATGCAGCTGCCCTCAGTTCCCTGGAGTAGCTGCCAAACCTCCTGAGTCAGAGCTGTGCACCATCATCTGTCCGGCTCTGATGAGCATTTTCTGGCTGGAAAAAAATCAATCCTGTTGGCTTCCCCCCCGACCCTCAACAGAAATATTGTCTCTGTTCCACTAAAACATAACAGGCTGTCACAAAAAAGGGGCTGAAACAGCTGCTTCAAAGCCTGCTTTGCAAGCCCATGACTTCTGTGTTTCAGAGAAGTTGGGGGTCTTGGGAAGGGGCTGGGTTTCGCTGTGGAAGTACCAGCTCATTCTCCCTCCTCTCTCCTTACAAAGGGTTCTATAAAAGCAGTCTCGAGGCCAAGTATCGAGTACAAAACCATCAGTAAAGCTCAGTCTCTGGATCCAACGCCAGTTGATCCCTTGTAGCTGTTTGAAATCCCTCTGCTGGTGCCTAGGTAAGGCCATCTCCAGGCTAGACATGGATCTCTTGTTTAGCTCCTCTCACTAACCCCATCTCAGTAAGCTGCTTGACTGCAAATCTGAGAAATTTTGTGGGTTGGGGGGGGGAGAATAAAACTCATTTTGTCAATGCCCTTCAATGAGAGCAATCTTTCTGCCACCCACGCCTATCAGCCAAATGCGTTTGGCCAGACATCAAAAACGGTCAAGCCTGAAGCACCACTGACTTTCAAGCTAACCTTTGCCGAGGGGGAGCTCAGGGAAGTCCACATGTTTTCAGCCTGCGTTAATGCCCCGTTCTTGGCTTACAACGATACATGCATTGCTGCATCTGTCTGCCTCTCTCTCATCCGTATAACCTCATTCCCTGGGTTTCTTTCGACATGGAGCCAGAAGCTACACAAATGCATTGGTTTACAGGGGGCAAAACTTCTTGACAAGCAACAGTTTGACACACACACACAAGCATCAGCAGCTGAAATACTTTGCACATTCCCAGCTGCTCCATATGTGAGAAATTTCAGGAGGGAGAAGGGGAATAAGAGGTCAGGTGTGAACCTGACTCATGATAGGAGCAGAGAGGAGTTGTAATAATTAATGAAGTGATCAGAAGCCAAAGGTACATGAGTTGGAAAGAGCCCAGCTGCCTGCATGAGTTAAAAAAATATCACTGGAAGAGGTCCCGTATATAATTCAAGGCAAAACAAAACTCACTATTTATTCATAAAGAAAGCAAAATTTGCCATGACCTGTGATCTAACAGAATCTGATAACAAAAATTATGAAATTTAGTGTCTGTGAATCAGGTTTCTGACTCCACCCATATGAAGTGAAGTGAATCGTAAGTTTAAGCCTGCAGAGTCTATTTTTCCTTATGTTTGTGCGGCTGTTTACAAGGTACTTTGTCATCTGGTAACTGTTTGCGTACAGAGGATAACCTGATGCTTCCTGCTAGAGCTGGACAAATGGTCACCAGCTCAGTATGTACAAATATACAACAATTTTTCCACTTTGGAAGGGAAAAACATTCTTTTCTAATTTCTAAATACTAGACAGCTGGCCACAGTTAAAGCACCATCTAGTACTTTCTGGTTAGCCTTACTTAAACACATATTTGTAATTTTCAAAACCTAAACAGTAGTTACGGAGTTATGATGGTATCCATAACACTGGTGCTTTTTTATCATTATTACAACTTCTGCCCAAAATGCTGGCAGTATTAGAACAATTCAGCAGCATATAATTTAACCTACCTCACATCCAGAGTTGAGGGTGGTCCTCTGATCAGGTATGAGGTCACTGATGGGGCAGGTTCAGAGAAAGTCACTTTGCCTTGGCCAGCACCAATCTGACCAGGGGGAGCCCAACACGTTTCTCTTTTACCAGCTCTCCCTCATGGCCCCTGTGCCCTGCACCAGATCTTGCTCATGTGAGAAGCATCAGCCAACAGCAAAACCAAGTAGGTAATCACCATCTTGGGAGTCAACCTGCAAAGCTCCCTCTGTGGCCATTGCTAGGCCAAGATATTTATCACCTGTGGTGTCAGAAGTGTAAGGCAACTATTTTTTCTTTCTTTCATTTGCCTTTTTTTTTAATTGAGGTTGGGTGAGCGAATCCATTTCCATCAAAACAATAATGATGCCAGACTCCAGCCAGATGGATGATCTAACAACAGCACCTTGCCCTCATTTATCAAGGGATCTCAGACACTTTGCACGCCGTAAATCTAGTGCTACCCCAAGGTCATCACTCACAGGATGGTGACCAGCACAGTCAAGCAAGCCGAGACACAGCCATGGCCCATCATGGAGGCCCCATGCAGCAGGGCGACAGCTGAGGGGAGACCTGACACAGGGTGCAGGGAGATCCCATCCTCCCTCGGAAGAAGGCAGCATGTCCCTCGTGCAGCACTGAAGCAGAGGGGAAACTAGGATGTGAATCTTGTCTCTCTGCCCCTCATGAGCAGGGGCTCGGTGGCAGCTCTAATGTTACAGCTGGCTGTAAATCACTGCACCCGCTAGCAGATGTGTAAATGAAGGCATAGAGGGGCTGGGTGATGCCCAGTTACCAGAATAAAATCAAACAGCCCTGATTCCTAATCCTCACCTTTTATCACTAGCAAACATTAATTCAGCATGAGTTGGGGCATATCTCCATGCTACAAACATAAAACTTCCAGACTGTTCCTGGTTACCTACATGACGTTTAGCTGATCTCATTCAATTAATAAACATGGTTAAGGAGAGAGCCTTCCTCATGCTCCTGGATGCTGGGTCCCCCAGCGAGTGGCTGATGCTGGTTGCAGTAGGGGAGGGAAGGTCCCAGCTTGCTGTTGCGCAAAGTCCCAGGTCTTCTGATGGGACAAGCCAGCTCTTCCAGGTGCCATTTAACACAGGCAGACCCCAAATTTCTTCCTGTGCACCAAGAATGGGAGTGTAGCATGAGTTTATGGTGGGGCTGAGACATCTGGTGCGATGTGAGAACACGCTGTAGGTAGAACATGAGAAGTGGTCCAGGAGTATATCCGAGCCCGCAAGCAGTACAGACACCATGAAATGGTTCCCTGCATGTCTGACCTGGTGCCACTTATTGCCATTGGGTAACCTGGGCCCATGCTGAGGGCCTGGCCCTTTGCTTGAGCTGTACTGGCAAAAACATCACCCGTGGTCGAAGGTTGCAAAGAACATGGTGGATTCCCCAGATAGCTGTGTGGGCCTGCAGGCCAGTAACAGAGTTCAGCCAGTTCTCTCATTTGCAGCACACACAAGAGAAAAAAAAATATATATATAGATCTGGAAGCAGAAGGGAGGAGGTATTTTTATATCCTACCATACACATTTGTTATACTGAAACTGTCAAAGATGCCGGAATAATGGGGGAACTGGGCACCTCTGAACAGCCACCAGAATATCTGTCAGAGATGGTTTCCACAGATCTACTGAAATCCAGTTTAGCTTCTGCCAGCATCCACCTCTGAAAATAAGAATTTTCCTATCCACATCTGTGGGGCCAAGTCTCTTACCAATGTTTTCTCTGGGATCTGCCCAGATAGATGTGATTGCTTTGCTTCTCTGCATTAGTCACAGTCAGAAGGGATTTAACCTGAATCCTCTGACTCTACACAGATGAGCCATGATTGATTCAAATATTTAGTTTGCCACGGAGGCAGGAAGCTCAGCAACCCTCCATGTGGCCTGTCTTCCAGCAGGGAGTGACAAAGTACTACCCCAAATGGGAATGGCTTACAGAAAAGGCTTCACGTTGGATATTTCACCTTCAGTGATGAGGTACATGGATTTCATTGTAAGCAGTAACTCTAAAAGAGGGAGGCTATAAACTAGCTCTTGTAGTTGTCTATCCTGGCATAGCTAGATGTGATACAAAGCACGTGATAAAATGTTCAGGGAATGAAAGCAAGACAGGCTTTTGTCTTTTTGCAGTGACAGCCAGGAGAGTTTTCTTTCTGCAGCTCTTCAAGATCTCTGTTCTGGTGCACATGCTCAACTTTAATTGCTTAGTTACAAATAAGCGCTCAGACAATGATGGAGGGAAAAAGGAAAAAAACTTGAGGAGAAGAAATAAGGAAAGGGAGAAGAGAATCCAAAAAAGGGTAGGAGAGAGAGAAACAGAGACAGAGAAAAAAAGGAGAGATGAAATAGGATAAGGTGAAAGCAAGGAAAGGGCTCATTATAGAACAGATAGAGCATTCTTAGCCACAGCAGGAATGAAAAATCTTTCATCAGATTGGTGATTTTGGAGACTTGGTGGGTGTACTTTCTGTCTCTGCCATCTAGCAGAAGCAATTTTGCTGCAGCCTCACACCTCCGGTGCTTGCCGCAGGCAGCAGGAGACAGAGCCGCTCCGAGAGCAGACGCAATCCCGGGAACAGTGCAGGAATTCATCACCACCACGACTCAGATAGGATCATTCAGCAGCCAGGTGAGACGGGTAATTTGAGGGACGGGCATCCTCCACGGGCAGGCAAGGCGGCACTCGAGCCCTCTTGGCACGGGCCACAGCTCAGAAGCACTCAGGGACGCGGGAACGCACACAGGGAGGCTGAAAACCTGGGGCAAGCTTGCAACTGTGGGATGTAAATCACATTCAGGTTCCCATCACTTGCTCACCCTAGAAAAAATAGTATTTATTAAGGGAGTAAGCCAGCCAGAAGTGGCTTGGGCATTTTTATTGAAGCTGTGCTTGCTGCAAACTCAGCCAAGACAGAGCAATCAAGTGCTATTTTGGAGGGTGACTGACTCCAGCCTTTGGAACGAGCGGCTGCAGGAGACCTCAGCTGACAGCTTCAAGAGAGCCAGCAAAAATCCCAACAGAGGGAGAGAAAAGAAGGAATTTTTTTTCCTTTCAAACAGAATGGCCTGTTCCACAAATCAAAAGGAATATATACAATTAGTTCTGACTGTGTGTTAAACATATTAAAAAAAACCCAAACAAGTCAGCAGCCAGCCAATGGACCAAAACTCGAACCTTGGTATAGAAAACAAACACTTTTCAAAGGTGTTTTTATAAGCAAATTTGCTTTTATAAGCAGATTTTGATTCTTAAAAAAGAAACAAGAAAGTAACATTAAGGAGCATATTTATTTATTTTGATTCTACTGAATTCCAGCAGCCTAGTTCTAACTTCTTCTTAGGACTCTATCTTGGATTCACTGTTGACCCCCAAATCTAAATTATTCTGTGCTCCTTAGTATCGTTCAGTTATGTGATGCGCTAGATTCCAAAATGCAATTTCCCACAGTGTGAGTATTTTCCTTGCTGTTCTCGCAGAGAGTTTCCCCACAATTTACTAGCACAAACATTAAGTGAAACAGATATGAGGGAAACAAGCAAACAAAATTTTCTACATTATTTTCTACTTCTGTACTGATATAATATAGCACAGAGATCATATCCAAAAGGCAAGATCATTTTCCAGGTATTGTACAATCTCATTAAGACAAGAAAAAATGCAGAAAAGGCACTTACTGTGAGGAAACAGATCTCTCAGTCATTCGACCTCCACTGTAGAGGAGAAGCGAAGGAAGCTTTTACATTCACAAAAGCCTTTTGAATTAAGTCACAGTGATGTGCCATAAGGGGGTTTACTGCTGCAGAGGCAGCTTCCAGGGAGCCCAGCCATGCAGGGCACCTAGACGGGCTGCGCCTGCACCACTGGGTGTCACCGGCTGCCGACACCGGCGTGCATCGGCCTCAGAGGCCCGTTGGGGTGGGAATGGGAGGGAGCTGAAAACCAGACCCTTTTTACATAATTTTTATGTATGTGGCCAAGTCTTACTTCTTCTGCAAACAGCCAGTGCTGGTGGGTGCCCTGCAGCAGTGTGCCTGCGTGGCAACGCGCAGGACTGGTCCCAGTGAGCACAGCCCTGCTTACCCAAGAAATTATTTTACAGTGACCCAGCATTGCAAATGCTGCCTTTTCAGCTGGCCAATAAACATATCAAGTTGTCAATTAAGATCATCAGCTTTTTCAAAAAGAATATCATCTGGGAATACATTCAACTGGAGACAGTACTAAGTGTGGCGCTCTTATTCATGATTAAATGAATTTTCATACAACCTGAAATTTAAAAGACAGACTCAGTGCGCTTCCCCTGGTTCATCTGTTAATAGCAATTGCTCCTGGCCGGATGCAGGCTGCACACCCAGCTGCTGAAACATTGCAAGAGAAGCATTAAAGGCTACTGTTCATAGCCAATGTTTCCAAGAGCCCACGCTCTTTATTCTGCCACAGTTGGCACCTACCTTTTTCTGCATCAACATTTTTGCAAACAAAGACCAAAGTACAGTCTTTAAAAAAATGAAGGTAATAAGATCACAGTCACTGAAGAGCAGAGCATATTCTAAGCATTCACTGGAGCAAACAGGGCACCTGAACCTCTTCTAACACTCACTCCTGGAAGGAGTTGTCCTCATAGGTATATCTACATACCAACTGGATTAAACTAGCCCATGTTGAATTGGTAGCATCACATGGCTTTGTGCCACTCTTCAAAATTAGATATTCACGAATTTACTTCAGCTACCAGTATGTATGCTTTTCAGCTGGCTTGAAATATGGGCTGTCATCCACATATACTTGCTAATTTAACCATAGATCATTACAAAGAGCTACTGCAATCCATCTGGAAATACTCTGTTTTAATTGATGCATACCAGCATGCATGTAAGAACACAACTGCATTGTACCTGCTTCCATAAAAAGTACAGGTTGTCACATGTGGGTGATGCTGGTGTAACTCAATCTGCTAGGCTGTCCTATCCCAAAAGTCAGTTTGTGCCATGTTTTTCGTTCCACTCTGCCCTGTACAAGGCAAGCCCTGTAACAGGAGCTTTTACATGGGTCGTGTTCATAGCGCTGATTGATCGCATGTGTTCAGTCACTGAGACAGTTGTGCACCACATAGGATGCTAATATTTTTCACGGTCCAAATTCAGGCAGAGTGTGATTTTGTGGTTGAGACAGCAACACATTCATGCTGCACAAGCTCAGAATAATGCGTGTATTCCCAGAGATGACAAGCTATTTGCCGTGTTGCAGTGCTGCAGCGAGTTAACAACTGTTTCCGAGACCCTACACTGCAGTTATGAACGTTATCCTGGAACGCCACATAGCATTTCTCCACAAATCATGAAATAACTTTTGTCATCGCTGCACAAGCATATCCAGCTATCAGACATGGAACGTACCGATTTGAACACTATTATGAAACGTGTTTGTTCTTCCTTGCTATTGTCCTTGGCTTCGGTGCCTTTTGTAAAAGGAGTAACTCTGCTAAGCTTACATGATATTATTTTGCCTTCTCTGTCTGCTAATAAATTACAGATCCCTCATGAAGTGATTTTTTTTCAGCTGAAGAAAAAGTAAAAACTAGATCAGTCTATCAGCAAGTTGATCTGAAATATTCCTATTTCGTTATTCACTGTTTGAATAAGACTGAGGCTGTGGCCGTGATTACTCAGAGTCTTTTCTGAATTTGCTTATACAAACTGCCCAGTCCCACTGTAAATACCCCTGAGACAGTTTCCCCTGCCATAAGACTCTTCCTCAGAGCAGCCCCTGTAGCACCCCAGATATGGCCAGATCAGAGTCCTCCCGTCCGTCCGGGATCCCGGCTTCAGCGGTTGAGGTAAAACACAACAACCGATGACCTGCGGTTCCTCCTGTTGGGAATCGGACTGGCACCTGTGAGCTTTTGCTCATTTGAAATGATACTTGTCTCTTCATACTCATTTTGTGTCAAATGAGATAATTTAACAGGTAATTTGATGCTAGGCAGTATCTGTCATTTATTATTGCTCATTCTTTTGAAGGTGTGCAGTTGTTTTTCCCAAGGCTCGTGATATTACTCTGCAGATGACTGAGTGGATGATGCTTTAAAAACAGACTAAGGCAGTGTGTACTTGTTTTTGCTGTTTTCTTCTAAATACTCACGTACATGTGATTCTCAGTGTCCCTATGAATAAAGTCATTTGAACTAGTATCTAATCAATTCAAACAGAGTATTGGCAAGAAAAAAGCCCTAAAAATGAACAGATTTCAGTGACAGTTTCATAAGCATGTGCTCCCACTTGAACAGCTTTAATGATTCGCCAATAAAAATTACAAATAGTTTTACTTGGTCCCATTTGCGAAAGAGTAGCGTGGCAAGTATGGATAAGATAAATATTTAATGTTTTCATTCATTACTGAATTATCTAATTTTTCTTTGCTGGTCCATTATAAATTAAGACATCATAGTGACCATGGCACTAAGTATTCACTGCAGTTTTATTAAATACAAAAAACATAAAATGAGCTACTGAATAAATGTTCTCATATGGCATCAGGACTATTTAAAAAGCTGGTTGTAATTCTCAAACATTATTTGGGACAGTGTAAGAAAACAGTTTTCCAGGAAGTAGTGGTAATCCTTTTTCTATGATATTTTTACTCAAAAATGCAGAGAGAAGAAGGGGAGAGGGGTGTGTGTGTGTGCGTGTGTGTGTGTGCGTGTGCGCACGCACGCGTGTGTGTGTGGTGGCAGTTTACTGAAAGGAGAAGCTTATAAATTAGTTTGTTCATCAGTTTGATCCTAAAATTAGATTTTTGCTGTCCTGAAGTTCTTTCCATTGCAACTAAATGCCACTTACAGAGGAAACAAATGATCATAAATTACAGTCTAGAAAATCAGATGGAAACAGTTTTTGTATTTTTGGTACTAAGGCTACCTACTTTTCCTGCACTGGCAAGAAAAAGAACTTTATGACTTAATGGGACTCTTCCTTCCTCATTTTCTTGGACTCTGTTTATGTAATATAATAAAACATTGGTTGTTATTTTCAATCTAAATTGAAATTACCTAGGTACAAGTGGCAAGTAATCCCTGAAATCAACAGTCTATCTTGTAATCTGGGGGGTTCCAAAATTTCCATCAGTTAGCTGACTGATGAAAGTCACCTGCTCCAAATATATCTGCTTCACAGCATTTCGCTCCTCAGTTATGGTAACTATTTAACGAACTCACAAGTCTTGTAGAGGTAGTCACTGACAGCACTGGACATGTTTTAGGCTCTCAGCAATTCCTGATGGCATCCTGAGCACAAGGTTATGGATGGGGTTGGGATGTTCTCTAAGTGGGGGAACCAAATACTGTCAATAAGGTATTCTTTACTCAAAACTGATTTATGAGAATGTGTTATAAACTCTTACTTTATAAAATGAAGATGTTGTAGGCAGAGAAGTTTACCTGCCACGGAGAACTGAATGAAGACTTCTGTACTTTACGTACATAGTAAAGTTGTTATGGTCTTTTATTTGCAATGGGGATTTATCAGAGAGGACAGTCGATCATCTCCACTTAATTAGTCTTATCCAAAGATGATTCAAGTCAAAGGAAAGATTCCCTTTAGCTTCAGGGGCTCTTGAACACAGGGATGAGACAAATGCCTAGAGCTAATAGTGAGTGACGGAATGGCAGACTGTTTGACTGGGGCATGTGTAATATATAAATATAATTAATTTGCATACAGGATATATATTTTTATACATTATACAGTTTTTGCGGTAAGCAGAAATCATAACATACTTCTGAGAATTTCCCATCTGGCTTTCTTTATTTCCCCATATCTTAACAGACGTAAGAAACTGAAACACAGAGCTATTTATTTTCTCTTCTGTAATAAAAAAGATACATTACTTTGATGCCCATAAAATACATTAAACATTCATTTATTTGTGAGAGTTTCATTATATTATTACATATGCCTTGGTTGGGTGCATAGGAAGTGTATAGTTTTAACATGCTAATTTTATTACCAAATTTAGAAAGGTATTGAGCTTTACTCTATAATAGGCAGGAGGTATAGCTCTAAGTTTCCCATGTATCGCTGAGTACAGATGTGATTAGAATGCAGGCAATACATCTTATCCGCATAACAGCTTAATTTCAGGGAGAGGTATTTGCTTAATTTGAATCAAACATAATTTTACAGTCAAACAGCAAGTACCAAAATGAGTATTTTTTTTTAATATGTGCAATCGTTGTTAGTCTCTTACTGCTTCCACTTCCTTTTGCACTCCTCTTGTAGCCATAGCTGAATGGCTCTTTTTAAATCTTCAGGCTGAACTTTTGTGAAGTGATTAGTAATTCTAGGTGCCTATGCACAGTTATCCTACTGGAGCCCCAAAGCGAATATTTGGCACTTTCTGACAAACTGCCTCCTTCAGAGTACTTTATATTGAGGGAAAATTACTAATCCCTATCAAACTTCTTCCCTCCAAAGATACCATATATTCATCCTAATGAACTCGGACATCTATTTGTTTCACATCCTCAGTCACTCTGGTTATTAGGCCAAAGAGCAATAGTTAAAAGCTGCCTAAACATTTAGAAAAGTTTTAAATTTCACTAGGCAGTTGAGCACTTTTACACACTACTTATTTATACACACAACTAAATCAGGCTCATTTAAATTTGCTCCATCCTATATCTAATCAACATAATAGCTTGTTATTGGTCTTAAACTATAAACCAAATATTTAAAAATGAAACAAAAAAAAACCACTATTGGGGTTTACAAACAAGTATATGACATAATATTTTGTGGTAATGATTTAGTTTGGAGTGGCTTCCTTCTCTGGGATTTTGAAAGCTCTCTTAGAACCAGTACTCAGAGACAAAGATGTGAACATTGACAATGTTGCGATGAGACACCACTCCCCCCATGACGTAGTTCATCTCCAGCTTCAGGATGGCATGGAAAGGTCCAACGATGGGCCTCACCTGGCGAACCACTCCTGTTGGGACGGAAAAAGGTGGCGGACGTTAATATGGGAATCGGAAGGGTTTGGAAATGCTACATCCTGTTTCATTTCAACAAGAATAAAACTCCCCTTCATTTGCAATGCAGGTGAAGGAATGTTATTTTATCTACTGTATCAGTAAATAGTTTGCAAGAAAGGCTACAAAATAAGAATGAAAGGGAACCCCTGAATTAAATTACCTTGCAGAAAATCTGATGCTCACTAATGCTCTCTGGGCCCTGACACCCTGCAGCCAAACAGCCGCTAAAGCCTCACACCTATGCAAGGAAAATCCATGGGAACTTTGCCACCGACTCCAAGCGGCACAGGATTGGTCTGTAACACGTTTGTATTTATTTTCAAGGTCTGTGCTGTTCTCAGCTCTAAACAGGCCAGGCAGCTGCAAACTACTCACATGTGAAAGGAGACAGCAGGTCAAAACCCTGCGCACCCGACGTTCGCCCAGGGGGGTCTCCCGGGCTTTCCCCGCTCAGGCGCTTCGCTTGGACAACTGACTGCCCCGGTGGGGCATCTGATTCCATAGGAAATATACAGTTTAAGAAAGGATTATTAGAGATGTATCCCATTTTGATGCTAGGGGTCATGTTTCAAAAGCAGGCAGTGCACAGTGCCCTTGTCTCGCAGCGGCTGTCTAAGAACAGGCTGGCTGCAGATCTGATGGGGGAGATAAACGTTTGCTTATGCAGCCTGTCAGCACCTTGTGCTAACGCAGTGATGACATTACAGTTTTGTCCTGTTTAAATACTGACTAATATCTTCAGCATGCCGTGAAATTGCAAACTTTTCACCACATTTACTTTGCTTGCCGTATTTGATGAATACACTTTTTAAGCATCCTTCCCCCTACAATTTTTATATATATATATATATATTTTTTTCTAGTTTTCTTGGCCACTCTCCTGCACCTTATAAAAATGACTGGTCTTGGCAGATGCTACACTGAAAAAGAAAAGCCTTGCTAAAATTGCCCTCCCTTTAGGGTAGCATCGAAAGCATTTTCCTAACAACACATCACATTATTGCAGGCACTGCCTTAACTGACAACCACGGAAACACACAGCATTGGAATCGCTCAATACTGGCAAGCTGTTTAACCCAGCCTGTTAATGTCCCATGCAGTGATCACTAAGCCTCCGATAGCAAAGGTTACTGTCTCCACTTAGCAATCCTTTTACAGCATTCTTCTCTCTTTCCTGGTCTGCTCAGTCTAGAAGTGGGACTGCAAATTGTGATTTGTTTCTGACACGATGCAATTCTACTCAAGGCAGTTTATGCTGCCCATTTAACTATACATTATGGCCATAGCAGTCAAAGCAATTAGTGATTTTCTTATTTGGGTACACTCTGCTAAAAGGCATTAAAAATAGAACATTTACTTTCAATGTGGAATGGACAAACACACTATAATCTATGTGGCAGTACTCTTCTACAGTTTTTTGCTGCAGTTTTAAAATCAAAACTAATAATGGTCTAAGAAGTGCATGCTACACATATTAAGACACTTATATTGAAGCAACAAATTGAAAGACTGTACAAAGAAACAGAATACTCTCACAATATTTACTTATCCAGACTGATGTGCCTGAATACAAGGAGATCCCTGCCAATGCCCTAGATGGTCCCAAAATAAATTTCAAAACACCAATAAAACAGAACCATTTCCCTTCCTTTCCTAAACAAATAAGAGGGCTTGTGTTACAGCAAGTATATAATACTGCAGCCATTCTAAATGTGCATCAATTTCCCTAGTGATCTGTGCAAAAAAGATTTTTTTTGAAATGTTCTGCTGGAGAAAAACTGGACAGGAACATGTAATTTTCAGCTCTTGGGAGATTTATTCTTTGAGAGCTTCCACTTCCATTTTTTGGTGACAACTGATAACATGGAAGAACTGATCTTTCTCCTCTGCCACGCTTAAGGACAAATGCGGATGGAAGTCATGCGATACCAGAGGTTCTCAGAGCTTGGGCCTGGCTGCGCTTTTATCCAATTCCCAGTGATCCTGTTAGAGTCACTGTAGGACTTGTCTGAGGGACACTGTTAAAGAATGCCCACTACAGTGTGTCACTGCTTTTTAATGGTACCTTACGTGTGTCTGATTCTCTAACATCTTGTGCCATTTCTGGCAGGTACTAGGGAGGTGTAACTATTCCAGGTCCAGACAAGGCAGCAGTGCCTTGCGCCTGCTCTCACATACAAGTGACTAAAGAAAAAAAACAGGAGACTCAGGCCCAGTACACGTGATTCACACATGTGGCCGAATGAATCAGCCGGTATCTCAAGAGCATTAACACACTGGATGATGCCACGTGTAATACTTCTGAATGGTTCCAAGGGAAGCAGATTCATCAGTCACTGCAGCATTTGCACAAACATGTTGTTCCACTATGGCTTTTGGCAGGCTAGTGCTGGGTCCAGATTTGCGGTCTGGCATCTTTCAGCACTTTGAGCCAAATATTAAGTACAAAAAACGTACTTTATAGTAGCAGGAATGTTACAATTTTTGAATGTACTGAAAAGTCAGGAAATGTAGAAATCAAGCAGCCACTTTCTGATCTCTTTTGTACCGGTGTAAATCCAGAGTAGCTGGATGGAGCCACTCAGAAATTACAGGGGGATATTACTGCAGATGGGGCTTTGGTCCTGGCTTCCTTAGCAGTACACCCTGTCCCATGAGTCACTCTAGGGGATGCCAGAAGAACAATGCTATAAGCGACCTGCAGAGTGCTCTGCAACACCCCCATCAGCTGGTGCTCTCTGGAAGCAAAGCTGCACACTGCATAGCTGGTAAACGGGGTGAGTTTCTTTCAGCAGGTTCCCCCAAATCCTTTTCCAACAAAATATGATGAAGGAGAATTAGATTTCAGCTAGGTTAATGTTTTGCGCAATAAAAGGCAGGTGAATCTATGCCTATATCAAAACAGGGTGAATCAGTGATAATAAATGAACAAAACCACCCTCCTGATAAGCAAATGCTGAAGCTTCAAGGGCATTATTCAGTACACCCACTGGTATGGTGGAGCTTTTACAGCTAAAATCGTTGGTCACTACTTTCCCACGTCTCCTGAGCTACATATATCATGTATAAGTCACACTAGCACAATACCGTGCTTCTACAGACTACACTACAGCTTCGGGGATGCCTCTGCTAATGTGTCTACAGCTCAATGACAAGAGTCAAAGGAGATTCTCACTGCTGTTGAATTCTGCATGCCTGGCAATCTCTAGTACCCATGTGGTCGCCTACCAGCAAATCCATGTGAGCCGTTATGCTGAAGCCTGATGTACTGCTTTGCACTCTTTGGTTCCTATTTTATGACCCAAACATAGATGTAACCCATGCAGAACTCTATATATCACAGCCCAGACAGACTGCCTTCCATCAGCTTAGGTTTGTTTGGTTCTGTTTTTTTCTTAACTGAACAGAGATGTTATTACCAATCTCAAATCCACCTGGGCATCTTCATGGTTTGCTGACCTTCTCCTGTCAGAAAGCGACGACAAAACTCTTCTCCTTCCTGCACACCCTGCCTTTACTGCACACAGGCTTTGTGCCAACCCTTTCCCATGTGCTGATGTCTGAGAGCAACAGGTTGAGGGACAGCAAGTTCTTGGATGTCACAGTCATTTCTGCAGTGATTGTTTGACCGTGGACAGAACTTTTAAAATTCTGTAATTAACACACTGAGTTTCTCTCTTGCCTTGTTTCTTCTCCTTTCATGTTCTGTATTTGGATTTTGTCCAAACAAAAGTATGTCACACAAAGGGGTTCTTCTTGTAAAGCATCACGTGTACCGAAGACTTTAACACAAATAATATATCATACTTATTTTCAAATGAGAATAATAACAACAACTGGTACCTTAGAGCCACTATCACTGGATTACTGAGGCTTTGCTTATCAAAGAAGATGGGATAAATAAGACAGCAAGGTTAATATTGTCAATCTTCCAAAGCCTTTCAGCAGAATTTCTGTTATTGTAATCAGATGCCACAGGTATTCCTTTGCTTGTCTATACCTCTTTAAGATATCATTACATTTCTCTCCTTTGAAATATGTGAGACCCTCAGGCAATTCACCTCTGTGTCTGGTTTCTGCTTGAATTTTTGCATTATTCAGCTGATTTGCTAATAAGCTCCATTTTGAACTTAGGAGAAACACTGCTGTTTTGTTACTGCATTAACCCATTCAGGATGACAAGGCAGAATTCCCTGTGTTATCCTACATTAGCTTTTGGTCTCCAGAAAGCCAGGCTCCTGACTCTGACTTCCATGCTAAGCTCACTGCCCTATATGCTGAAGAAGCACTTGCAAAGCCCTTTACAATGTCTCTTTTTTAAACTTTTTTCTTCGTTTTTTCCACCTCTAATCACAAAATCTGCAGAAATTACACTCACAGTGAATCTGGGTCATTTTGTTCCTTACCTCACTTGCAGAACCCTGCATTTGCATTTTCTCTAGAGAAAGTTCCTCTAACAGGCATCTAACAGTTTTGGGCAATGGTTTGCCAAAAAAACAAAGCAGAACCAAAGAGCATGAAGCTTATTTTCCCATTGCCACTAGAAAACGGTGTTTGGGGGCAGAGAGGATACTTTCTGATAGTTTTCTATTCCAGAAGTAAAGGCAGAAAGATTTTCCGTAGGGAGAGATCCTAGATTCTATTCAAATGTTTCAATCTGTAACACCATAAGAACACAGTACAGATATAACTTGCACCCCTTTAAAAGTACTGTTCCTTGAAAATAAATTCTCAGATAACCTAAACTTTTTTAGGGACCCCACAACATCAGGCAGGAACAGAGGCTAAAGGGAGAGGCAATAGGGGCTAGCTGGATATCGGGGATCTGTATCTGATGACTCCTGGAAGAGGGGAAGCGCTGAAGTAAACCTCCTCTTCTCTTACCTCCATATGCATATGCAGGTATAGGCATTTGTATACATATAAACAATCCAAACTACTGCCAAATCAGATGCTTTTCTTCCAGATAACCTGTGAGCTATGCACAGGAAAATACAGTAAACACAGTTATCGAAAATGTGATCAACCCCCTCAAACACATGCTGAGCTTAGGGTTAAGTAACCAGCACAAGACCTCTTTTACTTTTGCCATCTTCCCATCTTTTCCCCCATACAGAGGTTACATCTATATGATTTTATTCTGGTCATCAGGTGCCAAAAGAGAGTTACAGAACTACCTTTTTTCTTCTTCCTTTATGCTCATATCACACAGTCTCCTTTGTGTGATTCTTCTCAGCTGGCAAGTTAAAAAGAGACATGTGGCTTTTTGCTATCAGCTGAATCCAAAAGCATTCCCGCCTTTTCATTAATGTAAGACTTCACACTTCGCATTACAGACAGGTACTAGTTTAGCCAAATTTTCTGGGAACAAGCAACTTATTTAGAAAAGTTGCTAATAATTTTTACTATACTGTTTAACTGTATGATTTGTGGTCAGCTAAAAAAATAAACTTGAGAAAGACTGGTGTGGAGTTACTGAGGGAGTATGAAGTGATGAAAAGAACAATCCACTTTTCTGAATCTTTAATCTACAGTGAGTGCATTAATCCAGTCCTATGCAGAACAAAGCACATCTTTCAGTTCGTTCTGAGATCTATTTTAAAGAAGCACTCTGTAAAGAGTATCTAAAAAAACAAGAATGGGATGTATATTTGAAATACCAAAGCAGACAAACAAGCCTGAGCATAGCTCATTGTTCACTTTTTCAAAATAAGCACACACTGCTATTAAATTCTTGTGTGTTACTATCCTGGTCATGCATTGTTAAAATTGACTTCTATAAACCAGAAACTAACAGGACTATTGAGAATTATTCTTCATTCCCTCTACTGGAAGCAGAACTAGAACCCATGTGCTATTGACCATAAAAAAGTGAGAATATTTTGCATCAGTTAGATGCAACTGCAATTTGAAATATGAAGTATTGTACGAACTATCGTGTGGACTATGGCTCCAAAAGAATGTTAATACTGGCTCCACTGTAAAATACAGAGCGCAAAGAGTCTAATGACTACCAGTTAAAGGTGACTGACTAATAGCACTAATTGTCACCATATAATAGCACATTCTCCTGAAGAAACCTCCTGTAATTTTTTTCAAAAGGGAAACATATTGTGAATGGTCTTCAGCCTTCACTTACAATCAGATCTGTAGACTCATAGCCCGAGGATCAGGAAATTTAGGAGGAAAAGTGATTCACCTGGGCTTTTATGCACCTCACTTCGAATTTCATTTATGTATGTCATGAGGAATAGGAATGACTGTATTACTACCAAATTATCACATGCTTTGCATGAGAAAGCTACACATTTTTCAACCCATTATGTATTCCTGCATCTCAGCTGTTAAGTTCCATATCCAGCTCAGCTGCTTTTCGACACTGCTCTCCTGCCTTCCTTGCTGGCTTGTACTTGGTTAGAAAATGTCTGGGGATCTCAGAGCTAGACAGCCAGTGAAACAGGCTGTGCATCAGGGGCAAAGAAATGTCATCACACAAAAGTATTACCAAGACAGCCCTAGGAGATTCTTTAGCTTTCCTCAATGAAAATAAAAAACACTGCAATTAACAGAGGAATAGCTTAATTCTTGTTCCCATTTAATGTTGAAATTGCCAAAGCAGTCTATCGCCCTGATGGATTGACTGATGATAATATTGGGTGGATAAGATTCTTGGAGTCAGTGACTGTAGCTGTAACATCTCAGAGGCATCAAAATTACTAAAGAGCCTAGTAATATGAGATGTTCAGGCAATTGGAAAGTTTAGGGCTAGGAAAATGAACATAGCAGTGGCTATGTGAAAAGGCAGAGTTGATAGGATCATTCCAGAAATGAGCAAGAGGAAAAAAAAACAGTCATGAGTAAATGCTTTCTTGGATTAAACCATAGACAATGGGTTGCAAGTTAGGCTTGAATACCAGACTATCTCAGCCTACAACATGTAAATACATATCTATAATTTGAAGCCAAAACTATGTAGCCAAATTGTTTTCTGGCTCTGTAGACCTCAACTCAAAGAAGCCACGTTAAGATTCATACGGAAAAAGGTATTTCTTTTTCAATATTCATTCCAAATATACAAAGTTCACCAATATGGTTGAAAGACAATTCACATCCTGGTCACAGATACAAAATATGTATTTTTAGGCTATTTCATCCAGGTTGTTTCTGTCAAAAGCTTTGGGGCATATGTTAAAGTTTAATTAAATTCCTCTCCTAAATGCTGCTCTTTATTTCAAAAGGTTATGCCAAAGTAATGATTTTGTGTGGTTAAATTACTTCTGCCAGCATAATTACTAGAGTACTTACTGACCTATACCATGCCAGGGTAGAGAGGAAGTGAATCAACTGTTGGATAATTTCTTAAAGTATCCTCACTTTGAAAAATACAATGCTTCAAAGGTTAACATGGGAGGGAATGTCTTACTGCATTTTGTAGAGTGAAGTATTTTTTACTTTCATAGCAATCCAGTCATGTCTTGGCTTCATCACCACCACACTCAGAACCTGAATCACAGAATAAGTGAGGTGGGAAGGGGCCCTGGAGATCCAACCCCCCTGCTCAAAGAAGGGTCAACACCAGCAGGTTGCTCAGGGCCGTGTCCAGTTGGGTTTTGAATATCTCCAGGGATGGAGACTCCACCAGATCACTGTTCCACTGTTCAATCGCCTTTACAATAAAAAACAAATTTTCTTACGTTTAGATGGAATTTCCTGTATATCAGTCTGTGCCCATTGCCTCTTGTCCTTTCACTGGGTACCCCTGAGAAGAGTCTGGCTCTGTCTTCTTCTATTCCCTCCCATCAGGTGTTTATACACATTGATCAGGTTCCCTCCAAGCCTTCTCTTCTCCAGGCTTAACAGTCCCAGCTCTCTCTGTCTCTCTTCATATGAGAGATACTCCAGCCCCTTAATCATCTTTGTGACCCTTTTCTGGACTTGCTACAATATGTCCATGTCTTTCTTGTACTGGGGAGGCCAGAGCTGGAACCATCACTACAGATGTGTCACACTAGTGCTGAGCAGATGGAAAGGATCACCTCCCTTGACCTGCTGGCAATGTTTTTCCTAATGCAACCCCGGATGCTGTTGGCCTTCTTTGCCACAAGGGCACATTGCTTCTCCATGAGGTCAGCTTGCCCACCAGGACCCCCTTTTCTGCAAAGCTGCTTTCCTGCCAGTCAGTTGCCAGCATGTACTGGTACATGGGGTTATTAATCTGCAGGTGTATTTCCCTTTGTTGAACTTCACAAGATTCCTGTCAGCCCATTTCTCCAGCCTGTTGAGGAATGGCAGCACAACTGTCTGGTGTTTCGACCATTCCTCCTAGTTTTGTATCAACTGCAAATTTGTTGAGGGGGCACTCCGTCCCATCATACCAGGTCATTAATGAAGATGTTAAGCAGCCTTGGCCCCAGTATTGACCTCTGGGATACACCATCAGTGACTGGCCTCCAGTTGGACTTCATGTTACAGTTCAGCCAGTTTTCAGTCCACCTCTCTGTCCACTTATCCACACTTCATCAGTTTGTTTACGAGGATGTTATGGGAGACAGTGTCAAAAACCTTGCTAAAGTCAAGATAAACAACATCCCCTACTCTCATCCACCAAGCCAATCCTCTCATCGTAGAGGGCTATCAGATATGTTAAGCATGATTTCCCCTTCATAAATCCATGCTGACTACTCCCAATCACCTTCTTGTCCTTAATATGTTTAGAAATGGTTTACAGGAGGATTTGCTCCTTTACCTTCCCAAGGATCAAGGTTAGGCTGCCAAACCTGCAGTTCCCTGAACCCTCCTTGCCCTTCTTGAAGATAGGAGTGACCTTTGTTTTTCTTACAGTCCTCTGGAATCTCCCCTGACCACCATGACCCTTCAAAGATAATTGACAATGGCCTTGCAATGCCATCAGCCAGCTCCCTCAGCACTCATGGGTGAAACCTATCATGTCCCATGGACTTGTGTATGTCCAGTTTGTTTAAATGTTCCCTTACATGATCCTTCTCTACCGAGGGTGAGTCTGGGGACTCTCCCACTGCTCTCAAAGACCCAGGATTCCTGAAGGCCCGTCTTTACCTCAGTAAAGACTGAGGTGAAGAAGGCAATGAATACTTCGGCCTGCTCCATGTGCTTTGTCACCAGATCCACTGCCCCCTTCAGCAGTGGGCCCACATTTTCTGTAGTCTTCATTTTGTTGCTGACATACCTGTAGCAGCCCTTCTTGTTGCCCTTCATGGCCCTCACCAGATTCAACTGCAGGTGGGCTTTGGCTTTCCTAGCCCCATCGCTCCACATTCGGACAGTGTCTCTATACGCATCCTGGGTCACCTGTCCCCGCTTCCACCTCTTGTATGCTTCCTTTTTATGTCTGAGTTTTGTCAAGAGCTCCTTGTTCATCCATGCAGGCTTCCCGCCACCTTTGCTTCACTTTCTGCACATAGGGAAGGACCATTCTTGAGGTTGGAGGAGGTGATCCTTGAAAATCAGTCAGCTTTCCTGGACCCCTCTCTTTTCCAGGACCATGTCCTATTACATTCCTGTAATGCCAGCTAACACTGCAGAGAACATGAAGGAATGGGGAGCTGTGCCTCCAAAGGCAGTCTCACAGGCATTATGATCCTCCAGTTCTCTCTAGTTCATGACTGTGCCTAAAGGCACAATCTAGCTGTCAGATTGCAGGCATTTCCCAGAATCCCAGATGTCTGCTGACTTAAGAAAGTTAATGCACACCTCAGATTCTTCCATCTTTCAAAGGCTAAATAGTCCTTTTCATTTTCTCTTTTTTTGTGTGAAAGCCATCTATATTTCTCTCAATTATTTGTGACAATAACAATGTAGGCTCCTGCTACGTTGTGCTCTATAGTTACTGAGATAATCATCTGTTTTATTAATAAGCAGCTGTTCTTTGGAAAATGAAATATTTCTTGGTAATCATCACTGCAGGCATCAAGCCATACGCAGAAAAATAGCTTCTGAAGATATCATTAATCCTTGAGCTGCCACGCCTGACAAACATAAATATGGTTAAAGGATTCAGAAAACTCATTAATCAAAATACAAGAACTGAAATAGATTTTCTCTTGCTTTGAAGTGTATTGCCTTCATAACATTGTGAATTAGGCCTTCATTCAAGTTTGATGGTGAACATTCTCACAAAATAATAGATTTGGAGAATCAAGTTGAGAGTTGGCTGTTAACAAGGATTCCATGCTGATGCAGGACTGCTTTACAGGAATGCAGCTGTCTATACATATCTTACCTGAAGTATCTGGGACCAAGATTTTGAAAAGCATGTGCTTTTCAAACATCAGCGTCCCAGATCTTTACTCAGATTCCTAAGAAAATGGCCTTATTTTTAAGTATTGAGCAAGAAAGTGCTTATAAAAGTCTTTAGAAGTCAGCTTTGATACACACATTTACACTTTCACAATCTACTTGATGCTCAGGGTGCATTTTCATAGTTGGTTTAAACTGATCAAAAATAGTAGTCCTGTGCTATTCCCCACCCCTTCCCTTAGATCAACACCTGAAATAAAAAAATAAACAAAAATGAAGTGTGGCCGCACAAGCACTAATACTGACAACAGAGAAAGGGCTGGAATGCTTGTCCAGGAGTGGGCAGGATAGGGGGTGCCCTTTAGAGCACCAACAGAGCCCCAGATCACTTCATACAAACCCAGCGCTCCCTATCAGGGGACAGAAAGGCAAAGGTGATTTAGGTGCCGTACCAGCATGTATTGCACCAGTGGTGCAACACAGGACTTCTAATGACTTGCCGCTGCTTTGACCACAGAGGCATGTTATCTCAGGAAAAGGCAAAAATGCCATAGCCTATATCCCCAGTCCACTTCAACAACTTCTGTACTGTGTAGCTCAGAGATATACTGTATCCTTTTCTGAGGAATGTAAAAGATGATCAGAGGTAGTGCAAGACATCGCTCAAAAAAAAAAAAGAATAGTATACTATATAGAAGGGCCTATGGCCATTTACAACCTTACCGCTCATTTCTCTAACATGCTGACAATATCTACTGATCATAGTAATTATTTATAAACCATGTAAAGACAAAGCTCTTATTTAAGGTTTCCCCAAACAATTGTGTCTAAAACTCTCCAGGTACTCATAGTCTCTGAAGTTTTCATCTAGGGTGCAGTACAGATTTTAATTTAATTTGTAAAGTTTAGCTAAAACTGCTTGAATCTGCTCCTCTTTCACCTTTTCTTTCACTTCCAAAGAAAGGAAAAAAGAAAATGGCAACTACAGTACAGGAGTTACATTTCAGCATGTTCCCAATGAAAAAGGATCTTTCTGATTAGCCTTATTCAAAAGGTTAGCAATTTGGGGGTCAATTTATAATAAATTCAATCCTTCAACTGCTCACAAAGTTTAATATCATTAACACTTGGGTTTCTTTAGAAAGCTTTGATTGCTGAGATGCATCAAATAAAGAGGCAATAAAGAGGCCTCATGGTATTAATACATTTTTTGGCCAGAAACAAATGGTAAATATTTTCAAAGCTATTATCTGTCATGTTGGATCATATGGAGCCTTGGTATTACGAAAGAATTAAAAACAACCTTTGATTTTACTGAGGTTTGGCTAGTTTACAAATACTATGATCTTTATTAAGGATACCGAATAACTTCAGAGAGATGTGCTCTTATCTTGGTTTGGCAAACTTGAAGTACTTTTAGATCTCTGGTTTGCCTTCCAGCCAAACCTCACAATGGGTTTTAATGTTGACAATGCTGTGAAATCACTCATGCCTAAAATGTAATAACTGCACTTGAAGTAGCCTCATTAAAAAATAGTTTCCACCATATATATTTTAATTCTTCCTATTGACCTTTAAGAATGTAACCTAAAATACTGTGTATTTTAAGTATCCCATGTATTACAAAAACAGGTGGAAAAACTCCAAGGCTGTATGTCCAAAATGTTCAAAATCATATATATCAGCTTCCTGATAGTTTACTCCCACTATCTGTTATTTATGCAGGATTTGGTGCCCATTACAGTAATATCCAAGTGCTTATTGTACATGCAATTACTCCATTTAGCGAGAGTGGCTTAGTTTACCCTACCTGTCCCGCTACCCCATTATTCAGTTTCAGCCAAGCTTTGATACAGTAGCATATCCTTGACATGGGGGCAATTAATTATTATAACCCTAAGCATTTCCTGGCAATGAGCCACATTATGGCACACAGCATGATATGGCTCTGCAATTCAATTTACCAAGGAAGAAAAAGTACCTAATCCCAAGGATTTGACATGAAAGCCCTTACACAGCTACTCAGTCATCAGCTAGAGGCGACAGCTCTGGGGGTATTGTTAGCAGAACTTCTGATGAAGGAAGCTTTCTGAATCTTAATGTGTGTTAATCCCTGATGAAATTCTCAAAATAAGGCTGAAGTAAGGGGTCATTTCACCACATTTGACCCCTTCAAAAATAAAGACGTTTTATTTTAAGCGAGCCATGCATCTGTGCATCGTACTGGGAAAGATTTACGATATGCCTTGAGTCTCTTATCTTCTGTCTCCAGTTTTTATAAGGTGTAGACACTACTGCAGGAATGAAATGCCTGCTACAGACACACAAATGCAGGAGCAGCCGCAGAAGCAGCTGAACAAGTGACACAAATATTTCACACTTGGAGATCCTCAGATGAAAAGGTCTCTGACTACACTCTAACAGGGGCACAGCACCTCACTAGGCTGAATTCCCTCAGACATATTCTGGGACCCTTTGCATTTCAGAGGAATTGGCATAGTGTTTTTCTTAGTGTACTGGGTTCCAAATTTGGCTACTTTTGCTCATTTATGTAATATCTCAGCCCATTGTTTAAAATTAATTCCAAAAAATGCACACTACGTAATCTGAACCAACGACCTTCAGCAGTCCTACTAGCTGTTCCTTGACTCAGGCAATTTCTCTCCCAAGCTGGCAGGTTTTAGACTTCACGCTACACTTCACAAAACTTCATCAGAGTTGCAGTGTGATTTATTTGTCTGCTGGCTTTATGGAAACTGTAACCGAAGGTGGTCTGCCTGAATGTTTTTGTGATATGTTACATCTTCCTAGCTATGGGGTGAGATGAATATTAATCAATGAAGAGTGTTTGATTAACCAGGTACTTGCAATGTGCTAGAATGAAATTTGGCATTAGGGACACTATTTTGCTCAAGCAGGAGACTCATTCTCACCAGAAAAGCACCTTGAGCTTTTCTCAGATATGAAATGAAAATTTACCTCCTGCTGGAGTTGCTTGTTTGCTTCCAGAAGAGCTCTCCAGCCTGACTTTTTTTTTCTGGAGGGGAGGGAGGGTAGTGAAAGATTTGACTACTGAACAGTGCAGTCAGCAGTGTCCCGAAAGGGCAGGTTCAGGCAATAAATCTAGGATCCAGTTTACCAAATAGCTTCTGGGCACCCTAGTCTCAAATGTGTAGCTACTAATTTCAGTGGGGCAACCTGACATAGAAAAAAACCCCAAGATATTCTTTGCGGAGGGGCTCCTCCTGTGAAAGGAGCAAGCCTGGATGAAAGTGGAACAAAGATATTGAAAGGGACTGTCTTCTTTAATATGAGGCTGGAAGAGCCTGTTGAAAAACCTGCTGAATTATGTCATTGCTCTGTGTGCTCACTGTGAATGACTGGACAGGGCAAGTTTTGTCTGGCCAGACACCATTGTTGTTCCATGCTAATGACATTGTAGTCCCGACAAAAGATGGCTATTGTTGCTTACTTTGGAGTAATAGTGCCCCAAGGGGAGATAAAGTACGTGCTGAAATCCTCACCCCTGTAAACGAGGGAGCTCTCCTGGATGCCCTGACTCTGCCTACACCAAGGCTCTGTTTCACCACAGAAAAGCAGTTGTAAGTGAGCTGATACTTTCAGCATCACAGCCATGCCAAAAATCCCAAATCAGTCCTGGGATCTCATTGT
The DNA here is from genome assembly GCF_003343035.1 of Apteryx rowi. Classification (NCBI taxonomy): domain Eukaryota; kingdom Metazoa; phylum Chordata; class Aves; order Apterygiformes; family Apterygidae; genus Apteryx; species Apteryx rowi. The sequence continues at coordinate 43,595 of NW_020451152.1, forward strand.
GCTAAACACTGTACGAATGTACAGTAAGAGCCAGCCAGCTTCTGGCCCAAAGATAAAGAGACTAAAGAAACAAAGCATCAAGGAGAAGCACAGAGAAATGTGAAGTTACTTGCCCAGCATTGCAGACTGGGCCCGGTGACAGAGTCCAGACCCAATCTTTTGCAATCCAGTGCCCCTGAACTTAATGTCAAACCATACACACATTTGTGGGGTGGACTGAGAACAGATTTTGCCCTAACTGGGGATGGCAGAACTACCTGTGTGCTAAGGATAGGATTTCACCAAAGGTCAAGTCCAGTCTCCTTCTGCCACCCATAACAAATATGGGATCCCACACTTCCTTATGCCACCTGTTTTTGTTTATTTTTTGCCCATTTTCTAAAAGTCTGTGTTCGGCCTCTGGAATATATTAACCAATAATGATACTTTAGTAGAAACTAGAATACTAATAAATGCAGTGTTAGGTCATCAGTAGTTCAAATACTTTCTGTAACGGTTCAAAAGTAACTTCATGAACTATCACTGCCCATAGAAGAGCCTTGAAAGACAGGACAGAGATAGTAAGGAAATCCTTGGAAATGCAACTGGGACCACTGGTGTTACATTTGCTATAGAAACAGCACATGAAGAATTCAAATGATGGCTGTTACAGTAAATTCAATTTCCTGAAATAATCAGCTTCAGCAAACAGTAAGATATGTTTGCATTGGGCACAAAAATTTTTCCTGGATCCATTTGCAAGGTGAAAGACCAACACAGTAATACAATTTATAAGAGATATATAAGAGATTTGAAAAATATGAATGTCTATATATAACAGTAACAATGGAGGGCAGTAGCCCACATCTGTGGAATTACAAGCAACTACTGAAATCAGTGTATTCAAGCACCAGCACAACACCCCTAATACTCAGTAGGTACAACTGAAATTTTGTAATTGCATTGGCTCAGGATGTTTTTGCTAAGAATAGTATCATTCTGCTTAATAGGCAAGAATATATGGTTAGGTTAGTACCAAGTTCTCTGTGGAAGATTTCAGCCTCTCAATACTACTTTTAGTGGCATTAAGAAATTGTAAAACCTTCCTGGATTTTACCAGACGATGAGGTGGTATTATAGTCAACTAAGGTAATGAATGCATAGCTGAGGGGGAAAATGCTTTATAGTACCTGATAATACCTTAGGCATTAATAGAGCATTTTTGTACAAGCTGAAAATGCATTCTTCATTTTTCACTGACAGCTGGTTAAAACAGGAATGCAGTGAAAAGTCTATAAAAGCTTTTTTAAAAAAAGGATAGGTCTGCACTTCTGTTTTTCTCCCTCCCATGCTAAGAAATGATGTGCAGTTGTTAACAGTATCTTCTGGATTCAATGCCACCTTGAACTGCAACCACAGCGGGCAACAGGTTTTTGAACCAGGAAAAATGGGGTGTGGCATCCTTCAGTAATACAACTGAGTAGCAATATTGGAGACAACTCTGTACAACTCTCTTTTTCTGCAGGTGCATAGAGTCTGTGCACTGCCACTCCAGAGGGTTGAGTTCCATTCTTTCTATTCCATTGGATGCTGCTTTCTGTAGGTCTAGATAGCCAGTTTCTGGAGTCTGTGCTCATTTCTTTTGGCTCCTCCACTTTTGGCACTGCTGCTTATTGATTCCTGTTTGACATATGCTCTTTCCTTGCCTCTTTCTTCTCCTACCTTTATGGTTGCTCCTCCTACATCTCCTTTGGGAGATCTTGTTCCTTCCCCTGGGGCAGCTCTTTCCTCTGTTTCTAGTTTCTTCTTTTTCCTTCCTCACAACCTGCTCCTACACATTCTCCTCTCCTCCTGTGACCTCAGCTACTATCTCTCCATCAGCAAGTCACAAACCAACTGCTAGCTGATCAGTCATTCTCCATCCAGTCCTACACATTTCTTAGTTTCACCAACATCTTCTTCTTGATGTCTCAGAGTCAGCTTAAATGGATAATGGCTAAAACTGATGACCTGACTCTCTTCGGTCCTCAATTCTCTACCTATGCTGAAGTTCTCCCTTTCCTACTAAGACTCCATTTTTGATAGCTCCTCTTTCTCTATAAACCATTGCCAAAGAAAGCTGCACTTTATCACTCTATTCAGTGTTACACTTTTGAGAGCCTCTTGTTCCTTTCCATTCACACAGACAAAGCTTAGGCACAGGTCCTTCTTAAGGCATGATCTCTCTTCTTCATGTTGCGACAACCCATTTTATTAATGAAGGACTCCCTGCAAGACCATCTTCATCGTCTACTGATCTGTCCTTTCTCCCTCTCTTTTCCTAATGCTCCCTCCTTTCTTTGAATCCATTCATTGCTTTCCTCTGCCCTGTGACACCAAATGAAGGCTGGTCTGCTAGGCTTCTTATGCCACATCCCTACATTTCTTATGTTCTTATAACTTACTGGGATAACCGGTAATCTTTTTTATACCATCTATGGACTTCCTCTCTTTTCCACCCTTTCTATAAAGTCTTCCCCTTTCTTCCCAAGGTGGACTCTCTTTGTGAACTCCCGTGGACTAGAATCCTACCTTATTTATTTGTTTTGGAAACTTCCCAGCACTTTTTGGGGAACACCTAACATTCTGATTCTTAATGAAAAGAAGAACAATATTAGGATGAGAGCAACAGAACTGCTGCTGGCAGAATTATTTGCAATCCTAATTTCACACATACAACACTCTGTCCTGAATCTCTGCCCCTTCAGGTAATATCAGCTGGGTTTTCGTTTTGTTTTTCCTCTTCCAATTGTGCTGCAGGCAGTTTGCTTTGCAGCTTCCATCCATTAATCTCAAAGTACTTTTACATACAGGAATTAATTAAGACTCACACATACAGGGATTAATTAAGACAGTAATAGGCATGTTTTATCGTCTCCACGTTACACATGGGGGAACTGAGGTGAAGAAACAGTTGCCCAACTCTTTTGGAGGGCTGGGAATCTAGTTAGCCATAAATCAAATCCTCTCAACCTGGTATGTAAAAATATCCTTTCTCTCCAAAACGTTGTGAAGTATATATCCACTTTACCAAGTAAAGTGCCATTGACATACAGTCCTATTATTCAAAATGGGAACGCTTCACTCAGGCAAATGCCTTGACCAGTCACATTTTTAAACACATCCTTCTTTATTATTTCAGGCAAAAGGAAGCACACAGCAAGAGAAGCAAACTACTGTAACTACTGTGGGATCTGATAACATTTATACTCTTTAAAAGAATCAACTCAATACCTGTAATCTGTAATTTTATAATCCCACTTTAACAGACTCTCCCTCTTCCTCAGCATTCACATGTATACTTCAGTTTGATAAAGAAAGAAATATAAACCTCATGACATCATTTTTATCTGCAGCGCACAAAAGCTTCACACAGCTGACACTGTAGTATCATGCTTCTGAAATGCAACAGTGCCACCTTCAGTTCACACTAAATATGGCTTGCACACAAAACCTCAGTGTGGAAGAAGCACGAGGATTTTTCCTGTCATCCAGAAAAGTCTTGATAGAAAGCACAAAAGCACACATATAAACCTGAGCAGAACCTGGACATTCACACACTGAAGCGCAAATGTTCACACAGAATGGCAGTGCTTTATTTTCACAAATGAACATCAACAAAGAGCAATTAAATACTACTTTCCAATAGACCTGCCCTGGCATATTCATAGTCTTGAGTACAAGAATCACAGAATATTCCCCTGCCACTGCACCAGCAACTCACATGTGGGCAGAGCAGCCTCTTTCTTGGGATCCTCATATAATTTGCCAACAACGCCTGGGTACGCTGTGTCCCAGAGTGAGAGCCAAACTACAGTATATCCGCTGTACTACAGCTATACTACATACACAATCTACACTCCACACTGCATACAGTAGGCACTGTACTCTGCAACAAGGCTCTGCTCTGAAAGGAGCCTACCAGAAGACACAACCCCAGGTTGCGTTGCAGCCCCTCCATGGTGTGTGATGAGGTGCATGTCTAGCACATGACCCGTATACACAGGTATACTCCCTGCCATGTCTCCTGCCTGCCAAATTGAGACTAAATTGAATGTGTATGTTACATTCTGTTGTGCAAGTTTCTTCTAAACCACAGCATTTGACAGATCCCTTTTACCCCCAACAGAAAGAGATAGTTACTTAAAACTGAACTAGCCTGTCATTTAATATTAAAACAGAAAACAGTTTCAGTAAATTCAGTCTTGCTTTAAAGGTTTGATTATTATCCAAAAATTTGATGCCATGATGTTTAAACAAGAATAGTTAACTAAATTTACAGTCTCCTTGCTGTCAGACTCCAGATTTTATATTTGGTTTGATTATAATGGCAAAACCCCAATTTGTATATGTAATTAGAGCCAAATCTAAAAAAAGTTAATGTATATCACAAATTAAAGTTGAAGACTCTGGTATTTTGAATGAAAAATAAGTGATATCAGTTCAGATGAGACATATCTGACTGGAAAGGGAGAATATTAAACCAATACAGGCTTGAAAATCAAGAGGTAAAAGAATTACCTGAGATAATTTCTTTGACCTTGTTCTACAATATTATTGAGACAAAAAGTGTCTACTGTAAACATAGAGCACTATACTCACCCACTGTCATACCATCCATGTAACGCTTGATGATATCAAAGGAATCTCTTAAATTTCCTTCTGTTATGTCAAATATGATATCTGCCTGATTGGCCGGATATGTAGGTGTGATGGCACGAAGAAAAATGATCTCTGCAAATAAAGAGTATCATGAAACGGATAAGAATTAATGACAACATCACTGAAGAACCTGATAGAATTTGATGTAGAATGACTTGTCCTTAAAGCTGATAATGGATACTTACCCCGCTCCCAGTTTGTGTATTAAAACGGAAAGAAAGAACATCTGGGGGAAGTGAAGATTCTGATCTATCTATTCACTCCTCCTGCACTATCCAAGAAGCCTTGCAGTCAAAACACTATTAATTTTAGAGTTCAGAAAGACCACTCTTGGAGATCAGCCAGATTTTCCACGTGTGTCTAAAAAGGACAACACTCAGGTTGCACAGAGTGGAAGGTGGAAGGGGACCAAACAGATTAACACCCAAACTCTGGTTCCCTTAGACAGTGAAACAAAAGCATTGCCATTACAAATTGTAGATTACAGAGTTCTTTCAAGTACTGGAGGAGTGCTTTCGGTTTAAAAAAAAAAAAAAAAGGCAAGACTATTTTTCAAACCTCTTGTGAGGGAGCTAAGTATTATTATTCTCATTATTACCCTCGCTGTACAGAAGATGAAACTAAATCATAGAGTTATAAGAATTCACCCAAGGCCATGTGCTGGTTTACAGTTTAAGGACATCTTCTGGGCTTCAAGTATTACTCTCAGATCGCTCAGTCTCATCTCTTTTTATTAAATCATGAGGATGGACTAATGAGGGAACTGTCTGGGAAGCATTCTGGGCCAAATCCATAGCTCTGCTGCCAGTACACCTGGTGAAGCTAAAGGGGTGTGTATGAGAGTAAAAGTGGCTATGGGGCATTCTTCCATTCTCTGTGATGTAGGGCCAGCTAAGGGCTGAAATAGGCCTGATGCAATTTATAGCAGCTTTATGGATCTAAGTTATTGGTGGCTACGTTGTTCTCATATGAACTCCTGTGCTGGCCAAATATTAGGATGTCTTTTGCTCCACTCCTTCTGATTGGAAGGGTTTTGAGAGTGACTGACATGGTAGTGAAGAATCAGCTTTGGCTTTCATTTTGGGACAGTCTTCTCAGGTAGCAAGACTGAGACTCCAGTTGGATCAGAAATAGGGATTTAAGATCTTCAAAAACCCCTCCAAAATAATCTTCCTTTCCTCCTTTCCCTTATCCCTTTTCTGTGTCTTTACTACACAGTAAGTTGCTGAGTGGGTCATCCTACAGAGAACCAGAGCTGAAGGCAGTCATTCCACCTGTGGATGTGGAGGCCATCCCCAGCGAAGCTGGTGGGCAATGAATACAAAAGCCGAAGAGCAAAATCTGGCTCTTGATTTGTAAGTTTATTTGTGAACTAAGCAAAGTGAGTGTGATCCCCATGAAAACTACAAGACTTAAGGCCTGCGGGTACTGCAGAGGCCAAAGAAACTAAAGATACACACAAAGGTGCCTATCAGAGTGCATAATGGGGGGATGGAAAACTCACTTTGGATAACTGGGCATTCTGCTTGTGTTAAGAAAGCCAGGCTGGACATCTGTATCAGTAAATTTTATGATATTGATTATGTTAACTGTACAGGAAGCATCGATTGGATGCAAACAGATTTTACTGCTTTAGACATGGTCATTTTTTAAAAAAAATAAGCATGAGATTTTCAGAACAGACAGTGTGATTTCTAAGTGCAAATCCCATTGGCTTTCAAGGAGTTTGTTCTCCAAAGCCACTTGGACACTTTTAGAAAATCTTAGGTTGAAAGCTTTCTGTCCAGTCCCTGGAATTTCCCTTCACTTATTCTATGTTTAAAAAGCAACACTATTTTTTCATAGGTCAAAAATTAGCAAATCACAGTACTAGATGGTATATACAGCCTACTGCATTTTGTGATTAATGCCTGCATGTATGTAAAGGCCGTACCCTAGGAACAAGCCACTGGCCAATAGTGAACAATAGACTATAAACAGATGAGAAGAAATATATAAAAGTACCTACTCTCTATGGCAAAATCTGCAAGAGAGAGAAGAAAGAAGTCATGGAGCACACAGATAGTATGTGAGTAAATGTGGTAAACGAGAATTCAGATTCAGTATTTCCTTAGACTGGGAAGCTGTATGAGTTAGAACTCAGAATGACTTTTTTTTCCCCATAAAATTAAAACTCCTGGATACTGAAGGTTTTAATTAAACAAATAGTACACTATAATTTGGACCATGCAAACATTTTACTGCACTGGTAGCTAGTCTGGCTTTAGGCAAGGATTTCCGGTGGAGGTTTTATATGTTGCAGTCTATTAAATGGAACAAGGAATACACCACTTACCTTCAGGTCTTGTAAATTCTCTGAACGTGGGCAGTGAAATGACAGTGTGGGAAATTGTATGGACTGGATCCAACACACAGTTGACATCATTTGGTCGACAAGACTTAATGCAACGGATAGTATCTGTCTTTTCAAGTCTGACACTAAGAGAAACAAGAGAGAGATACATATATATCCTGAAAATGAATTGTGTTTTGCAGTCTAGGGAGCTAAAAATTGTAATTGATATAAGAGTTCACTCTTCACCTCAAAAGCTTAGACAAAAGCAGGTCATCAGAACTGCTGGACCACAGTAATTTTGCTTGGCTAAGGGTTGTAGTCAACCCCCCCTCAAAACCAGTTCTTCAAGCCCAAGCATATACAAATAGGAAGAACTGTAGAGCGTGAGATGCCCATGTAAAGTGCTTTTCAAGTACAAACATAACCAAAGGATGAGGTCCAGATCCTCAGCTGCAGTACTTTGGCAGGGTTTCATCAGTTTCACTAGAGCCACACTAATTTACGTAAGCCTTTTTGTATTCCGTTTGATATCCGACAGTCATCCAAAGAAGAAACAATTGTTCCCATTCTAGAAATCTAGCAGGAAATATCAGAAGGGCTAACTTTCTTTCACAATCTTCAGGGCAGCAAGAACTAGAAAAGCCTTCTCTTCAGTCTTTTTTCATATCCCTCCCCCCACTTTCCATCTAAACTGAGAAAACAGAGAGGAACAGAAACTGGGGGAGGAAAAAGTTAACCACATTATTTAAAACCTCAAAGATTGAATACTGAGTTTGGGGAAATGGTAAAGGTCATTTCTTATTCCCTCTCAACCAGCTGCTCATTCGTCCCTGAAAGTCTATTAAAAGTTAAATGACTTCTTCTCACCCTTGTCCACTAGAGTGAATTTAAAGTCACTTACAGTTCAAGAACTTCACACAATACCCAGTCTGTGTTCAGGAGAGATGAAAAGACTATGCTGGGACTTAACAATGTGACTAAGCCCCACAAATGATCTCAACTTTGACCTGCCCATTTCTTCATATTTCTAAGCAGAAAAAAGAAAAGACTGCAGCATCAGAGAGTGGGAATTAAAAGATTAAAAGGAAGAAAAATTCACTGAGTAAGAGGGAAATAAAAATTGAAGCTTTAGCTTGTCAAATATCTCTAGAAACAAATGGTTCTGGCCCTTTTCAGAATGCGTTACCCAAGTCCACACCTACAAGCCATCTTTTTTCAAATGTTCAAAGGGACTTAATGGCTCTATTAATAATAAATATATCAGTAACTTCTTATTATATGCTACCCACATTTGCTCATCAAAGAAAACAAAACTGAACATGCTGATTTTGTATGAAGCTAAAATAAAGATAAAAGAAAACACACGACTCAACATTAAGGAAATCATGCTTCAACAGATATGAACTGGCATAGTCCAAGGGAAGGCAATGAAGCTGGGTTAATTTACACCAGCTGAGTCAAGCTTGTTATTCTCATTCCATAGCTGATGTTTTGAGACTGGAGATGGAGAATGGAGATACAGGCCAGGAGGGACCTTTTACTTCCCACCTTCATCTCGGTAGGAAGCATTTCATGGTTTCCTAGATGTGTCATAGGGTTCAGAATAAGGCTTTCTGCTGAAATGCTGGTCGTTTTAGAATGAATTAATTCTGGATATACGGACTTAATAGCCTGATCTAAGGTAACAAATTATTTTTATTTTTTTTGCTTATTTTAAACTCTAGCTTCCAAATGAAGAAAGGATCTCCAGCTAGTTGACCCTCACATGTGTAGAGTAAGGATCAGCTAAATTACACAGCCTAGTTCCGGTGTAAAATAGCCTATTTCAAACATGTAACAAATAGAATTGAAGCAAAATGTACATCAGTCACATTTATTTTTCTCTCTCTCTCTTCCTTCCTATTGTGTATAGGGAATTTAACAGGCATTTACATATGTGCAGCCATACAAACAAACACTGAATGTTTCCTCACAGTCCTGCTGAGCTGGAGTAGTAACAGCCAAGTCAGTCTGGTTTTACTTCCAGTAACATGTTTACAGATCCTGAAACATTTCTTTAAAAGTTTTTCTCTTTGTGTTACATAGCACATAAGGAATGAACTATGGCATCATCTAAAGGTTTCAGTGACACCAAAAAGCAGTAACTTGCATACCTCATTTTGCGACTTTGTTATTTAGACAGTATCAACATAATACATAAAAGAGCATCATGAATTTTCAAAGCTGTATTTAAACAATAGAATTGGTATGCAAAAACATTCTGGTGGGAATGTCTGAAGCATTCAGTATTGGTCTGCCTTTGCTCCCATTAAAAGGAAAGGGAGCTTTACTCTTGACTTCAGTTGGAACAGCATTTGACAAACACAAATGTTTCTGCAATTCCCATCCAAAAGAGTCATTAATTTGTTAAAGATGAAGTCCTAAATATGACTTATATTCATAGTTCTCACTCCTGATTCAATAGAGTAAAGCATTCTGACATGAATTAGGTATTCTGCATGTGGAAACTGAGGATCACAACCACCACAAGTGATTTGTTTGTGTCTGTGGCTAACTATAACTAATTTCTAGATCCATCCAGTCTGCAACTATATAAATGGCAGACGTAGACTTTTGTGTCATTTCTGTTTCTCTGTGTTGTTTCTCTTTCCTCTTGCAAATCCTGCAGCTTTTCCTTTTGCTCTGTCCTCACTGCGAAGCTCAAGTTTCTGCTTTCATCTTCCCCCACCTAAATTTTCATTCTCTGAACTCCTTTCTTTTGGGATCTCTGCTAATTGCAGCATCATATCCAAAATGCAGTTAGTAACACTTGTTTCTCCCATTGCTTGGACTGCATATCCTTACACATCTCTTGGAACAATTTTTTTCATAACTAGCATCTATTTCAAATTCTTAATATTTATTATTAATGATGTGCTCTGCTCTCAAAATACTCTTTTGATTTTATCCGTACACATCATATTTGTATTTTATCCCCTGGTTAGCTGATGCTTTCCTTATTGCTTCCATCCTCCTATAGTGGGCGCTGTGACCGACAAAGGTTTTTTTCTATGTGCTGAGAACTTTCTTTATTCAAATCTTTCCTTGAAGTTTGCTCTCTATCATGAATTGCAGCTCTGCAGCTGGCACCTCCTCTATGCTTTTTTTTTCATTAAAAAAAAGAAATAAGTTAAGAAACAGCCCAGCTGCTCTGATTATTGTGCAAATAATGCTTTCCTGAATACATTTTTTTCTTTCCTCCTGGGATCTAGTGTCATTCTTTTTCATGTTCTCTGTCTGATTTAATTAGTATGATCTTTAGAATGGGAGCCCTGATTTCATTTTCATTTGGAAAGTCCCATGCACATAAGTGGTGCTATATAATTAACTGTTTTTAAAAGTTCCAATTACACTGCAGCATTAAAGTATCTAATACAGTAGAACCTGAGCTCTCTGTTCTTAAATTGCTTGCTGAGTGCAAGCATGCAATAAAATGATAGTGTATGGTAGCATTTTACAATATTGAGGGCCAAATTCTCACATTCCCTTCTTTTCCTGCCAAACAAATATATATTAATGCTTGCAAAGATTAAGTTTATTTTTGAATCTTTATTCTACCTAATTATGGCCTCATAATGAACTGGTAGCCAGAGGGCATTTGTATACGAGCATCTTCTGTGGTGGTAAGAAACCCCATTAGCTTGAGTAGCATGGGCTTGTGCTTTCAAATTGAAAGCTGGAACTCCATCCCCACTGGCAACTTCTGGCAGCTTTATAAATATGTGTCAACAGACTCATTAAACATTGGCATTCCTCATGGGACTTGAACTCCTGTTAGCCAGCTGGGATAAACTTTGCCTTAGGGAGCATGTATACTCTGGCAGAGTGCTGCTATCATGTCCCAGTTTAGTCCTTGGCTAACAATGAGCCTAAGAGCCTGCAGCTTACAGCTAATTAATAGAGTAATTCCTTGTGTTCAGGTGATTAAAGCTTGTGATCTTGGTTTAGAAGATTCCCAGTTTCTAACCTTGTTCCTTGGCTGCGCTGTCTGTATTTACATAGCTAGGGATTTTTGTAGATATATATACACATGGATTATTCTTCACTCAGCTATGGATTGACCATTCTGTCTATGTAGGATAGAGATATCTGAGCCCAGGACAGTGCCAAAGAGCATTAATTTTTGGATCATACCTCTGGGCCTGAGCTTTTAATATTTATTAATACAAAGACTGAAGAGTAAAACAAATTCTCTTCCAGCTCATAAACACCATATTTCCAAAGAAATCCCAGATGCATTGTCTACCTTGCCCTTGGTGTCACGAAAGTAAAAGAAGTAAGATTTGGCTTTTGAAATTCTGGATGACCTTTCAGGGCTGGTAGTTAAAAAAAAGAAAACTCTTTACAGTTGCAAAGTTATCGGTTCTGATATGGAAGTTAGAGAGAGGAAAATGTTATGAGACCAACTAAGCACTTTTATCAAATGTTCATGTAGACAATTCTCAGGATGTAGCCTGTGAAATAGCAAGGAGCTCTCTGCTACTACTTGAATCCTGTTAGGAGTTCACTGCTATTTTCCCATATTAGTTGTACAATTCAGTGAAAATTCCATAGAAAGGAAGATGAAATATCTCTAAAATAAATCTTCATTAGAAGAGATTCTCTTTTGTACCATCCTTAAAAGTTAGAATTGGGATTTGTAGCTGGTGTAAATCAGCACAGGCTCATTGGCTACAAAAGAGCAATGATAATTATTGCAAGTTGAGAATCCTACTCTACGTTTTCAAAGTGATGTGTGTGTTGGTGTACCTCTGAGGTTCCAAGGGGCTGTTACGACCTCTTAATAGATTTTTATTTTCAGAAAATACACAGTAATTCCCCACCGATGATGAAACTCTCTATAAAGATATCTCAGTTTAGGCAGCTCATATCAGGTATTTATCACTGTTTTGAAAATTCAGACCTAAACATACGCAACTGTGTATCATCAGATGAGACCAACTCCACTACTGCGTGAAGTGAATTAACAGTTCAGTCCTCAATATTCAGCTAATAAGCTACTGACACCTATTTTGGCTTTCTATAATGATGTACAGCACACATAAGAATCTCCCCAATTGAGATGTTCAGTAATGGAAGAAAGTGGAGAACTGTAATGATGATGGCAAATAAAATGCAAGTGCAGCATGCAACAGATGAACTAAAACTTTATTAAAACTGGAAAAAAAAGCTACTGTCAAAAGAGAAAAGGTAGCCACTGATGCCTGAAAGTTAGGGATCAAAGCTGTGCAGAGACAAAGATAAAAAGCTTGGCAATAAATGTGTTGACAGTTCCATGGCGGAAAAGTTGCATTTGAATGGTCAGAAGAAGGTCTCTGGGCTCTGTGATTTGCCGCTGCATGACCACAATGCCACTGTGGTTGTTCACTTTTTTTGTGGTGAAAAAACCCTCCTGGTTCCCGCTGATGATGGACAGCAGAATTTTATCCCCAGGGACAGCATTGGAAGGGCCCATGCGGAAAATGTCGGTGGGTACTTGAATGTTGGTAGGAAAAGAGAGGTGATAGTAGGTTATTCTCAGAGGCAGGCTCTGGCACTCCTTATTTTCATTACAAGGCAAGCGCTCACAGCGACTGCAAGAAAAGTGAGAACACAAGACAAGAGGAAGATTAGCGTACATTTAGCAAGCGTGATAGGAAAGCAAGGGCAGTGGGGATGGGAAAAGATATGTTGACTTGCATACTGTATCCATTCTTCAGCCTGACATCTCAGTCACATTGCAAACGGACATTTATTAAATAAAGATGAACATGTCTGTAGTTGGTGCTTTTGGAGGAGAGTTGCCATTTTAAGAAGTGTTGCCCTTTCTTTGCATGCACTGATGAATTAAGACTCACATCTCATTATGGGTGAGAATTTATTAGCGTTTTGAACCTTCCTCAAGAGAATACAGGGTTTTTTTTCCTATTTTTTTAAGTTTTATTCTTTCGCTGACTGGACATATGTTAAATAAGGAAAAAGATCTTAAGTGATTAGTGAGTTGAACATGTCCTATTTGGGATGTCCTTAGAGGGTTAGATTTTAAGACAGCAAAATATTCTGAAAACCACCATGTATGCTTACAAGGTGTTGGTCTTTCCAAGAGAGAAGGGGCACTCCAGGTACTGCACTGTGTAGGCTCACCATCTGACAGTGTACAGAAAAATGCAAATCTTATTTCCAACACTGCCTGTATGTTTTGGTTTATTTGCTTTGAAGAAAAATTTCCTTTTTCTTCCTGATGTAGCACTGTATTTCTCTGTGCCACTAGGAGAACCAACTTAAGTCAGTCTAACACACACCTAAGCAAGCACTGAAAACAAGGTCCAACAGCCTGACATCTCCAGCATGTGCCCTACATATTCAGTCCGCTCTTACACAGGCTTGAGTCACGGGAATGATGCCAACAAGTGAGAAAGTTACCCTTTGCTAATTGCTGTTTTCTTCCCCTATCACTAGGTGCTGTATTACAGGAACACATCCAGAGGACTAGTAAGAGGTCACCCATATAGACTGAAAACGAACAATGAACTCAATCCCAATGACAGCACTGGAAATTATGAGCTACATGGAGGGAGCAATCTCCTTCCTGCTAATCCTGTAAAACATGACATAGACAGGTATATGCATTAATATGTCACAGTTACTAAGAATGTCATAGTTTACCAGCATATTAATCAGTATTTAACATGTCATGCCAGCTGGTAGGTTTGAGAAGTATTTAGAGAATCACATGAAAGAAAGATGATGTGAATTTCAGATTAAAGACCTGCTCAAATCACCAAATTCAATCTGGTATCTGAATGTCTTCTCAAACAGGTGCTTGAGTCCTGCATTTTATGCCAGAAGTAGAGCTAGATGTTATGATCAGAGCTGGATGTTGACTTTGCAAAATTTGGAGATGAAAAGATTGTGCATTTAGCTCCAAACCTGCCTTGTGCACAGCCATGCAACAAATAAATTAGGTACAACATTCTCTCAATTCAAAAGCAATATTCAGTCCACAGGTTGAGGTTTTAGAACCTGAACTATTTATTCAGGGATACTATTACTGCAAGTTTTTTCTCTACAAAGAAATGTTCCAGCATGAAAGCATGGATTGCTTCTTTCTTTCTCAAAGCATGGTAAGAAATCTTGAGTGCCCATTTCATTTATTTTATTTTGACACATTCAGTTGAGCTCCTATCAGAAGTATCTGGTATCAACAGAATGGTGGCTCATAAGCAAGCACCACTTTGCTCCTTGACAGTGCATGGTGATCTGAATTCCAGAAACTTCTCATTACATGCAGAACAACTATTTCCAAAAAAAAAAGTAGTTAAATGTACCCTCAATTCTTCAGTTAATTTATGTTTTAACACTGTTTGCAAACCAAAGTACAAAGAAATCCTTTGAAGACTTAAGTGCATTCTTAGTTTTATTCATGTGTGTAAAGAGCATGCACAAGTCTTCACAGGATGGCCATCTAATTAGGTGTGGATACTCTTGGATATTTTTAAGTATAGTGACTTTTGCATTCTTTTCTGAAATGTCATCAATTTATTTGGCTTTGTTGAAATCATGCAGCTACTTGGTATTGTTGAAATCAAGAAGTAAGTTAAGACATTTAATTTCTTGACTGAAAATGTTTACTTCATGTCAGTCTTTTTGGAAGCATTTACATGGTCATAAAGATGCCATGATTTATTCTTTTATAAAAGTAAAATACGCTTTATAATAATAGCTAGAATTAAAAAAAAAACAACATTAAAGCTCCCAACTTCCTAAGATTTGAAAAAGGGCCTTCTGCTGATTCAGAAAGTTATTTGTGGAGACAGATATGGCTGTGGGTAGGAGTTAGAATTATTTGGAACTGATCATTTTTTATCTTTATTGTTGGTGGTACGCAACACACACTGCACACTTCACTATAGGTTTGGTTAATGTGCACTAATTTTTCCACAAAGAAGAGACAGCAAGTATTATTTCTTTCAAGAACCAGAGTTCATTCTGGGGTCATGCACCACAGCGGCAACAAACAATGAGCATTTAAATCCCAGTGTACCCTCTAGACCTTATTCTAAATGCTTCCCTTCAGCAGGCAGAAGAAAATCATACGGTAGGGGAATTTTACAACCTACTGCTAGTGAACGAGCAGACCAAGACCACGGGTGCTGCTCCAACTCTGTGGTATCTCACGACGGATTAGTTGGCCATGCAGCTACTGCGCCCGGCTACCACAAAGTGTCGCTGTGGGTAAGAGCACTAAAGGAACCTATTGAAAAAGAAAAGCGCTGAGGAGGGAGCAATCTACTACCAAAGAAGTACAACCTGCAGAGCAAGTAAAACATAAAATACTTTGCAGGGAGACAGTTCTAAGTAAATCTTTATAATTCCTGCAAACCTCCTCAATTAGGCACATGGGCTTGAAAAATAAGCATACAATGCTGCTAAAAACCTATTCCTCTATTAATTCCTGATTATTTTAGCTCCCTATATCGCTTGTTACTCTTTTCTCTTAAGTTATTTTACTTGGCTGAAATACTGGCTGCAAAGAATTAGTGGTAGTATAAGTTTTATGTACCAAATATTGGTTACTCATAAAGGAAAATAAAACTACCAAGAACAGAGAGATTTCGTTTTTCAGAATGACTACAACATTTCCTAACAGAGGTGAGGAGAAAGTATTTTCAGTCTTTCTTCCTGTTAATTTCTGAGTCAGGTTTTCACTTGGTACAGAGGCAGTTTATTCAATTGTGCTGAAAAGAGCTGAGAGTTGTATTAGAACTTCTCAAGCTCTGATGGGAAAAGAACTTTTTAGCAGAATTTAGAGCTTTGTAGTTTATTTTATACAGGGAAACCATCTCAATATGCTGAAGGACAAACCAAATATTACTACTGAACTATACACTACACTTCTTTGAAATTTAACTCTTTGCAGGTTTACAGAGCTGTAACAATCCTCTGTACCTCCTAGAATATATTCCACTACAAAGGCACTCATTTATTCTGTCATCAGTGCGTATTTCTTTTCAACATGTTGCATCTTGCCTTGAGGCCCAGATGGGCCCTTAGCTGGGCTGTATCCACATCATGGACCTCTACATTTATGTTAACGCAGCAACTGAGTAGAGAAGGTGGTTGTTGTCCTAAACAGACCAGATCTTAAAGGGAATGAAACCAACAGCTGGTTGGTTTTCACAGATATTTCTTAAACATATAAGAACGGTCAGGATCTGAAGTTCCTCTTCAGGCTCAGGCAGGAATGTAGTATATAGTAATACAGAAAATAAGATGGACAAATCCTGTGCATGTTCCTCCTATCTACAGCTGGAAAGTCTTAAATAGTTTTAAGCTGTAGAAGGCACAGACCCATATCCATTTTGCCCTTACCACCAAGCCTTTATATCCTATCCTTGTCTCATTCATCTCTTTCCCAGCCTGGTTCCTTCTCCCCAACCCCTTTCCTTGCCTACTCTCCCTTCCTGGTCACTCAGACATCTGGCATCAGGACTTTCTACTCAGTCAGTGCCAATCCTCTTCTCCTTGCTCCATGTTCCCCTGGTTGTCACTTAGTTCTCTCAATTCCTAGCTCACAGACCTAGTCCCTAAACATACCCCCCTTTCCCTCAGTATCTTTGTGCAACCATTCCAAATTATCTTTTGTTCTACCAGTCTTCATCTAAACCTGGAATCAATCACCCTTAACCGGTAAGGTTAACCTTTAACCCTTTCTACCATCATATCCTACACTGTTTTCCAGTGCTGGTTTCCCCTTTGTATCTGAATTGTGTCACCCAGTTTTATTTTCCACCCTTCAAGCATCTCCCAGATTCATTCTCCTCTCCTGGTTACAGTTTCAGATCCTACCCTCTCTGCATTCAGCCTCCTTATCCCTAAATACTCCTTTCCTTCCTACTGAATGGGCTTTTCTCTCATCTCTGTTAGAAACTGTTTTCTTATCCATGGAGTCTGGGTGGTCTCTGAAAGCATGGAAGAAACAGGCTCTGGGGCTGTCAGGTCTGAGCGCCTGGCCCAGAACAGATAGGAGCCGACATTACAGGGAAAATCTGGCTTCATTCCTGTGGCCATATGTGGGAGTGGGCTCAGATAGTCTGTGGAGTCAGCATATGCACATTTCAGACTGCTTTGAGAGCTGCAAGAGGTTCAAGCCTGCTAGGTCAGAAAAGAATTGTTTGCTGCTAAAAAACAAAGACCTCTCTATTGATAAGAGGAATTAAATTGAATTGTGGACAGTCAAACACAAAGACAGGTTGCCATGAAGACTATGAAAACCTTATCACTGAAGGACTTGAGGAAAAAGTTAAAGAAACACTTCTCATAAATACTCTAGGTAGAACTGATTGTGTTTTGGGGCAAAGGAGTGGATTAAGATTATCCTTCAAGGCCCTCATTTTCTAAAGTTTATGAAAAAAGACTAACTGCAATATTACAAAGTTCATAACTTCAAAAGTTTTAGAGGTTTTGATAAGGATGACCAGAAGTGCAAAAGTCATCTCTTAACAAATTTCAAATCTCTGCTCCAAAAAATGATGGCAAACTGTTCAAAGAAAAAAATCATCAAAATATCTTAAACACATGAAATAATGTGCTCCTCTCTACCCTCCTTCCTGGAAATGAGTGAACTTCTTTGGCTGAAATTTTCCAAAACTTGAGTGTGAGTCAGACACCTGGCATGTAAAATTTTAGCCCTTGGTTAAGTTTTGGCAAAATTCTAAGCAGTTAAAAACAGGTTCTAGTAATAAGAAGTGACAAGCAACTTTAATAATAAGCAGACATGTCTAGAATATAAGAATATTTCCCATTCTGGCTCAATGGAGCATACATTTCTGACATACTGCCACA
This sequence comes from Apteryx rowi, assembly GCF_003343035.1. NCBI lineage: Eukaryota > Metazoa > Chordata > Aves > Apterygiformes > Apterygidae > Apteryx > Apteryx rowi. The sequence continues at coordinate 61,473 of NW_020451152.1, forward strand.
ACCACTTCTTTATCTTTTCTACTGTTTTTCTTGGCCTAAATATTACAAATGTTTGACTTAAGTGTCACATAAAGAGAATTGAATTGTTATGCAATTTGAAAACAAAAAAGCCTTTGCCAAGGGGAGTACAGCAAGTTAAGCTCTATTGTGAGTAGCAGTAAATCTTAATTATCCTTGGAAAAACACCAAGCCTATAAGCTGCTCAAGAAAAAAAAAAACATGCAGAATTTAAGTAAAAGAGATAAGACCTTTAATAAAATTGTTACCATCAAGGTCTGTGCCAGGCACTTTGCTGGATATTTGGGGAAGTTTACATATTGTGTTTGTTTATGAAGCTTGGGATATTTTTACAGCATTCTGAACTTTCAGCCTACATCATTTGATGATACTGTGATTACTTCACTTAACAACAGTTACCACTGGAATAGCCACCATGCAAAATCTCCACTTTAAAGGTATTAGGTAAGGAAGTTTTTGGATCACTGAGGGTTGTTGTTGCCTGTATATAAGGATTTTAAGTAAAAATAAGAAAGAACAAACTTGTATTTGTAGGGCTGAGGCCTATTAAGTTATAGTTGTTCTGAAAAACATATTGGGGAATAGATTAAGAAGTCCTGTGAACTGCCAACTTGATGGTAATGGAAAATGTTTTGTCTTTCTCATGATGTGCCAAGTTGGTAAACCTGGAATGTGTTTTGAATAAAAAAGAGAAGCAACTGGTATCTCTAATAGATAAAATGTTAAGGGAAGCCAATGATTTTGATTTTGGAATCTTGGCACAAGGTTAAGTGAAAAAGCAATTTAATGTCATTATCATGCAAATGCTAATGAAGTCATGCTACCTACCAGCCCACAGTACCCTATGTTGGGTTATATATGCCAAAGATAAATGATTCAAGAATATGTACATTAGTGTGAATGTAGAAAGGGTGCAAAAGAATTGCCTTATGAGATTATTCCCCAAGGGACACAAAGTAACCCAATACATACCCTTCATCCTGTTTCTCAAATGCTGGTAAGATACTCTCATACTGGCTGAGTATGAGACTACCTATCTCCCCATTGAACTAACATGGATTTTTGCAATAAGGGTAATGAACTCATATTCTTTGATTTATGTGAATATATTGCTATGATAAATTTAGTAATTGTGTCTGTAGATTTTGAGAGGAGCAAACCTACTAAATCCAACAAGATAGTAACTCGAAGAATTAAAATAATCAGAACTCCACCAAGCACTTGCAGGGCTTTTGTCTGACTCAGCTTAATTATAGCCCTAGCACATCAGAGGAGTCTCTCTCTATAAGCCTGAGTTAGGCAGAGTAAGCGAACACAGGGCCCCAAAAACCCAGACTTAGCAAAACAATTCAGACATTCTACTACTTCCAAAAAGGATCCCTTAAATCTCAAATAGCCATTAATTTTAACACATGCATAAAAATATAGAGGAAAAAGAAGATGAATTCAGGAAAAATAAGAAAATTAAGAGACTAACAACTGAGAAACTATTTTTGGGAAGGAAAAGATAACTGAAAAATTCTACAAGAGAAACAGAATGTGATATAATTTTTTTATGAACTCTGCAACTCAAAGTTCAGAAGAGTAAAAATCTGCTAATTCTGCTTAGTGGCCCATTGCAAATGATTGATATTTTTTTAACTAGGATACAAATGAACAAACAATACTACAAATAAAGAGAACATCTGCCTCATGAGGTACTTTTTGCTCATTGACTTGACAAACATTACTTAAATGTTAATTACTATTGACACTTCTAAAAATATGAGTATATATTATAAGTATATATTTTAATACTATGAACTGCCTCTGCAGCATTCTGATCAAATACACCTGCCATGCCACTTGTATGGCATTTTACAGCTTAAGATTTAAATGGAAACTAACACCACAAGGTCCTACTGAGGAAGAACAACATTAGCTTCATTCTACAGAGGAGGTATAGAGTACCCAACTTATCTAAGAGATGACAGGCGTAAGAGCATTGACTGTGGAGAGCAATAGTGGGTTGATGACCACTGTGATTTGTCATCTTTCCTCCCTAGCTGGTGGAACCTACACTTACCTGCGTATGGGGCACATGGGTGGACTGTGGAGCAGCCTTCAGCAGAACCGCTGGAGTAGGGGGCTACTATAAAGCTGTGAGGCAGGAGGAAAAGCAATCAGGTGCATCAGCCATAAGCTCTAGCTACACTACTGAAATTTTGCAAGGATTTCATCACATTGCTAGCACCATTGGAAAGGTGTAAATGATCTGCTTCTCTTTCCATACCTGTGTCTCATGTTTTCAACACACAAACGCACAGACGTTCTCTGATCTTGGTTAACAGACACAGATAGCAACTGACATACCACACTTGCTAGGGTTCACAGCCTTGTTAACAGCAGTGATACTGAAATGGCATTAAAAATAAGACATTTTTGCAATGCTTTGCAACAGCACTGGTAAGACTTTAGAGAGGGAGCTAAAAACAAAATGAGTTTTTCACTGGAGTGTAATAGCCAGCAAAGACTGAAGGGAAAGAAAAGTCAGAATTCTGAAGCTGAATGTAACCCCCCTAAACATTTGACTGCAGGGTAGCTAGACAGAGAACATCAGATTATGGCTCTATAAATCATTACAATGCAAAGCACTGACACACATCAGCTGTGTTGTCTGTCAGCTTGATGTTATTTTTTAAGGAAATACCTTTTTCTAGGCTGAAACAGGAGCATAAGAAAGGGATCAGACCTGTGCGTGACAAAACATAGGGTAGGCCTACCAACAAAGTATATAGTCAGTCAGCAGTGGTGTGACATGAAGATCATGTCACCACAAAACTCTTCTACCTTGAAAAAGAAAGTACTTACGTATCTCCCGATTTCCGGTAATTTTCTGGACATTCCAAAGACAGACAGCGAAAGCCCCCCTGGATGTTAAAGCAGGTCTCGTTGAATGAACAGTTGTGGGTTTCTGCAACACACTCATCAATATCTGCCAAATGGAAAAGATGAGTGAATTAAATACATGCACATTCCTCTACTTACAGGTGCCAGGTGATGAGGGCATCATATTAGGTACTGTACGATACAGGGAGCAACTAAATGTTATTACAGGATGGGGAGGGCGGGAGAAAAAAAAAAAAAAGCAGAAGAAAACTAAGCCAACAAGAAGGCTAGCAAGGTAAGAACAGGAAGAGCAGCAGTGCCACTAAGTGGACAAGACCTAAATATTTGCTGAAATGGTTATAATGTGATGATATTTCCTTTTAATGGTTAAACTAACCAATATCATTTCACAGCAGGAATCTTCATCTTCACTGAGTTCATTAGAATTCTTTAAAAATGTTATATAAAGAGTATTCTTTGTTGCATTCTATAAGTTATAAGATAATTTTACACAGAATCCTGTTTATTTATTATAAAACATTGTTTTGATTTCAAGCTGATGTTTACTTCTTTATCTTTAATGCTGAAAAAAGACACATTTTAAAACATGAAATCTAACTTTTCAAAAGTCTACAGTCTAGTTAAGTGTCCCTACAGTCAACAAACTTACCTTGGCAGTTGCGTGCATTGGGTGCCAACCTGTAACCAGTGGAAGGACAAGTACATTGAAAGCTCCCAGGAATATTAATACATCGAAAGGAACAGATATGCCCCCCAGTAGGTAAAGCACATTCATCAATATCTGAAAAAAGAAAACATCACTGATTACTATGTGTTCATGAAGTTCAACCAAGTTAACACCTATGGTTCCCACTGTGAGATTCAAACACAACTTGGGGATGCTAACAGCTGAATGAGGAAAAAGATCATCAGACAGAGGTGACTCTCATCTAAAGGGTGTCAGAAATAAATGGAGGTGTGGGGAAAATTGAAAGCAATGCAAAGTGCCAGGAGACAAAGTTTGATTTTGTTTTATAAATGGACAATGACAAACACTTTACAGTGGCACATATCCTAATAATTTACAAAAGGGAAGAAGAAGAATCCCATTTTTAAAATGAGAAAATTGAAAGGAGATGTTTTGCCCAAGGACAGATGGTCCAGAGGACCTTAGTCCAAATTTAACATCTTGTCCAAAAGGTCACACCCACATTCTCCTGGTATTCAAGCAAAGCCTCCTTACATATTAGCTCAGAACCAGCTACAAAAAGAGGCTATATAAAATACTACCTAGTAACACTATATGTTACATATGTAATAAAACAAGTTAGTATCTTCAGTTGCTGAGGACATGAAACTCTGTTCTCCCGAAAAACATTTCTGGTAAGTTACAAAAGTGCACCAAGCTACAGTTCAGTGTAAACAGCAAAACTCACACTGTGCAAGCAGAGATATTTCTAGAAATAGGACATGGATGCGAGTCCTTCATTAAGTACAGTTTCATAGATTAACAGAAAAGTATCAAAGAGGATCAAATGTAGCAATTACAGTATGGTGTGAATAAGAAATGCTCATTCATCTCCTATCTGAAAAGAAGTCATCATTCTTACCTTCACATGAGATCCCATCAATGTCACTAAGTTGAAAGCCACGGCGGCAATAACACTGATATGAGCCATACACATTGGCACACTCTTGACTACAGGGGCTGCTCTCACACTCATTTAAATCTGAAATGCAAAATTATATATCTGAAACCCAAATTTCTTGCTATGTGCATCACTCCTGAGGTCTCCTATGTGACTCAGTCTTACAAGTCTGAGGCAAAATTTTGGAAAATAATGTTTTTTATGAAGAAAAAGATTGTGTATGTGTCACTGTGTAAGATGGAAATAAGGGCCCTTGGGTGTGTTACTCTCAACAGGGGCTGGCATTGTAGGTTAATCTACATTGTGCTATTATTTCCCACCATTCTTCAAGGTGTAGTGTGACTTGAAGTCATTAGGACCACACTTCTATTTTTGTATCTGGATATCAGCAAGACTGGTCCTGAAGGTCTTGAATCTGATCTAGTCAAATCACCCTTCAAAATGCAGTAAACCTCCATGCAGTCCTGCCAAAGAAGGCCCAGAAAGTGGCAGTGTGACCTACAATGGCATTGATTAATCATAAGTGCATTCACGTAATCAAATGGACCACACTGGCTCAATTTCTTATGCCATTCCAGTGTAGTCTTAGGAGCTAAAATCACAGGAAGAGCAAAGCAGGCACCAGCTGTATCTTACATTATATGGTCTGCGCATATGACACCCTCACCTTCACATGACCTGCCGTCAGTTGAAAGTTTGAATCCCATGGTACAAGTGCAGTAATAGGAACCAGGAGTATTCTCACACTTGTGAGCACAAAGTCGACCTGGATAGCGTCTGCATTCATTGATATCTGCAAGGATAAATATATAAAGAGATCTATGTACTGGCTGCCTTCCCTGCAGTAGTATTCCAGACAAGAATGTAGTCATAGAAGTTTGATTTTTATTTTCCAGATCTAAATTTTATACTTGAGAAGGAAGGACTTGCTCAAAACGCTTATTTAGAAGCATCCCAGTGCATAATTGAATTAGACATATAGAGAAGAAAGTTGCTTTGATCTTTCAAAGAATGCTTTGCTGTAGGTACATATAAAAGTATCACAGAAAACAATTACATGCTGTCTCATGATCTTACCTTTTAACAGGATAACAGATAACATGTTGACAATACTAATACAGCTTCCTTTGAAGTATCAGCATCTCTTTAATATGGCATTAGATTTATACAAATCATATAGTAGTCAATTTTAAATTCAGGTGAAAGAGGTTATGCAGAGAGCTATAGCATTCTTTACACAGGATGATTTTTTAAAATGTCATTGCTGCATGTACTGCAAGTCAACAGGTGCAACTTACCAATACAAGTTCTACTGATGACATCAAAAGAATAGCCAGCTTTGCACTCACAGCGGTAATTGCCTGGGGCATTTATACAAACATGCCCTTCTCCACATGGCTGATTAGAAGATGAGCACTCATCCACATCTAAAAAACGAGAGAGGTGATTGAAAGTACACTTATGAGCATGCAAGTTGAGAGAAAAGCAACACGCAAACTCTTAGCTCAGCTGCATTTTTGTGTGCCTCTTCTATCTGTAAAATAAAAATATAAATTCTAATTGTCTGACAAGTGTGTCATGGACTTCCTTCAGCAGTAGTCATAAAGAGCTTTGAAACAGAAAGTGAGATTTTGATCTAGCTCCCAGCTTCAATAAGGTCAGAATCACAAGTCCAAACTATTTTTACTGAAACAGGTATTTCTTAGATGTCCTGTCAATGTTGATGGACTTGGGAGGGAAAAGAAATCAAGAAATCAGACAGTCTTTGGAGGAAATCAGGTACAAAATTATTTTATTACGTACACTATATTCATGGAACAGATCTTTAGCTAGTGTAAGATGTTGGAGGCACACAGTCGGTAGAGTTATGATAATTATAGCAAACACAAAACTGACTCAAGCTATCTAACAAAACCCTGCAAATACATGCAAAAATACCTCTCTTTGCAAAAGCCATCTCAGCTGAAGGCCAGCCCAAGGCATATATGCCCTTCAGCCTTACTTGAAGGGCTTGTGTGAGGAGTAAGTGGCAGGCGGGCCTTGTGTTGGACCTCTGTACTGGGGAGATTTTAAACCACACAGCATTGTTCCAATACATTAACATAATCCCAGATAATGCCATTTTGGGGGATGATTATCAGTTCTCCTTTTATCAGAATATAGGGTTTTGTGAATTATTTGAATAACAGAGAAGTGATCCTTGTCATTCTTTACTTGCTGGGACCAGCATGAAGGAAAGAACAGGATCAAGAACTGATGAAACTGATGAATGAGAAGAATTTGGGCAAAGTGCACAAACTAGTTAAGATAGACAATAGTTGTGATTCATTCTCATTTAACTTTTTTTCTTCAAAATTATTACATACCTATGCATCTTGTTCCATCTTCATTGAGATGATAACCTCGGCCACAACTGGGTGAGATTCTCTGGCAGGTGTATGAGCCATCAGTGTTAATACATATCTGCCCAGCTGGGCATGGCATGTTGGTACCCAGGCATTCGTTGATATCTACAAGAGCACAAACAGTTCAGTTTGACTATCTACTGTCTGCAGATGCTTAAGGTGAGATGCTTTCCTTGCATCCTTCAGAGTCTGGAAAACTGAACCCATGGGAGAACACAAACATTTGTGTCATTAGCTTCAACAATATTATGCTTCCAGTGTGAAGATCTGCAGATGAGTGAAAGGCCAGATCCCACTGAAAAGCAGTGGAAATTGGGCACAGAATTTTTATTTTTCTCTAAAAGCCTTTGAAAGTCTCCCCCAAATGTACAAAGAGGTGATCAGGAATTCAGTTTATCATCTTAACCAGTTATGCTGAAGTCCATAGGTTGTGGATCACAGTGAATGAGCTCTTCTGTAGCAAGCGCTGGTAGACGTAATAGGTGACTCCATTTTCACAGACAGACAAACTACTGCTCATAGGTATTCACTATGAATACCTCACCTTATCTCATGACAGATTTTTCATGTAAGCACACAAGAAAGTGAATTTTTGATTTATGTGTTCACAAATAATGCATCCCCCTAACATCCAGGAAAATGGATCTCTGTTTTTCACAAACTGGACATTCTATCACATTGTGACACCTATATCCTTTGCCTGAAAAGAACCTATTTAAAGTAAAACCCCAGAAAAAGTAATGAGATGTGACTAAACTATCTTTGAGTATGATCTCATACAGTGCAACTAGCCAAGAAGGCAAGGAACTCACTGCTATTCAAAGCCAGCATGTGTGGATCAGTTTGGGGAAAAAGAGTTTTCCTCAGAGTCAGGAATCAGTGGCTACAGGAGGTATTGACAGAGCCTTCACTAGCTGAAAATGTTAAAGTAACTAAGACCTGATAGTTTGTAGGAATAGCATCGTTTGCACGTGTATCAGCCTGCATCTCATAATTTTCAGCAAAGTCCAGCCTCACATGAGTACTTCTCTGCCTAAAATTCTCCCCACCATTTCACCAGGACATGATCATCATTTTACACAGCAATACTATTTACTGTTGAAGAAGTAGCACTTTCTGGCTGGTATGGTATTAAGCAAAGTATCCAGCTTACAAAATAATGGATAACTGAAGACAGGGAAGAGGACACAGAATACCATCAAACCTTTGACCAGGCCTAGCCCAGCTCACTATAGAGTGTAAAATTTTCAATTTACGAAGTCACTGGAAAGACAGGAAAGTTTTCACACTCTTTCCCCCTCAACACCACATCCAGCAGCATTTGATTCACAGTTTGCAAAATCAGCCAATTAAATTGTTTTGGTAATTATTTTGAGCAAATGCACTTTAGGGGCCATAACTACTGCTGCTGTAAATTGGTGTTGCTTCACTAATGTCAATGCAGACACACTGGTTTGTGACAGCTGTAGACATGGCCCAAGCTATGTCAGAAGTAAGTCTTCAAAGAGTTTGCTGTGCACAAGCACTGAGCTCCCTTCATTTTATAGAATGCAATTTTGATTTCTGTCCCAGTGTTTCCAGTGTTGGATTTCAGCAATACAGGGTATAATATGGTCAGGAGAATGAGAGGTTGACAATATGCTAGAATTGGCAGCTTCTGCTGCTCAGCCAGTTCCACAAGTCCAAAACATGCTATGCCGCTGGGGAAATTTAAAGTTAAGTTGAGACTTGAAACTACTACTCAAGGGAACAACTGATAGATTTGTGGATCACATTAGACAATTCCATTCAGAGTCTGCTGAAAACCAGTAATTCTAACATATTTATATAAAGGTTTTAATTCTGTTTTATAGGAGCCTCACAATAACTTGACAAGTCTTGGAAACAAGGCATTAACTCAACAGATTCTAATCAGTCTTTAACATAAAACTCCTCTCCACACACAGTGTATTATAATTGGCCTACCATTCTCATACACAGTAAGATTCTTCATAAACTATAACTAAAGGGGATGGGTTTAGAAAGACCTATATATCTGCAAAACCAGTGCATACAATCATCAGCAAATTGTGTTATGGAAGATATCATAAATTACAGCTTTCTATACTAAATTTTAGCTAAAACCATTTGGATGGAAGGAGAGGAAACATATCACTTTTTTTTTTTTTTAAACAAATTCTGTTTCAGCAGTACATGACAAAGTACAAGGCAAAATCCCCAAAGACTTAAGGAAAATGTTCAAACACAACCAACTGACGTAGGTGCCCAAATCTTGTTAAAAATACAGACCTAGTATTTAAGTATTTTATTTAAACTGTATTCTTCTATAAATCTTACATGTGGGACCAACCCTGCCTTTAAGGGAGTAGAAAAAAGACATAGCCAAGCAATGTATACATGCATAAAGAATGACTTGAGAAGCTCAGAACTCACCCACTGAAACTATAACTTATTTCACAGACAACTCTAAGTATTCACTGAGATAAGCGTATGTCTTACCGATACAGTTGCCTAGCGCATCTTGTATAAACCCATTCATGCACTGTAGCTTGGGTCGGCAACGGAAAGATCCCGGAGTATTCTGACAGATAAAATCGGGGGGGCAGTTATGAGTACCAGTCTCACATTCGTCAATATCTGGTACATCACAAAAAAAAATTGTTAGCAGGAGTTTGACAGAAGCTTTTTCAGCACATTTAAAACATAAGACACAGTTAATATCAGACATTAATCCTTAGTCTACCTTCATGCAATTCAGTGCAGTGAACCAGAATCAACCTGACCTACTGCCTCAAACAGAATCTCAGTAAAAACAGGCAGAATATGTTTTCTTTATTGTTCTTTATTAACATTATAAATGTATGTGCCTGTGCGTTTATAACACTATTGCATATTTAGTTCTCACAATTAAATGATTCAAAATGACTATAGAGCACCTGAAGCACCATGTTCAGCAGTGTGCTTATACATGGGCTCAGCTTTGAAGTCAATAAGACTTAATTATATGTTCAAGTTCATTTTGTAATTTTATCCTTAGATCCTGTAGGCATTGTTCATTTTGTTGGTAAGTGAATTAATTGGCCTGGATTCTCATTCATATTAAGGCCTCCTTGCATTATTCCGCTTTAAAACACACAGAAATATGATTTCTACTCACTTTAATATTCCTCTCCAGTTCAGTATAGACAATAAAAATTTGTGAGTAAATATCATTCAGACTAAGCAGACAATGGCTAACCAGGTTCCATCCAGGAATGTAACCTTGTCACACATAAAAACTAAAATTTCATGTTTGCCACCCTGTAATTTAATGGGATGACATCTCCTGAAGCTATTAAAATGCAGAAACTTTCCAGCAATAGGATGCCTCAGGTTTCCCATCTATGAGATGAAGATAACAGTAGTTACAAATGCTTATCTCCAGAACTTTGTGAGAATAAAATAGTGATTCTGAAGCCCTTTTAAAGTTTAGGATGGGTCAATACTGAACTGGATTAAAAACAGCAGTATTCTATATGTTGTGCAATTCAGTAACAAGACAACTATTTTCTGTGTCATTTTACAGAGCATTTAAAAACATATATGAAGATTATGCATTTCTACTTTCATCATTATTAACATATCATTAATAATTAACAGCATATCTTATCCAGATAAGAAATTTCAAACATTAATGGCATGCATAATTTAATGGCTGCATTCCCTTTTTTCCACTGGAGAAAGATTGTTAATAATTGCTAGTAAGCTATTTGTTGGCCTTAAACTAATGTCATTCAAATCAGCAGAAGCTTTACTTCAAAAGGATCAAAATTAGACCATAATACTTTGAAAAAAATAGTCTGTATGTTCTATGGGTTTGTTTCAGAGTTCGTTGCGGGGAAACGGGGAGTTCCAATCTATTATACATCTCTGATCAGTTCCTACAATAAAAACTTATGCAGAATTTCAGCTGAATTCATCTACTCAGTTGAGTGAAATTACAGTGGATCAAGCCTGTTTAAAGACAATTCTACTCCAGGAGCACAACTTAGGCACTTCAGTCACTAATGAGCAATCAATTCAGAGGCCCAGACTAGAGCTGGCCAGGAGTAAACACCAAAAAAATGTATATAGTGTGGGTGTTGGGTCTTCAACTGCTTCAGTCTTCAGGCCAGCACAACACAACTTGCCAACGTAAAATAACTGTAGTTATCTCTCCTGGAAGTCTCAGTAGTAGTCCACACACAGCCTGATCTGGTATCTGCCAGGTGACAGGTTGAAAACTACTGTCCCAGAAGAACTAGCACTGTCTGCATGTCTCCATGCAACTACAAGTTACACATGTATTTCCCAAAATGTAAAAGAACAGGACACAATGATGTACTTATTCTTTTATGTATGTCTGGAAAGCTAGTTTGTCTGCCCAGGACGTACCTTTACAACGACTGTCATCAGTTAGCTCATAACCAGTTCCACAGCTCGTGTCACGTTGGCAGCGAAAGGATCCTAATGTATTGACACAAGTTTGTCCAATCCCACAGCTGTGTGCCCCAGTGATACATTCATTAATATCTAGGGGGAAAAATGAAAAAAAAGGAGAGACTAACTAAGAAACACAAAATTACTGGGAAGAGATGAGATCAAAAGCTAGGCTGAGGGCATGCCACACCTTCAGCCAGTCATTAGTTTGAGCACCTGGATATAAAGAACAGTGCAGATTTCGTCTCGCACTCATACACCCAAAGCATGGTTGGTTACTCATTTCTGTTCTCAAAGTGTTAGCCAGTAAGGACATTTTGACCCCACTGGTAACAATACTTAAGAATGCTGATTCACTGAACTTTACTAAAGACCAGAGGGAAGTTGTACGGGGTGAGAGCAAAGGGCCAGCACCCAAAAATCTCTGACTGGGTCCCATAGCAGATGATTAGAGTGTTTTTATGAATGAGGAAAACTTTCAGAAATTTTTCCCTTGCTTTAGTTCCCCCTCACATATGGCTTAAGGATTCCTTGAGCCACAGGTTGCAACTTCTTGCTTTCTAGCTACTGAGAGATATTTCATAATTTTTTTCATTTTCTTTTTGAATCCATCAAAATATTTGGCATCCACAATATTGTAAGGCAGTGAGTTTTAGCTTAATTCTGTGTCACATGAAAAAGTTCTTCCTTTTTTTATTTCCCATTTGGTTAGTGTTAATCTGACCAATCATCAATACCTATTTTATATTTTCAAGTTTTTAACAAGAGCTACTTATCTAGACTCCCTTTTCAGTCAATGAGAGAAAGAGGCACTCCTAAGGAGTAACGCTTCTCATCCTAGAACTGACACTGAAAATAGGTGAGACAAACTGTGCCCTGGAAGTGCCTATTTCTCTCAATTAGCAACAGAATGTGCCTTGGCTGACTAGCTCAGATGCAGAGGTCCACATTATACATGCCTAAAGTTAAGAGTGATGAGCCCTATTCCTGCACTCGATGTCCCTTTAGTTCTTGTTTTGGGAGAAACTGAACAATTCTTCCCTCTTGACTATTTCCATGCTGCTCATGATATCTAAGACTTTTATCCTATCTGTTAGTTGTTTCCTTACCAAGCTGAAGAATCCTACTCTACTCCATCTTTCTTACCAATTCCTATCTACTACTATAAAATAAAACAGGTATTTTATTGTTTTTCTCACAACAAAAAACTCAAGATCTCCTGCCTCTTCACTCTACATCCTCCAACTGTTCTACTGATCTAATTTTTTAGCTCCACTTTCCCACTACTGTCATTCCAACACTGTTTAAATGAGCTTTTAATGGTCTCACCTCCCACCCCAGCTGATATAAGCATATTCTTCTCTCTTCTGTCTGTAACTTTTCTAATCTATCCTTGCTCCTTTAAAATAAAGATGCTGATGATCAAGGCAGTGATTTTATTTCTTTTACCTTCACAGTTGACACCATCTGGTTGAAGCTGATACCCAACAAAGCAGGAGCAGACATAACTGGATCCTGTGTCTCTGCACTGCTGAGAGCAGGGACCACCACCTAGTTGGGTATTTTAAGAAGCGTTATACAATTAAGAGGCTCCTCACAGAAACTGAAACAAACCAATGATTTGCAGAATGCTAGATAATTTATTTAGAGAAGTAAATAACCACACACACACACACACACACACAAAAGAAGGCTAACCACTGAAAGAAGCGTTTGCACTTATTGGAGTCTTTTAGCACAAAAAATGAATACAAGGAGGAAGTGAACTAGAGTCACTCGTAACCCATCATTGTCAGAAGTTGAAAAGAAAATGCTGATGAGCTCAGACAGCTCCTCGGATTTTGGCTAGCAAATTATGACTCCACGTGTTGGCTACCATACAATAAGGAAGACAAGATGCACCACTGTAAGTTAACCAAGCATTTTCACTATTAGTTTCTTTATTATCTAGGCTTTATTCTTAGCCCACCACTATTAGAACCATAATCCTGAATTAGCTGTAGCAAGTGCTCTTTCCTATCCAGCAGGCAAGAAACACGAAAGGGACAGGGAGGGTATTGTGGGTGATGAAGGGACTAGAGAACACAAAGGAATCAACACTTACTGCTGGGATGCTAAGGACATAGTGACGCATATGCAGGGGTCAAAAAGGACATGGCAGAGAGATGGGGTTATTTTGGCAGAAAGAAAGAGAGGATGATAGATGAATTTTACACAAAATTAGGCTCTTCATGAAGGAGCTTAGTTTCTTCTTACTTTCTTCCATTCAAAAATAAGCTAACATTAAAAATGTTTAATAATCTCACAATAGAGAAAGGCTTATATACTTCTAACTATTTGTTATAAGAATATTGATATTCCTAGAAGAAATAGAATATTGATCTCTATCTTTCTTTTGTTCAGGAGAAAGACTGGCTAGACATTAATCAAAAGGTTCGAGATAAGCACGGTTAATGTGGGCAGATGCAGGTATGAAACCTAAAACTGAGCAGTGAATTAATGAAAATCATTTTCTGAATGGAACAATTTCTAATGAGGACAAGTACATAAATGCACCACAGAAAATCAGGTCTTGGGACACAGTACTGGCAAAGGCTGTGTTCCTACCATGAGAAGAAACCATAGGCTTGCGGCTGGGACAGCCTTGTGGCTGGGATAGACAGCTACCACCTTCAGAGCCTCTGGTAATAATGTGAACTACTGTCAGCCATAGCAAAACCCATTGTGGAGGCGTTTTGGATAGCAGCAGAATTCATTTCCTCACGTGCCATGAAAGTATTCCCTAAATGTTGGAAGTTCCACTGCCTACGAAGTTTAAGCTTCCTCTGGTGAAGACTGGAAACTCGCAAGTAATTTTAGCATGTGGGGATTATCAGAAAATATATTGCAGACAGAAACTCTGGCTTTGAATTCATCACACCAATCCATCTCTTGCCAGCAACTGAATAACCGACAGATACAACGACTGATTACATAAAGAAATAATGCTAGGAAAATATATAACACATTTTTTATGTTGTCTCTTGTAATTAGCAGCTGGAGACAAGGAGGAGAGCCAGCGTTGGCTTTGACTAGCTAATGACCTAGCAGACATTTCTAACCTCTAGAGTGTAATAGCTATATAACATGCAGCACAGTAAATCATCTCTCAACTGGAATATAACTTTATTAAATTGATTTTATCCTAAATACATTACTTAGTTCTGAAATGCTTGTAGAAAGTAATAAATCACTGCTGTTTAAGTTTATAGACATGCAAATCACATGTGACAAGCAGTAAATCAGACTACTTAGCAGAACTTTATCCCAACAACACATTCTTCCAGGAGATAGAACAGGCTGACTAATCAGGACACTAGCCACTTTTCTGCCTTTTTTTGAAGTGGTGCATCTCAAAAGGAAACAAGTCTCATTTCAAATCCAATCACCCTGATCATCTCAAGTGGATAAGAAAAGAATGCACACATTTATAAATTAATCATTATGTTCTGAAGAATCCAGAATACTTGATGGGTCCAATGGGTAACATCTCTGAGGTCTTATCAGCTAGAGATTAAATAAAAGTTAAATGTACAATCTAAGCTTCAGTTGGGTAAGGTGAATTCCACTATGGGAGACAATGTCTTCCTTGTATTTAAGAATTATTAAGGCAACACATAATGGCCTACTATTTCTTAGAAGGTTCTTCATTCTATTTACTTTTACCCATAGCTGGCCTAGGCAAAAGATTTTGGCTAATATCTAGGTCTAAACTTGCTAACTTTTATTAGAGGGAATCACAAAAGAGCTAGCTAATAGGACTAGTCACTTGGCTTACCTCTGCAGCCATCATGCAGATAAGGATCTTCTTGGTCTAGTTCCTCCTTTGAAATTTCAACTAAAAAGGGGAGAGAGAGACATTAGAGAAAGTACCTCTCCTCTTGCAGTGAAAGACTGCCTGCTTGGGAAGGGATTCAGACCAGGGTTTTGGATAAAACAGGACAAAATTAAAGAACATTATTTACATATTTTACAGGTATTTCATACTTAAATTTGACATTTAAGTGCACATGCCCATGGGGCATTTTCCATCTGACTGATTCAATATGAAAGCTACAGTGTGATCATAGATTACATATGGGCTGAAATCTTCAAATGCAGGTTCTTAACGTTAGGCTTTTAACCAGAGCTTAACCTGATTTTCATAAGCCTTGCTGTTGAGACATGCTTGGCTTCCACTGACTTTATATTAGCTTGGAGTACTCACAGTTTTAATGAAAATCAGATTAACCTCAGTTATTTATTTAGACTTCACTCCAAAAAGAACTCCACACCCAACTTTTGGGCATCTTTCAAATGTGCTTCAGATACCTCAGCTCAGAGAGGTTTTATCAACAGTTCCTGTGCTATGTGCATGTGCCTGGAGAGTCCTTTCTCTCCACACTGAGGGCATAAAAGGGCAGAATACACTAAATGAATCCATTACTTGCCCAAAGGACTAGCCAATGTATTATCCCCCATCCCCGCCATTTTGAACACAGGGGAAATGTTAGGTTGGTAGTAAGGTGTGTAAAACAACAATCTCAAAATACTCTAGTTATTGAATAGGAAGCTTAGTCTCATTTCAGTTTTCATCCATAGGCCCATTCAACAACGGTCACTTACAAGCAAATAGTACATCATGGATGTGCAAGCAAGTTTGTGAGCAGTGGTACAAAGCTGATTTGGTACACTGACAGCCTCAAGCTGTAAGGGTATGTTTTGGTCATATTGAAAACAGTTTGCCCAAGTTTGGTCTGATTTTTGTAGAACACTCTGGGGACATAGTATCAGAGGTTCCTCTTTGCTTAACTAAGAAAGCATCATACAGGGAGTCAGTTTGCCTCATCCAATGAAGCTGAATGCCTTGCATGCCTTACTATAGTATAACAAACATGAGGTGCTAGCCTAAGAAAGATGCCTTACAAAATAGAGACTGATCTCCCATTCACGACTTGGAAAGGTGTCTACTCACGTTGCTTGCTCTGCCTTTCTACAGGTAATTTGTATTGCTGCTAGACATATTTGATATATGTTCAACTACCTGATTATTTCTTAGCTTAATGATGAGAACATTGTCCTGACTGGCTTGCTGACATAGAACCCATCTATGTATTAGTGCTATTATTTGTGCCACTTATCCACAGAGGTAAGTGGGAAAATACTGTACGCTGTGCTCATAATTCTGGATTTTCAGATATTGATATATTTCTCATGTCATCCAGATACTTTGAGTCTGCAGATTCTTGGTATTAACATCCTGCTCTAGGTGCAAGGTATCTATCACTACAGTCATTTCAGGCAGAGCAAACTGAAAAGGGGAATTCCCCTGCAGAGACAAGGGTACATGAAGAATTTGGTAGGGGATTTCTAAATGTTACTTTTTAGGGGTGTATACTAATATAAACCAGATTTCAAAGCCCTGAAACGAATCTGCTATGCACTGGCTCAAGCAGACCAACACAAGGTTTTGCAGTGGTGTTTGGGTTTAAGTAGTTGATTAAGACGATGTCTCCCAAATTTGTCATTGGTGATCTGTGAGCCAGCATACATGTTTTCAGTGCTCAACTGAAAGGCAGGCAATACTCTACAGCATGATTTTCCTGCAGTTTCAGTTCTGACTGCTAAGTACTGCGATATTGAGCACCATGAATGAGGAAATAACTTCAGGTCTGTAAGGGTCAGTGTGTCCTAGGTATGGAAGAGGGTGTCAGGAGCTGCTGCCATCTACATCCCCTTCTCATCTGACAATGCAGAGAGGAATGCAGATACCATGTTTCCCAGACATGTGCAGTTCTCCCAGACAGTACCGACATTTCAAATGCACCCAGTTTGTGTGCATTTCTCTCAAACAAAAGGCAACGTTTGAGCTCTGTACCACTAGCAGAGGCCAAGTGAGTTTTGAATCCAATTAAAAGAATCAGTTGTTGATGTTATTTTTAATTAAGAATTTATCAGGGGCAAAATGCTATTAAAAATTGATAGTGAGGAACTGAGTGGCCAATAACTAGCTCTTTCAGTATCTCATGGTATATAACATTTCAGCCACCAGTAGCCTAAAGAATGAGCTCCAATAAACATGCATCATTACAAGAATGATTGTTTGGACAATTACTCAAAGAAGATCTCAAGTTAGAGGAGTTGCAATAGAAATCATTTAAAGTACAGGCACTCCTTGTACCTTGCATCATTTTTTTGTCCCAGTCTGTTACAATTTGCAGTACAAAATACCTGGCTCCTTTTTAGGAGCATCATCAATGATGGACACATCGGTGCCTTCTTGACCCTTCACACAGCAAGCTCTGAAGACAATTCCACACTGGTATCCTATCTTCAGGTTTGGTTCACAGCCCTGTCCTTGAATCTGAGTGGTCTTTCCCAGCAAACAACAGTAACAACATTTCTGTTAAAAAAAAAAAAAAAAAAGGTGAAATTGTAGCCCTGAACAAATCAATGCAAATGCTGTCAGTAGTGTCAATACTGTCAGCTCACCTTAACAAACTGATGGAAAATTTTCTGCAAACTATTTATGAGCTCCTGGTATACTTAGGTTCATATCTTTTAATTTGTAATTGAGTTCATGAGTTCTCTGCCTGGCCTGCACAGAGAAGATGGAAGCCAAAGCCAGAACCTGGATCCAATTCCCACAAATATTGCATATATGTGAGTGTGCCAGTATGATGATGTGAAAAATCAGAATATGTCTGGAACTGGATTCCTCCCTGCCTACATGCCCCAGTTTGAAACACCAGCAAACTGTGGGGCTTTGTAACACCTTGACTTCCCTTTTTTCTCCAGTTTAATTAAATGGGGACATTTCCAATGAAGTGCATGACTCAGTTTATAATTAAAATGCCTTCTCAACTTCCCAGCAAAAAATACTCTTCTCAAAACTAACAGACAAACAAGCAAACAAACATGATTCATCCAAAGGTACTGTTAACAGGACATAAAGAGAAACTATTCTATTCTGAAAAAACAGACCACATGGTCAAACATTACTCATTACTTAAAAGCATCAAAGTCCTGACATGGCATCCAGCGGTGAAACATGACCCACCTCTTCTAGACCTTCTCAACTACGGCCCAGGAATAAACTACTGAAGTTAAAACAGGACAAGTTAATTTCTGTGTAGGTTTCATTTTACCTTAAATTGAGGAGACATTGCTCAATTATTCAGTTTTCTTCCTTGCTGTTATAAAGCAGCAAAGATGTTTGGTTCTCTGAAACTGGTGTCTGCCAACTGCTACTGAGATGTAAAAAGCAGATTTAAGCTTTTCTTGTTATTTCTATTATACTTCCAGACTGTTTCTTGCTTGAAGAAAATATTCTGCACCATTATAAAGAGCAGATGGAATATAAAATTCTGTAGTGAAACGTTTTTTAAAGCCTAGAGCAACATGAAGATAAAACAATTTTTGTGTTTTTTTTCACTTTTCAACATTCAGAAGTCCAAGCTGCATATAAGTACACTATTTTGTACTTTGTCTTTTACATACACAACTGAATCCTTCCCCTGCTGTAAAATGTTGCGTGGCAAGAACTCTTCCCTCCCTGTCAGTGCTGGGGTGTTCTTTACATGCCCCCCCTATTGTTAAGATACATATTTTCCCTTATTATCTACTGTTTGGTGGGACGGTTCCTCACTAGCCCCTTTTTTTCCTTGGTTCTCCAGCTACATCCATGTGGTGGCAGATGCTCTGGCTTCATCACTAACTTATGTGGGATATTTCCATCTTTTCTGGATGACTTTAAAAATAAAGACTTGATGATCTCTTCCAAGAATTGCAACATTTATGAGTATTTATTCTGTCTAACATGTACTATTTTCCTGAGGCAGTTTTCTAAGTTTTTGACATTTGTCTATAATTTTGGTGGATTTCCAATTTTCACAACCATAAATTAGAAGAAAGCTTGCATATTTTTGATAGCCAAATCTTATTTAAGTTACTGAATACAGCTGATGCCTTGCCAAATTGTGACATTATATCCTTCTGGATATCCTCACTAGCTTGTACTGTGAGGCATATGAACTGACTAACTTATATTTCTTTGTCTTGTCATACAAGCATGCTCAGATTGGGAGTTACAGAGGTTCTCTGAATTTTTTTGTAAAGAATGATCATTCATCTTGCCATGCCTGAAATGTTGAATAACCTTTTGTTCTTTATCTCACCCAGGTTGAGCCAGCACTTGAAAGCTGTTTCCAGCTAATGTAAATCTTCAAGTATAGAGCCTGCTATGCCTTGCTACATTTGTAAGAAACTACGTCTTCATTTGACATAACTGTGTGCTCTGAACCATTTGTTCAAGCCTGTGTTTGTTTCAGTTGTGCATGATGAATCTAGATGTAACATCTTGATACTGACAATAATTTTTGTTGATACATCACAGCCAAAATGGTCTAAACTAAGAGCAGATGGAAAGTGTCAATGTTATCTTAACTGATGTTTATGATAGCTGGCTTTTAACATTGACCCTAAAAGATTCTGCACTGACAGTCCTAAAGGCTAAGACTTCCTGTTCAACTGGAGAAAAAAGATTGAGAAGATGATGGATAGTCCTGTGGCCAAACCACACACCCAGGATTCTGGAGACCTGCATGCTCCCCTGCATACCTCACCCGTGAATTTGGAAAGTCACTTATTCTCCTTTTCTCTCAGTTTGCCCACTGTGGAATGGGAATGATAATAATATAGCAGTGATAAGGCTAGTTTAATTTATGGTCACAGAGTACTCTGGTATTCTGAGATACAAAGCACTGTGTCATTATAACTACCACTATCAAAGTAAGATTAATCTCAATATTTGCTTTTTCACACCAGTTTTTTCAGGGTTGTTAGCCTATTCTGAAAGACCTTGACCTCTAAGGTCAGAGTGCTGTCTAGACTCCACATTAGTTCAGCTCTTGATGTGTTTGCACATCATTTTCCAAGAGGTTGCCAGCTGCCCAGAGGCATGTTCTGATGATCATTCATCCATTTGCTAGAACCACCTCTGCCCTTAATGGATGGTACTACAAAACCACCCAGGGGTTATTACCCACTTTCACTGCTTCTAAGTCCTTGCTTCTTAAGTGATCCAGATAATATATATTTTTCCTTTGTCACCCCTCCATCATTAGCAAAAGCCCATGCAGCATTAAAGCTGTGCTTTGATCTTTGTGTTAGGATAGAAGGCTCCTTATCCCACTTCCCAATTCTTCACTTTTCCCTTAAATTGTCATATATCTTGTCTTCTCTCATATAGAACTAAACGTAGGAATGCAAGCCCATACTGCACTGTCATACATTTGTATCAAAATCAGACATTTGCTGTACTGTCCTGGTAACTTGAGTTGACAGACTTGAGTGAAAAAACAGATGTTTACCAGCATGAAAATGAAGCTTGTATATACATTTCAGTCCAGCAGCAGTTACATGTCTAAAGATTTATTTTTAGTATCATTAGGAAGCATTCCAAATTGCTTTCATCAGTAAGCTCTCATAATTAGCTAAATTTTATCATAACCCTTCATTATTTATGTCATCAGTTAAATTATAAAACTCGAAGGGTGAATCATGTATAAACAGAGGTTTTGTGTTACTGTCCACAAGAGGTCTCCCATTTGCTGAAAACCAGACTAACCAGCGGATGTTACGAAAAAACAGACTGAAAAAATACAAGTAATTCAGTAGAATTTTTCACATCTTCTGAAGATCTGAACAAGGGTAAAAATACGTTCATCAGTCCAGAGTAATAATATTCTTGACAAAATGGGAGAGGTAAGACCAGATCCTGATCTTTGGAAAAAGAAAGTACCTATGACAGATTTTTGGGAAGATTATCCAAGCACTTTAAAGAAGGTCAAATTTCTACAAGTTTCTCCCCATTTACAGGTTTGCTGTAGTAGAAGCTTTCATACCACTATTTCTAAATGTCCTATATCAGCAACATATCTGGAATTTGATTACTGTCTTTTGAGGAAGATTTTCAAGATTGTAATGATTAAATGGGCATCCATTTTGCATTTATTTTTTCAGGGCAAGAAAAACTATGTTTCCAAACAACTGGGGGAATAGAATTATGTCCATCATTATCTATGCCTACAGCCTGTAAATGTAAAAGCTGAGATAACTGTATTCAAAATATGGCCTTTTTATCTTCTTTTCAATTGCATGTTTTGGATTCAAAAGAAAGATTAGCTACCTTATTTGCCACAAAGGGCTGAAATTAATCCTTCTAACTGAATTACTAAATTACTCTTACTGCTTCCTTGAAGGGAACAAAGAAGATCCAAGAGATTTCGCATGCTACCTAGGCCAAACTAAAGTGGACCAGCAGAGATCCAAGCATATGTGAGATGGACTTGATGTGAATGCTAGAGTTTATTTGCCACTGCAGGGTACTGTCACCAGATATATTGTATGTCTCAAGGTCATCAGATTCAAAATACATTCAACAAAAGCAATTATAAATTATTCACTGATACCAGATCATGAAACAATTATATCCATCATGGATCAATGAGACTATTTACAAAGATACCTCTACAGCTAACACAGTATAGTTATTAAGTGTATGATATTCCTATCTAGGAGTGGGTAGCAGAATGTGGCTCACTGAGATTAAGTGTCACTGACTATATTTATACTAGTAAATTAAACAGGGACAGAACATGGGCTCAAGCATTGCCTGAAATTGTCTCTGCTGTATAAATATTAGCAAGCTCTAATGGCAAATAGCATCCTCTCATGCAATACTGAAGCACATTTTGGGGTTAGCCCAGGCCCAACGGATGCTATGCACAAGACCAATGTGTTTTGCAGGGGAAAAGGCTGTTCAGCTACGTGACATGAGCTGTGCTGAGCCACTTATTCTCAGGGCCAGGGATCAAGGCCTAGTCCATTTTATTTAATAATACAGCTGTCACCATGAAAACCTGCCATGTTTAGAGAAGTATGGCTATTTTAAAAAGCAACATCATTAATCCTTTCCCTCGTGCTTACAAGCCCACATATGAAAACACCAATCAAGTGATGAGAAAGTGGATTTCCTTAAACAGTTGTATTCTGTTCTACAGTTGTCCCTTGGCATGTGTTTAGAATAATGCTGTTATTATAAATGTGTCTCTGGTAAAAAGCACTTGAATGTGAAGAATACTTGCCATCACAGTCCTTGCTCATCTGTTCATAGCCCTTTCAGAGTACTGACACAGAGGGCTAAATATTATTTCATACTACATCTAGGTGGGGGTGGACAGCCTTCCTAACTGTACAGGCTGCACAGAAGAATCTCCGTACAACAGAGTCAGAACGCACGTGCTGGCAGCCCTGCTGAGAGCTGAGAGTGCCCAGGACACCATCAAGAGGTGATGACAGATAACTCCTCAGTGGTTCCCCTGTCCCACTCCACTGTGGGACAAAATCATGCTGCATAGGCAGCCTAGTCTGTGACAACCAGCAATACCAGCTTCAGCAGCATGGGTTATCTTTCTTCTTCCCATAGCAAGAATTTAGATTACTTCACAGCCACATGCAATTTGTGAGTTAGACGTTGTTACCCCTCTTCTAGATGGTAGATTTTTTTTAACTGAATGAACAAAAGCATTCAGTATCTTTGCATGATGGGCAAATGCAGTGGAAGGAGAAAAATCATCCTCATTGTGTATTTCTATCATCTTTGTAAAGGTACATACACTTGCCTACAGTTTACAAACTGATATGATTATAGTCTTATCTCCATTTTATCAAAATGGTTGTAATTTTAAAAAGTGTTTTCAGATTGCTTAATCACCAAATTCTCTGTAACTTTATTATGGCTACAGCATTTGATATATATGTACAGCCCTAATTTTAAACTCAGCTAAAATTTTTAAATGATTTGAACTCTTTTGTGCCCTTTTGGAGGTAGATTAGAAACTGAAAAAGAAAACAGCTAATCAAGGAACAGAATTTGCTGGGAGAACACTCCTCTTGCCTCATTATTTTTAAACTATTCATTAATGTATGGATACATGCTTTCCTACCACACACATGGAAGACAAGAAAGCCCAACTACTCAACTTTTAGAGGGTGCCTACATTTTAATTGATCTTTCTTTATCTGTGGAAACTCTTAACAGTCCCATAAATATTTGAGTGTGCCAAAACACTAACAGAACACAAGGCAATCTCTGTAACCGCCCACAGCAGAACCCAGTCGTGACTCCCCCGACACTGCCAAATCTCAGTCCCCTCATCCTATATGTTAACTTCCTTCCATTCAGGAGGGACCAGATGAGAGCTAGCCAACTAAAAGCAGAAAAGACACCACTTAATAAATCCCTAATAGGACCAGAGCTGTTCATGACTGGGTCATGGTCAAGGTCATGGTCTTAGCAGTGGAACTTTCTTCCTAAAACACTCTGTAGAGTGGAAAAAATATGCTCACATGGAAGAAAGGAAAGATAAAGACAGCAATAAAGGTGGAGGCAGGGCACAGGTTAACTAAAGACACCTATGATGGGCATTTTTATCCTAATATCAAATGCCGTCTTAGCAAGCTTACAAATGTCTCAATTCAATTGCAAATCAGGTAAGTTATGTTAATTAAGGACATGTACACTAGTTGGAATTATAAGTATGCTGAGAGGATTAGCATAAGTCCTATCTCTTTGGACCATGAATACTAAAAACCACCCAGGTTGACCTTAGGCCATGAAGCTCTAACGAAGGCTAAAGTCTGAAACGAGATTCAGCTTACAGCTTGTTAAGAACACATTTGTTTGATGCCACCCTTTCACAGAAAAGTAGCTTCCTTGTCAAATGCCTATTCAAGACTTTCTGCCTTCTACCTTCTGTTTCTGCTAAAATGTAATGAGACAGACTATTTCACTCAAAGAAGCACAAAGTGGATATCCTTAACAGAGACACTAGGCACACAGATGGGGAAGAACAGTTTATGTATATCAGATTGAGTAGGGTGACCTTTAGGGTCAAACCTTAGTATTAGTCTAGATAGTCAATACACCATTTCTTAGAGATAAACAGGAGTAACTCTGAAGTCTCACCTTAAAGTATTCAGCTTCAC
Organism: Apteryx rowi; assembly: GCF_003343035.1. Lineage (NCBI taxonomy): Eukaryota > Metazoa > Chordata > Aves > Apterygiformes > Apterygidae > Apteryx > Apteryx rowi. The sequence continues at coordinate 85,939 of NW_020451152.1, forward strand.
AGGTGGAATTTTCATGAATATGAGAGTCACACTCTTCACGCACGTTGGCAAATTCAATCCCATCTGAACAGTAGTGTTCCTCCAACTTGTTGCGGCAGCACTGTACCTGAGTCATGCTGACAAGAGAATGGAAGCAATAGGAGAAGAATATTATATATAGATCAAGAACATACAGTGCAGCAAGTACAATGAGTATTTGCACTAGTTTCAAAGAAAGAGGAGTGCATTTTAGTTACAAAGTTAAAATATTCTTTAGGTATATGCAGAATGTCTAGGTAACACATTTAATACAGTTAAACTGCCTGTCTGCCTTGCAGTCTGCCCCCATCAGTTTTTGAACCACATGGATAATTTCAAACGCATTTGTCACAAGGCTCTGAAAGCCTGCAGTCCTCCAGTCTGACTAACCCAGCACGTGCTGCCCCTTGCCCAAACAAACAAGTACGGCACATTGAAGGTAGCTCACAGTGTCACGCTATGGGAGAACTGGAATTATGGGAAGAAGTGAAGATACTGAGGAGAGTCATAGTGAGAAACTGAGTTTATTGCAGGGAAGAGGAGAAGAGTGACAAGGCAAGAGAAGAATGGTGTTATGGTGCAGGTAGATGTAGAGAAGAGACAGGATAAAAATAAGTAGGGCACTCAGTGTTGTTAGTTCCACTGTTCATAAAATAATTTTAGTTTTATCTCAGTTTCAGTTAATACATTGAAAACAGTATCTCCATTTCCATCCTGTGGAAAAAAAATGAGGAAGAAGACTTCAAACTCCTCCGCTCCTGTCATCACTGCCACTTGTATGCCAAGCCCATTCAAGGAGATGTCTCCTCTCTCTTCACTCTTTATTTATGTGTGACTATATTTTTCTGGATAGTGCTGTGGGCAGAGTTTCCAGTTTAAAGCTCTTCCTAGCTCCTGTAATAGACACTGGGGAACAGGAAAAAACTTAAAGAATAGGAACAAATCAGATTACATATACAAGGATATAAACAGATCCATATGTTTTGTGATAACCGTCTTTCATTGAGAATAAAGCTACATGAGTTACTAGGGTGAAAGGAAACTCTCCCAAAGGCAAACCAAGCTGATAAACTATTTATACTACAACAGGGACACCTAAAAGGCATGCTCTGATATGTTAGAGATGTATAAAAAAAGTTCAGGAAAACCCTATGAATTAATTTTTAAACCCATTGGCCAGGGAAACCTTATACCTCTTACAGACTAACAAAGCTGAACACATTCTAATCCCTGTTAACAGTATTCACCATCTTTTTTTCAACTCTGGTTACCTGAACTCATGCGTAAAATATTTTCAAGGGTTACCTAGAAATACATAAAATCATGTAAAGATATTCAGCAAACCAATACCTTTTAAATAAACTCTTAAAAATCCTTTCTCTGCACTGTTTGAAATTTTGGATGTCTAGAGAAGAAGGATTAGTTGCACCACTGAACTGCAGGCTTCTATTATTGTCATCTGAGAGAAGTAGATTCCAGTGAATTACCCTTGGGGGAGCCTCCCTGTTCTTGATGACTATACAGTGAGCTTTCAACTCGCAAGCAGCATGAGGAACTCCCTCGGTCCTGGAGCTGGGCCAACCAGTCCAGCCCACTAAAAGCAAGGGACATGTAGGTACTTCACTTAGATTCTGCATCTCTGTGTGTACTGGTAACACAAGGATGTCAGGCTACGTTCCTGAAGATTCCTGATTCTTATTTATTGGATTTTGTAATGGTCTGACTGTGCAATTCTCACTTCGATAAAAACAACTATGAGATTTCAATGCATAGGAACAAAACCCAGGAAAAGTTCATGAACAAATCATTCCAAAATAGACTCTAAAGTCATAGCTGGAAGTTAAGCCCAGGACGGTAACTTTATTTGGCAGAATATTGCAAGTTTTTGATATTTGATTTAGTTCCAGTTTGGCAGAATATGTGGTTTTTTGTTGCTGAAATTCCCTCTGAAGCAGAATTTCCATTCTGTGCCCAGCTCCAGGGTGGTCTGCCTGTCAGGACTCTGGAAACCTGTAAAACCTGAACTTCAGGTCCAAGAGTGTGGGCGCTCAGACTTTCCAGCTTCTTTAGCTTTTCAAGTCCTGTTGAGCAGCTAGATATGTTAGCCACAAACAAACAAATAATAAAACAAAACAGTAGTTTTTCGGTAGATCTGTTTGATTTCCGATGTGTTTTTTTCAAATATAAGTTATCTCTTTGAAATCCCTGACAAATTGGCAGTTCCAACCAAAACAAAAAAAAAATTTTCTTAAAATGTTCCCCACCAGCTGTATTCATAAATCATGTGGGCCGCCCTAACTATAACCAGGAATTAAACATCAGTTGAATGGAAATACTGGATTAAAATACCATTTGTTCATTCTCAGAACAACAACAATAAAATCACACTTCATTGCCCAAATTCTACAGTGAAGTTGGGTTAGTAGCAAATAATCATTGAGACTGTAAACACCTATGTGACTGTAATAGTGGTAGAAATCCTTGGAAGATGGCAGAGAAAAATGCTAGAAAAATCCGCACTGGACTGGTCTTCCAACTGCAACTTAGTCTGCCCAGTTCACCATCCCTTCCCCTTCGTGTATCAGCTCACATGCTGATGGTCTCTGTAGTGTACCACACGCTCTTTAGACTCTGAGACTGAAGACTTCTGAGATGAAGATTACTTCTCCCTGTCTTGGGTAAGTTGTATTAATGTCCCTAGCTTGCGCACTAATATAATACATACCCACTTTCTACTTCACAGCAGAGTAAAGGAGCCATCTCTAATGACTAATAGGACACCTAGATTTGTCTTTTGTGTGTGTGTAAAACCTTTCAACTCTTCCTATGTAGCACCCCTATCAGCTTCAGGTCCATGGACATCTTACAATACTGGTCTCTAAAAAAGAGAAATTAGAGAAGTACTTTCCTGTTATTCTTTTAATTACTCCTAATAATTAAAAAAGCCAAAGGTCACTTCTTTATGTGCAATACTCTGATTTTCAGTTAAAACAGTGCAACATAGTTTTGTTGAACTAAATATCTATTTACAAGATAGCTGAAATCTTATTAGGATGAAAAATATTAAATATGGAAACTCTGCAAACATATGGTCACATGACTGGCATTCATTCAGGGTATTTCAAGGTAAAATTATTCATTTTCTGGTCTCTCTGAAAGATGAGTTTTATTCATGGCTCACTAACGAACAGAAACCATTCAGACATTTGAAAAATACACATTTTCTGTTGCAGATGCTGATCTAAAATGATTTCATAACTAAGTAATTTGATTACAAATCAAGTGAGGATTTTTCATATTCTCACTCACAGACAACTTTTTGATAGATGCAAATACAATCCTTCTTATAAATAATCCAGACACTGTTTTTGTAGAAACTGTTTTCCATTTTCAGCAAAGTTATAAATGCATGCTAATAATAAAAAGAAACATTCACCTATAACCTTTCTCTTCCAGTAACTTCCTTTTGCATTTGACAGAGCCTCTTGCTGATGAGTGCCCACTGTCTGTAACTTAGTGTAGGCTATCTGATGGTATGGGTTATCTGAGGACTCAAGTCAAACATCTGAATGTGCTGATTATTTCAGGTGTAAGTCATATACACGTAAATATTGTACTTTAAGGACTGGATATGGACATAATTCTGTTAAAGCTTGGAAAAGCACACAATTTTCAACCTATAAAAGCATAGCCAGCTGAAAAATTTTGAATCTGAAAAGGTGAAGCTTTATTAATTTTACTCCAATTAGATTAATATAAGAACCAAATCTGAAGGTTCACTTTCTGTTAAAATTTAATTAATCTTACTTATTATCATGTGGTAACTTTCCACTGAAAAATCTACATGTCCATTTACCTCCACAATCCTTTTGTCTTTATTATTATCCTCCCCAGAGGGTGCGCTCCTAAACCATTATGGATTTCCTAATCACCTGTTATTTCAATTTCTTTCCATAAAAGCATTAAAATCTTACTTTGGTCTTAAAACATTTTCTTCGTTTGTCACCAGCCTAATTTAGACAATAAAAACCCTTCATTACCCTCTGTCTCATTCCTTCTACTTATTAGCCTGTCTTGAAATTGCTCCAGTGTTATTCATGTGAATAATGGAAGGCCTTCTCTTTGACAAAAAATGTTAAAACTAAAAAGGAAATGATTCCACTCCCAAATTATTTTGCAACAACAAGCTGGGTCTTCCACCCTTACTCCTTTCAGTTCAAAGTTTAACATGTAACACAACTGAACGTAGGAAAATTAAGAGCAAGATCTGGTATTACGAATGACACATATGATGAATGAAAATAATGTGGAGTGTCTCAACAATGAAAATGTGTATTTTTGATCATATGCTATATATTGACAAGGGACTCAAGTAAAAATTACTGATTTAATAAACCTCAAAATTAATCAGCTGCAATCCATATCTAATGGATTTACTTAATACTTTTTTTTTTTTTTTTTTTTTTTTTTTTTACTAATAATAGTATTCTTGCAGGAAAAAGGTAAAATTATATTGATACTATATATTACATAGAGAAAAAATACTGATAATGTTGTGGCAGAGAAAGGACTGAGCTGGACATTATTCACAAAGTGAAATAAACAAGTCATCCCAAATGAGTGGTAATAAAACCCTGACAATGTAGCCCACTGTTCTTTTATCCTTTTATGACTGTTAAGCCAAAATCTTAGTGACCGTGAGGCACACTGAGCAGGCTGCAGAGAAAAGATAGTAATTAATAAAGACAACTTCTCCCAAAATAACTTTAAACAGCTTTTTCAGACATAAAGCTGTCACGACTTTGATGTCCAGAATCTCAGGCTCTTCCAGGCCTACAATGACAGAAACCAATAAATACCTATCAGCAGTTAAGCACCTGGCACTTAGCATTCTGAACCCTCTTTTATTATTTCCTGATGTTCCAGCCTGAGTCCGTATGCAAACACTGCCACTTGTCTCTTCCTGGGGACAAGGACTGTCTTTTCGTTCTGTGTTTGTACGGTACCTAGCTGAATGTTCTGTAGCTCCTCCTTTTATGCACTCTTGCAACACTACTAATCAATAATACTATTCCCAGTGTAACTCCAAAAAGACTTTGGATAGTGCTAAAGGCATGCAATTCTCATATGGAGATAAGCTACTCCTGGCCCAGGAATTAAGTTCACTTGCTAAAAGCTCTGGGCAGGGGAAACTCTACATTTTGAAAGGAAGAAGATTGATTGGGCAGGTTGAGTTCCAAAAATAAATGGCAGCTGTTTGCAGCTGCTGTGAGTTTGACCACATCAAAAGGAAATGGATGAATGGACAAAAAGCTGGTGTTACGACAGTCAAAGACATCGTTCATTAAAACTCTACGCTCGTATTTACGGGGTCATGAAGGCACAGAGAAAGATACTGTCACTTTCCAGAGTGACAATGTAATGACATATACTCATTTGTGGGAAAAACAACCATGATATGAGATTGCACACATGGTTGGACATTGATGCGGGAGCCTTGTTTCAACTTAAAAGTAACTGAGTAATAGTTGCCAGGCAAACCTTATGACTTCCCGGGAACTTCAGACTGGGGGCTCGCTCAGCTGTGGTATAGAATAAGAAAGCAAGTACATTGGCAGTCTGAACTGCACCATGTTCAGTGAGTGATGCTCACACAGACAGCAAAAGAGAAAATACATATGGCAAGTCCTTCAAGAATGATAAGGGACTTTTGAGGATGGATCATGAAGTCATGTTGAAACCCAGAATCTTCCTTTCTAGGAAGCAAAGTAGCTATTAGAGTGGCAGTGTTTGTGTGGAACCCCTCCTTGATTCCTATAAATGTGCTTTAAATGGTTGAAAAAAAGTTAAGTGGGTACTTCTGACTCAATAAGGCAGCTTATTCCTTACCCATACAAAAGAAAGGGTGAAGAAAGGGTGATTAGAATAGCAAAAAAACCTCTAGAAGTGGTCTTGCTTAGAGGGAAGGATTGAATCTGAGATGCTGTTAGGTTATTACTATTCTAAGAAGAGGATTCAAAAAACAGCATGCAAATTCTTGCAAAGCATGTTGGGAAAAGTACTTGCTTACATCCAACCTTTCTCATATTGCATTGTCTTTGCAATCTGTGTAAAATCATTTTTACTTCAGTAACTTCATCAAATCTGCTCACTTCACAAGGTATTTTCCCTTGTATTCAACTGCCAACCTTGCAAATCTGTACTGAAATACACGGGCAAAAGAGATCCCTTTGGCATGAAGTAATATAGGATTATACACCCAACAGGCCACATTTTTTTAAAGCATCCAAAGTCAGATGATTATAGTTTGTCCAACACCACGCTGCACTAGATACTCAAAAGATCCCAGCTGTGGTTTAAGCAACTAAATAAAAGCCAGATTTCATTCTGCCCTCTCCTCGCACCCCGCCTTCCTGAAGCTCCCATTGCATGTAGGTGTCTAAATAGAAAGCAAGCTCTTTTGAAAATCTGTAACCAATAAGGCATCCTGAGCCATTTAAAAAACTCCTGTCTAAATATTCTCCCCTATTTACACCTCAGAAAATGTAATGAATCTGGGTTTGGCTTTGTTCACATCTCTGTGCAATAGGAATACATTTACAAAATCAATGTAATTACTCCAGTGTACTTGAAAAGGGAAGCATTCTCCCTCACTGTACATTTTGACTCCAGTTACACTGGCAAGCAGGAGAATTTGACCCTTATTTTTGTTTCTGAAATGGCACGAGACAGTGATTCTGCTATATCTTTCATAGAAATGCCAGTTTGTGATCACAACTGAAATAAAATAATATTGCCATTAAAGAAAGTAGTCAAAGGTGCCACTTCTTTTTAGCCTATTTTAGAGAGCAGCCATGCCTCAGGTGGAGCTATCTTTATTTATGCTACAATCATGAGTGGATGTAGCTGAACTGAATTTATCCTCTTCTATTTTTGTCAGCAAAGTGCTCACCTGTCTTACTGCCCACCAACACACTGAATATGTCAATTTACCCATTATTAATTTACCTTTACATCATTATAATTTAATTCATTAGACTGCAACTTGCTGCCTATTCAAAATGCCTAGGATCTTTTTGTCTATGCATAAAAGCTAGATGAAATATTATTAAGCTTTTTTCTGTTTTCCTATGAAGGCCTAAAGGCTCTCTAAAATTGCAACCTTTGAAACAATAAATTACATTTACAGCAGAATCTCAACTCACATTAATCAAATGATCATTAAAGATCCTTGCTCCCAGATTGTTCAATAAACTTGGTTTCCTGTTTTTCCCGTCTTTGTTTTGTCTATAACTCTTCCGACTCTTCAAGTATTTCCTAAATTGGGATTTAAGTCCTATCTGTCAATTCTCTGCGTAAGAGACAGCTTTTAATGCCAATATAAATGCAAAAGTCAGAAAACACGGACAGACTTGACTGCAAGGCACATTCTTTCCATAACAAAGATCACTCCAACACTTCTACGATTACCAAGCTTAAATCACTTTGCAATTCATTTGAAAAGATACAGGAGAGCAAGGTAACGTGTTTTAAATGGAGAAATATAAAATCCTCAGGGCAGCTGCCTTTCAAACTACTAACCACAAATTATTACCTCCACAAATTAAATGTAACAAGTGTATTTAACAGCAAAAATAATGCAAACTATCATTAACAGAAAGAATATGAATGTCTCCAGTAATCTAAGAGATTCAGTATAACCAAAATATTATTATGCAAATAACTTTAAGATTTAACTTCATTAGTTCATTACCTAGATTGCATAATAGAAATTAGTATCCTATTAATGTCAGTAGAATTAAGAAATCTATTTATTAACTAAGGGTTACTTTTCTTCTACAGTCAAATGCATTTGACACAAGTCAGATATTCTAAGTAATCTCCTTGTCTTAAGGTTTAAGTTCCTTAAACTTAAGGTTTAAGTTCTCCCACACAGGAATATAACTAAGAACTTCAGGACAATTATCTGCATAGCACCCCACAGGAGAAGCAGTTTTAAAAGGCTGTCATACATGCGTACACACACACACACACATATATATATATATATATATATATGCAATCTGTAGATTATGTATGTACAGTATCTGCTGTGGTTCTTGACAGACTTCTTCCCAGGACTTTGTACTACTGTTGAGCTACATCTGCAGTCAGTATAAATTGATGAAGCTTTTCTGAAGCTAGTAGAGCCATGCTGAAATATACTGACTGCAGACACAGTCCAAGCCCTGTGAGTAGAGTACAGTGGAAGAACCTCTGTTTTGCAAAACATGCTATGGCTAAGGGACACAATACATACTGAACAAGTTAGAGATGAGTGATTCTGCACAAGACCAACAGTGGAAATTTAAAGGACTTAATGGAAGAAAAGTAGGTGCTTAAGGAATTTAGGTTTCTCCAAAGCTAGACATGAATTTGGAAAACTTATATTTAAGAGCTAGGTGCCTCATTTTATTACCAGCTTTCATATCTGCCATTCTCCATGGTTTTATATAAAAATATAAACTATAGTATAATATACAATGCATAATTACATACCTGCATTCTCTGGATTCAGAAGTAAATGGTAGAGAAGCACATCTTCTGTTTTTATTTGCCCACTCAACACCCTTGTTGCAGCATTCTTCCATTGACAGGTCTGCAAAAAGAAAGAAAGAAAGAAAAAAACAACAATATATCTAATATGACCTTAGTAAATGGTATTGCATCTACCAGTTAAAAAAAATTGAGGGACAATTCATTTTTCCCTCCCCAGTATACAGAGAGAATTGCACACCCTTCCAAAAGGCAGCCATGGCCAAGCGAGGCATGCATGAGCACAGAATCACAGAATGGTGGAGGTTGGAAGGGACCTCTGGAGATCATCTAGTCCAATCCCCCTGCTCAAGCAGGGTCACCTAGAGCATGTTGCACAGGATCGTGTCCAGGCGGGTTTTGAATATCTCCAGAGAAGGAGAGCACCTTGCAATCAGCCCCAGCACTGGACTTTTTTCTTCTGCAGTGGAGCAAACTCCAGCTTCCCTCATCCTTCCATATAAAGATGCAGATGAGGAATTACTACTCCAGCATGAAACACCTCAGATAGAGTACTGCATAATAAAAGGATCTGTCAGATTGTACTCTTTTGTTATCAAAGGTGGCAGTAGCAATAAGCAACCTTTTTACATCCTCGAGAATACAGGATAAATCAAATAACTGTCTGATATGAAAGACAGATATTAAAACAGATTAGCTGGACAATAACTTCAGGAAAAAAAGTTCTGTATATTAACTTGTAATGAGAGTCAAGTTAATTGACAGAACTTTTTTCCTGATCCTATTATTCAGCTAATCTGTTTTAATCTAAAGTATGTCTACAAATGCAAAAGTGTTGCACAGAGAGACAGAAAGAATAGGATGTATTTTGATCACTTGACATACTAAAGAACAATTAATATAGATGGCAATTGATACCAATCCTCAAAGTCAGAGGAAAGGCATACTGAAGATAATTATTTGTGCAGAGTATGATTTTTGCAAAAGTCTAATTCAAGAAAACTAAACACTGTTAATGAACTGACAAGCACTACATGTCTGCTTCATATTCCAAGTGCAAAAGTTCACCACACAGCAGGTATATTAAAACTTGGAATAAAACAAGAGTCATATTTTCCTATTAATTATCTTACAGTCCAGATGCTGAACAGCTCCTTGTATAACAGATACGGAGTCTGTGTAAAGAAAGCTGCCTATCATGATGGGCAGCTTCCTAATGTTTTCTCTGTTTCATATGCTTTCTGACTATTGATTACTTTAATGAAAAATAAATAAGACCTTTTCATCCATAGGTCTCAAAACACTGCACAGCTGAAGGCAAATCTCTTTTGCTTCTTATTGATGGAGAATGTAAGTACAGATGGATGAAATAACTTGCCCAAAATTGCACAGCAAGCTGGTGGCAAAACAGGCAATATACATTGGGTCACCCCAAGCCAGCTCTCTACACTGGATCATACAGTACCTCTCATGATCATTTCTTTATTAATTTTGCACCAAGCACATCTACAAGGTGCAAAATTCAATAAACAGCAGCATTATATTCAAGACTCATCTTCACAAGTCACTTCCTGCAGAGTCTGGTAAGGACAAATGTCTATCTCCTCCAGACCTCCCCATACCAATTACAAAGTTACCATTCCCCAGGTGCTCTGCTGTCTGGGGGCTACAGACTCTTTCCATCTGTACATGTATGCACCACCTAACCTGTTGTAGTCAAAGTAAGTGGAATTATTATTTAACTTGTTTATGATCACACTCATTTTGTCTGAAACAGATTAGGAGTTCACATGAGTACCTCACCTGGCAGATCTTCAAATGTATGAATGTGAAAAGCAGCTAAAAGCAAGTACAGAGGTTAAGTTTTTCCACTAACTCAGTAGCTTTCAGAGAAAACATCCACACACAACCTTTGTTCCTGACTGGTGATTCCAGTCCACCAATTCAAAGCACAAAGTTTAAAAAGAAAAAAAAAAAAAAAAAAAAAAAGAGAGAGAGAGAGAGAATTTAAGATGAATCAGACGATGCATTCCCTTCAGGTAGTTATCCATGCCCCCGTGCAAAGTTCTGGAATACTGAGTACAGTTCTGACTATCCCTCTCTAAGAAAGATTAAATCAAAATGGGAAAAGTGTAAAAAAAGGCTAGAAGGATGTTCAGTGGAATCAAAGGCCTATTATGTAAGAAGAAGCTGTAAGAAAAACAGCATTTTAAGTCTAGATAAGTAACGCTTGTGAAAGGATGTGGTTCATGTCAACAAATATTTCAGCAGTAAACAACAATCAGAATTATGGCAGCAAGTAAATCAAGCATTTTTAAATAAGAAACTCATTAAATTTATAAATGGAATTACATTAAATGTTAGTTTGTAACAGAGCTCTGTACTCTCTGACCCAAGACATCCTTCTAGCCTAACTCACTTACATATCCAAAATAATGGGCCAAATTCTGTTCTGAGGTCAAGGCAGCTATTGCTCTTGAATTCCTCAGTGTGTCCCGAATTCATGCCAGTGTCTGAAAGCTAATTGTAGTTTATAATGCTACAGAGAGAATCAGTCTTGTAAATATCTGCCTGTGGTGAAGGCCATGAATTTGATCTGTAGTGTCTGATGTCTTCTTTGGGAATAGGGACCCCGTCTGATGCTCTCTGCCTGCCAGCATACTGCTAACAAACATTTGATGCATCAAATTTAGTACAATGTGTTACGAATAACCACGTTTTTAGTGCTGTTGTCTGCCATTAATCATACTCTTGTTGAAAAATGATTCATATTTAATTCAAGTGCAGAGCTGGCCGTAGGTTTTTGCAGGGTTTTTTACAAAGGGGTCTTTAGCCAGGTTCCTCCCCAGAACGACAATCCCTGGCTCTAGACACTGATTCTTCCCTCCCAGCTCTGGCAACACACCTCTACTCCAACCAAATACCTCAAGAATTCAAAGCAGGCCAAGCAAAGCAACCTAGTCTGTAGGAGTGTATCCAGACAAAGAAGGATTTGGGAGAGCTTGTTGAGGGAGGACTGCAATCCAGGCTCATTTTTTTCATGACATCACAATTCATATCCTCCAAAGAGCTTGCCAGAGACCTCTGGAGAATAGAGGGAAGTGAAAAACAAGCAGTAAAATAAAGGACTCCACCCTCGAGGCCATTCTTCCAAAGCATAACAAGAAAAGAGTGAAAAACATTCTCTCTAGTTTTGCTTTGCAGTTGGGCCATTCATGGACACAAGTCTACTCTTTCAAAATCCCAGAAACTGCTTGTCTCACACTTCTGGGGTCAAATTCTGATCACACTGGAATCAATCACTTGACTTTTTTGGCATCAAGAGCTGTTAAAGAGTATTTAGAAATGGGACAGACTTATCATCTCACAACCGTATTTTTCCAGTGTTGCGGACTCCACCGTACATGAGCATATACATGTGACTTCCAGCTGGAAGTCTCTGGGCAAGCAATTCATATTGAGGCCACTTGTGCCTCCTTGAGCTCTCCCCAGGGGACCAACAGTATGGGGTGGCCATGCTTTGTCCTCAGTTCTCTTAACTAAAAGTTTGTAATGCCCAGCATCTGAAAGGCAGTGAAAAGCAGATGATAGAAACTGTTCTCATTACACCATCTTAAAGAATCTCCCTTTACTGCACAGGAAGTGATGACTCTCTTTTCTCAGAATGTGACCATGTGGCTTTTACTGCAGATGACTGGCTCATGGCACCCTTAACCCTGGAGTGCCAAAAATGATCAAATAGGAATTATAGTACTGCTCTTCTGAACCTGGTGCCCCTTGAACTGTTACCCCAAGTGCATAATGTTTCAGGCAAGTCAGCCAGAGAAATCCCAGGAATCTAAGAGAAAACACATTTCTGGGAAAGACTGATGATACTGTCTGCGTTCAGCTAAAACATGCTCTTTTTTATTTGAAGGAAGAAACCCTCCAGGAAGATTATAACATACATAGATACACTGTGTGGTTTATTTTGTAAGTGTGTGAAGAAATCAGTCGGCTTTTTGATATCAAGAGACAGAAAAAGATGAAGATAAGTCTAAGACCTGACAAGATGGTAACGTGCTTACTTTCTTTTCACTCAGATATAGTAATTTTCCAAGCTAACTGACTGATTCAGGGGAAAATCCAAGACTATCTTGAATAAAATCAAATACAGCACCACCTTGTCCCTATACAACAGCATGTGCAGCAGAGTGTGTAAAAGCACTTGAGTCTTGAAAACTCTGCATGTCAGTTTGATAATAGCTGGGAAGCCTGTCCTGATGTAAAAGTGGTTGGTACCTGTAGCATACCAAGAGAGATTTCAGGAGTCTTGGGAAGAGGACAGTAGAAAAAACAGCTGGAACTCACATCTCTAATTTTATGAAAGCTGTCATGAGGACAATAGATAACATTATATATTCACTATTATATATACACTATTAGATAAAAAGCGATTAAAGGTCATACAAATTAAAATTTTGTGCACATCATGCATTCATGTGCTAACTATGAACTATGCTTACATAGGCAAAATGTGTAGCAGCATACGGTTGTTTTTAAAAAGGTAGTTTGCTAATCTTAACAGAACTCCCATACTGTGTGGGAGTTCAAAGCCAGAAATGTGGTTAAAATCTGTATAACCTTAGACTTGCATGATGTAATAATTGCTTATTCAGCTGCTACAGTGAATGCTTTCTGCAAAAGAAAGATAAGCATAAGAATATTACCCAAAAGCACAATTCCTGGAACGAGAAACCCTGAATTGTTTCTGGGAACTGTGTAAAAAATAAGTAAAAATGACTGGATAATTTTCATGATACAAACATTCTAACTAGATCAAAAAAGGGCAGATTTTTTAAGCACTAGTCTACAATAGCAGCCATTTGGTAGAGTTGATGATGATGGAAAAGCCTATGTACAGTCCAGGATTAGATAGCTGTTCATTGCTCAGTGCTGATCTATCTACTAAACAGTTATAAAACTGTTATCACTGATGATAATATCAAAGCCAAAGCTACACCTGCACATAGGTGGACTTATCAAGCTAGTGCTGGTAAAATATTTCAGTTCTTCAACACTACAAGTGATGTGGTTACCATCACATTCAGCTACTCCCCAGCCCATGTAACAGCTACAGTTGGGTATGACTTTGGAGGTGAGTCCAGGTCACGGGGTCAAAGTCATACCTCACTACCAAGATGTCTTCAATCTTTGAAGCACATTAATTGATTAAGCTTGTAAAGCGTGGTGCAAGTCTTGCCCTTCACTCCATCTATTCTCCATGAGCCTCAGCACTATGGAATGTGAGCAAAGAGAACAGGATTATCACTTCTCAGCATATGCAGACACAGGCAGCAGATGGACTCTGTGAAAGTTCAACACTAGTCCAACATATTTCAGAAACAATATGTCATCCAGTATTTTTGGAACTCATGCTCATATCAGACATACATTGATTTAGGCTTCCAATAAATATATATATATATTTTTTCAACTTTCCCTCCATAACCTTCTGAGGAAACCTTTCTTGTCCTGTCAGGAATACCCTCTTACCAGTGGTGCTCATCAATCTAGCTGTCAACTGCAGAAATTGCAAGTCTAAATTCAAAATTTGGTCCTAGAAATGACAGACTGGCCATCTGCATTAACCATTCTTTTTGTGTTCCAACCTTCCTTTACGTCTGTACTCTACTGACAAAAACGCAGAGCAATTACGGGCGTTAGGCAAGTTCCAGAGCATTTCTGCAAGGGGATGTAAAATTTTACCCACATACCCTTCTAGCCAAGGCTTCATTGTGCTTTTAGGTTTAGAGCAGACAAACTCTTTGGCCTGATCTACCACCATCAATGCTAGCTGCCCTAGAAACAATGTCACATGACTAATACTAGGCAGACAAATCAGCTGCCTTTGTAGGAGGGATGGCAGTCAAGTGCTGGCAGCTGGGATTTGTGGTGACCTTGATTTTTTGGCTGTCCTTATTAAAAAAAAGTAGAAATGCTGTTTCTGGCAATGCAAACACTCTGGCTGGCCACATAAGGCATCAAATAGAGACAGCCACAGGTCTGGACAAGAGGGGAGTCAGCTGACTTCAAAGATCCAACTGGTAATAGACTGCCATGGTAACTATAGCCTTGCTGCATCTTGATCTTTTATGTAAACCTAGGAATTAGGCACAAAGAGTAGAGGAAAGGGTAGAGGTGACCTAAAAGGCATACAGAAGAAAATTTGGGCTCATGAGTGCCTGAAACACATGCTTTGAATTGGGAGTAATGGAGCGATGCAGGAAAGTATTTCCATTCTTGATCTTGTAATGGTGTGTGTATTTGCTGGATCTCTTCAGACTGAAGTTGGAATGAAGATGCACCTCCTCCCTTTCCTGTGTGGAGAGGGAAACAGAGGGAATAGAAGCTTCTCCTTTCCTTCTCCCAGAAAATTGCCTCTACACCTCTGTGATGGAACTAGGAGGCCCTTCCACTAGTGAAAGACTTTACCCACTTGTGGGTAAAGAAGGGGGTGACATGGGTGTTAGGAGGAGAAACAGGAAGAGAATTGCATTTGGCACAGCAACGACCAGTGAAATAAAGCACGGCAGCGTCAATGATAAGTACTCTGCAGATAGGTTCTTGTTTAGCCTTACTGTACACCAAATATGCCAATATACTGAGGTAGTGACATGCACAGCTGAGCTGCTCTATTAGTCATTTTCTGACAGTAAGTTACTCTTAGTCCTTTCATTAAATAGTCCTTACAGGTTCGCTTGAATGGTGTATCAGCTTGAACTTCATAACAAATGCATGAAACCTGGCACCAGAATTCTTTCCTTGTAATTCCCGCAGGAGCACAAGCCAGGAGACAGGCTCCCAAGCATCTGTTGCAGCCTGCAAGGCTGTGTTCATCACTAGCTGTCCCTCTCCAGTATTCCTCTAGGCTACTCTTCACTCTCAAAGAGGGCCTATAACAACAGGGCTTCTTTCTTCCAACAGAGGTCATATTTGATCATTACAGCCTGGCAGACAAATATGCACAGTTCAAGTGCTGCTAAAAAAATAGGATATTCTCCCTAAACAGGCTTAAAAGGTTTTGATCTTTACCTTCAGATGAATTCTCAGCTGAGTGCAATTATTTCAGGATCATTGAGACCACTGAGGAAACACAGTTAGTGCACTAAATAAAGCAACAGCACCCTAAAGGAAATGCTGGGCATGTCAGTGTATTTGTGGCTGGTTTAATAACAGCCAGCATTTTACTGGAAATTTCCTTAGGTTTAAAGAACACCCTGTTATGGGGAATGTGGCTCTGGTAGCACCAGCAGTGGCCATCACACAATTAGGGGGATTTTTCAGATACAGCCAAGCCTCAATTTATGAAGTGTCTGAAGGCTAGAAAAGAAGCCCTTGAAATTGTCGATTGTGGTAGCTGGTGATGAGGTAGCTGCTGTGTTTGGCGATAAGGATAGGCTTAAGGGAGGCAATGCTATGTTGCAACATGCCTTATTTCCTCTGGCAGGGGGGAAGCGCTTAATTGTGCGGGTTTTATTTTGTCTGATGTCTAATAAAGAAAGCTTACGTAAAAGAAGGCAACTGGCTACTTAAAAATTAAAAAAGAAGACTCCACTTACTGTACGAAGACCATGAGGCATCCTATATGCATGTCAAAATACCACGGAAAACAGGGATGTAATAGACTCAGGAGATTATCTTGTCCAGCCCACTACTCCCAGGCAGAACTGATAACTTTTGGTCAGTTCTAGACAGATTTTTCTTTAGTTGTTCACAAAGATATCAGGAGAGGCTGATTCCACAACCTCACTAGACAATGTGACCTAGTGCTTCAAAATCCTTATTGATAGACAATTTTTTGAAGTATATTACCTCCCCATCCATTCCAAAAGCCCACTTAAACCCATTCTTTTGTTCCTATCCCCTATATACAGGCTCTTTCACATTTCAACAACCTTTTATGAATGTGAAAACTGCTACTTCATGCAGATGTCTTTTCAGTAAGCAAATTAACTTGAATTTGTTCCATCTTTCTGGGTAGGCATTTTTTTGGTCTTCTGCTAGGAGGCTGAAATTTGAGAGACATTAAGACTAGAAGGCTGAAGGCTGTTTTGAAGATTTCTAGATGACATGAAGAAACTGAGAGAAATTTAACTAACACTAGAGTCCTGTGAGTCAACATCACTAAAATAGTTTAGGGTAAGTAATGGCTGGCCTAATGTTTACATCCAATGTTTACATCCTCACAAAAAAACCACAGCTCTGATGGACACAGGTGGCCAAAAGAACAGTGTCTCATCAAGATCACCCACGTGTGGTCCTACAAAAAGACTCATATATTTGAAAGAACGGGAACTGCTTTTCCTGACAAGCTCATGTTAAATTTGTCCTTATCTCCTCCCCATGCAAGAAAAACACCCAAATAATGTGGGAAATTACTTCAGAGGGTTCTGATGCCCTAAGTGTCTTTTTCTATCTCATTTAAAAACAAAATTATATCTTCTCTTAAATTCTCACTTTAAATCCTCAGAGCGCATATGCTTAACAAGTCCTATACGTAAGGTGTTATAATTCATCTATTATTAGTCCTGTTCATGTGTACAAAGGCCATGATCCAAAATCTACTGTAGTCAATTACAGTCTTTAAATAGACTTTAAAGAGCTTTGCATCAAGTCCGAGAAGATATACAATAGTTTTTAAATTAAAGCTATTGAAATAGGAAGCATACAGAAAGCATACACAGCAGCACTTCTCAGAGTATCGAACATGTATATGCTGAAACATGCATATATTCTCTCATGTAAAATGGCTACAGGAAAAATAGTTTCACATTGGGATCTCTGTATTTCCATCTGACCAGAAAATTTGTAGGAATAACCATGCATATACCACTTAAGCAACAGATATCTAATCTTTAGGTATGGCTATCGTTGAATGAAAGATAAAGGCAGACAATGATGAAAGGTTCTGATATTCTGTTACTACGACATTTGAAAAACAGACTGGAAACACTATGTAGATGGGATAAAATTTATAGTACAATGGGTCAAGGTTCAAGTAACTAATGAACATGAGCCCATTGGCAATGAACTAGAAGGGACCAGTAGGCTTTACAGAGCAGGAAGAAAATAAAGATTCATTTTACTGTATATATTTATATTGCAGTGATTTAGGAAAGGTTCCCTTTTGGAGGCAATATTACTAAAATCATCTCTCTTACATGAGACTTTCCTCTTTACTGCATTTATGTATACTGTACTGGAAATTGATATCCATCTCTTCTAGATTTTCTGCCAAAATATTGACATTAGAAGTACTCACTACCCTGAGCTTAGAATTTAGTCAGTGATAAGAGCTTCAAAGCTGGAAGATGTTAGCATTTCAAACAGATGTATTGCTGGTAGCATTTGTATGATATATTGTTTCAGTGCTAAATAAATCCAAGGAAACATCCTAAAAAGACTAAATACACCAGACAAAGTATTTCTAAATCCACACACTTATTTGCACACTGATACAGAAGATATTCATAGGTATTGTCTTCTCTATTCCTAAACTCAAGGTCTACACCTAGATTTTGACAGTATTAGAATCAAAGTGAATTGTCTGGCAGGGAATGTCTTATGCACCTATACGGTTGCAGACACAAAGAGATATATGGCTTGTGGGCACTACCATCATGCAGAAAATAATGTAAGACTTCTGCAAGTCCTATAATCATGTGGTAAGTACCAGGACTTCATTAGAGATGTCACTCAGCAATTTTTGAATGAGAATTTTGAATGAATGTGACCAACTGAAATGAATTTGAATGAGAAATCTTGAGAATCTAGAAATTCTTATTCAGTTTCTTTTAAAGATGCACCAGCACATTCTTGAAACACAAAGGACAGTTTATCAGAACTCTTAAGAAGTCTAAAGTAGCTTATACTAAATACAAAGTACAGGCAGACACTCTTGAGTGCAAGTAAAAAGTGTTACTTTTTAAAATGCCAAGAAGGTATTAACTGAAGATACACTGGCCTATTCAGAAAAGCATTAGCACTGGAGATCCTTCTTTAAAACTGTTGCATCCTGTTTATCAAAGAAGACTTTTAATGCAACTTTGACTGGGGTGTCCCAGTGCCTTGCCACAGCTGCCATATCTGATAAATGACCAGGTCACTGTCACAGTTTTTCCATTATTATATACATTCTTCCTGTCAGTACATCAGTATCCAGTACCCAGTACATCATCTTTGTAGGTACCGCTTTGGCTATTCCTCCACTTACCTGAAATTACTCTGAACAATGTTTCTAAACTAATGTCACAAAATATTATGACCTATAATATTTTTTCCATTCTTCTAGGTCCCTTCACTGATCTGTACTGGCCTTTCCTGCTCTCACCTTCATATTCTTCCTTTTTGCTTTTTAGACCATCTTCCATTGAGCTCCCTGTTGCTCCTGGTGAAGCCTTTACTGACTTCTTTGTGGACCATTTTTCTGTTCTTTCTCACCTTGCAGAGTTTTCTCAGGTGTCGTCCCCTGCATCTACATTTTATCTTGGAGCAGTGTTATCCACTCTCCCAGTTTAATTATATGTGATGACTTAAATAGTTAAGTCTCAACTCCTGACATACTTCCTTCCCACTAATCTACACTTAAATACATGTTTCTGACATTTCCTGCGTGCTTCACAAAAACTTTTGCTTATTCTGGCTAAAGTGAACTGCTTATTTTTTTCTTCTTTAACTTCACTCATTTTCCTTACTGCCTGTCATTGTCAACCATCGCTAATAACTTTTTGCTACCTATATTCACTAACTACGGCTTATTTTTCTCTTCCATACTAGGTGATTCTATCACTTAGTATGGAATGAAATTAAATTAAAATTCTTGCCCATGTGCTGATTTTTTTTATTTGGATTTCAACTCTTTCTTTCCTGGCCTTCTCTATCTCTATCTCATCCACATCCAGTCTCTACAGCTATTTAAATAAAGAGAGTAAACCTACATTCTCTGTTTATTGATTTGACTTTTGCCACCTACTTCTTCAGATCTAATCCACCACTCACTAAGTCAAGTTAAATTCTTTTACGGTCCCAGGTAACACTATTTCTGTCATGCCCCAGAAGGGAAAAGACCCATCTTCCATTTCAGAAAATGTTAATGAAAGTATTGTAGAAGAAGGTGGTCCTAACAGAACTATTTATTAAAAACACATGTAAAGTTGTTATGAAACTTGCAGAACTGGGCTAAAGTGCAACAATAAATAAACAATTTTTAAAAATCCATTGACCTGCTATGAGATTATGCAAGAAATCTGAGAGAGTAGTATAAATACACAGCAGTAACTTGATAAGCTAGTTTATGGATTTTCATCTTGGATTCGACTAACATGTCTGCTTTCAATTACACAGATTTAACATTTTGCTCTTCCCCTGATTACAATAAAATGACATGTCTGAAAATGGGCTATTAAGAGAAAATTCAACTGAAAACTAATTTAGAGATAGTACTCATATTTTAGAACTAGATTTTTTTGGTAGTATGTAAGTTTTAGGGAGATTTCATCTATGACTGCAGACAAGAAAGCATATATTTAGCCCTTTACAAGGCCTACCTCCACCCAAATGCTTCTTATAAATTTACTGCTGCAAAAGCACATGTAAAAATCATAATCTTAAAATAAAACTCATTCCACAAAGTCAGTGGAACATTTTTTTATTACAAACTGTAAGCTCACCCTGAATAGACATGTTTCCAGATGCTTAGTGAGTTAAACTGTGTATGTAGTACCAAGAAATGCCAAAGACGCAGCCAAAGGAGGAACTGTTCATACACTGACTGGACATAATGCTGCAAGTGAACAAACCGTCTTCTTCAGTAGACAGTAGTTTATAGCAGAATAAAATAATTGTTAAAATAAAAATGCAATACTTACAGTAAAATGAAGTTGCATTATAAAATTTCTTATTCTCTTATTCCTGCAAAGAGTGATGTGCATACCTAGCTTGACATGCATTGGGCAGTTCCACTGAAGCCAGCCCCTTCTCCCTTTTCAGAATGAGGACTTTAATTAATAGATCCTAATGATCTGATGACTCATTAGTATGGAAAATCAGTTAAGGAGAGGGACAGTGACAAGCTTATGCCCATAAATGTGTAAGTATGGTTGTTTTAGTAACTTGGAGAATGTATCATTACAGCACTTAGGAGATCCAGTCTTTGCCCCAAGCCTCATTACACCAGTCACCATGCACACACAGGAACACAGGCTCTGCCCCAAAGAGCCTACAATTAAACACCATATCTCACAAGGTAATTACTTCATTTGCCTGCAAAGCACAGATGGCCATGTGAAATAATACAGAAAAATTATCTTATTTAAAACAGTTAAAGTTACCAGTAATTACTAAAGCATATTTACATCCCAGAAAAATATCTCACCTGAGTAAGCCTACAGTTTTGAGAAATTAGTGTCCTAAATAAGGATCCTCAGCTGCTTTTAGGCATTTAAATCTGATTTTATCAAATTCACCATATTCAAAATTTTAAGCATGTAGAAATCTCAATGAAATTAGAAAGTATGGATTTAAAATTGAAATTACAGACCCAATATACCTCTTATTGCCAAATTTGGCTATAATTTGTGCTAACAAAAAAATTAAAATCTGACCTTTTATAGCTAATTCCCCTTTTTTCCTTAAAAAATAGTCCAGTAGTTACGCATAAATGTTCATGGAACTTATAAAGTGAAATTATTTAGTGTCTTACAATAATGGTAAATGCTTAAAATTATTATGTTCACTCACTGCAATACCTCAAAGCCATATTTTTTCTAATGTACCCTGTTGCCTGAAAAAAAAATAGAAGCTATTTGGGGATTTTTGCCCTAAACGTTGCATTCCTAGCCTTCTTTATTTTGTCCCTGCTTCTTTAAAACAACTGACTAAAATCTCTCTTTATTAAAAGCAAAATATGTTGAAGAATATCTGTGATGTGCTCTGTAATATGAAAATTTAAGAGCTGAAATATTATGGAATGACAAATGATTTTCTTCATTGGCTTTTATCTGCCGTTGTTAGGTCTGCCATTGCTAGGCCAAGTGTTTTATGTAGACCAGAGACATATCTTTGTAAATGTATGTATAGAACACAGCATAATCAAGCCCCAATTCTGAATGGTCTCCTTTGGTGCTACTATAAACCAAAAAGTCACTTATCTGTTAGTTATGACAAATTCACCATCACTATATGGAAAGTAGTTTCTTTGCCATATCTTATCAGTTAAAGTTTGACTGTAATACTCCACTGAAATAAACTAAATTAATACTCCTTTATATACAGTATTAAGGGAATAGGAAGAAAGTACACAGTATGGGAAGGGATGTCGTGGCCTAGATCCAAATCCCTGCTTTCACAAGCAACCGCATCACACCACGACATTCATAAATGTCTCGGTTTGTCTTTAAAAAGCCTGTATCCTTCACTTCGCTGCTCCTTCTGCTCCAATGAGATTTGAAGTAACAGCTGTTCTTTCTTTCGGTGCGATTTAGTTTTCGGCAGATGAGACCCGCTATCTCTCCAGGCTGCCGCTTCTAAGACCCGTCCACCTTTCCGGTGCGTAAATGTCGCCCGACTCCCGTCCCCGGCTGCCGCGGCCGCGCTTCGCCAGTGCCCGCAAGGCGAAAG
>NW_020451152.1:108555-305861 GCF_003343035.1 Apteryx rowi
GCACTTACCTTGCCCCGGGAGCGGAGGCACCAGCGCCAGGAGCAGGAGCAGCCGCAGCGGCCGGGCGCCACCGAGGTTGTCCATCGGCCGCCCGCCGCTGCCGCCCGCCTCCGTGCCGCCGCCGGGGAGCGCGGGGCAGCCCGCACCGCGCCGCGCCGCCGCTCCCTGCACTTACCTTGCCCCGGGAGCGGAGGCACCAGCGCCAGGAGCAGGAGCAGCCGCAGCGGCCGGGCGCCACCGAGGTTGTCCATCGGCCGCCCGCAGCTCCCCGCCGGCGGGAGCGCTCGCACCGAGCGGGGGCTTGGCTTTCCTGCAGCGTCCGGTGGGCTCCCCCCTTTTTGCTTGCTTACTTACTGCTGCTGCTGTTTCTGATGTTATCCCAGCCGCCTGAGACCGGTTGGAAAAGAGCTTGCAGGAACCCCCCACTCAGTGGGCTTTACAAAGATTTAATTCACTGCCTACCCGGGTAATTATACAGCCTGCAAGTGCTTAGCCGAACAGAGCCGCCACCACAGCTTGGAGGCAGAGACCCTGTTGCTTCTGGTACCCCTACTCTCTCCCCGCCACCCCCACACACGCTGTAAAAGTGACTCTCTTTAGCTCGGAAAACTTTGCAGATACTCAGCATGAACCCAGGGACGGCCTGACTGATTCAATGAAAGAGAAATGTAGCAAATTCTCTCGATGCCAAGAAGGAGAAAGCCACAAACAAAGGGAAAGCGGAGCAAAACAAAACAAAAGAAACCACCTAGCAGAGAAGGAAAGGTTTAACCTCTGGAGGGGAGATTTTCAAACCCCGTTCTTGATCTTTCCACGGATTTTATTCCAATCGCAACTTTTGCCAACAAAAAGGATTTTTAAAAGGAAGGATATTTTGGAATCTTTCAATGAAATTCACTGCAAGAAAATTTCCCTTCTTTCCTCCCTCTACCCTTAAAAAATCAGGATGAAAACTGCAACCCAAATGAGATGGTCAGCTCTGCTCTACCCACCCCCTCACCCCCGTTTCTTTTCTTTCTTTCTTTCTTTCTTTCTTTAACCTCCTTATCTTACTTAAACAGGAATACAAACACTGATACTGCTCAAAGGAAGATCTAGAGTTGAAAGCACCCAGTTGGCTATGTTGTTGCCAAGATCTTTAAGATAACGTGGGGGATAATATTTGCAGGCAAATGCACGTGGAAACAAATGGGGAGGGAATCACCCCCTCTATACTTTGCCCTCAGTTTTACTCAGATAAACAGTTGGAAGTTAGTTTGTATTTACTGGGTAGTTGTGCCACATGGACTCTGACTGGACTATTCATCTTGCAACTACTCTATATCTTAACTTTTGAATATCTCTCCTCAAAATGTCCAAATGGACAAAGTATTTAAGACATTAAGGGTTGAAAGTATGCATGTTCTTTCTGCATTTGGTTACCTGCTCTTTTCCTTTTTTTACACAAGAACTGAAAACTGGTCATATGGCACTACACCAAGGGTCCATCTAGCCCAGTCTCCTGTCTTCAGCAATGATCATAAGTGGTCTCCAAAGGAACAGTAAGAACAAGGAAAGCATATATAATATTTCTCCCATCTATTCTCCCAGCCTCCAGCTACTTTCAGTTGGGACATTTCCTCAGGGGGATGTGGTTTCTGTGCATTTAGTAGCCCCCAGGGAATTTCTATTTCAGGTATTTATCCAGTCTCCCCATGAGATCTTGTAAACCTTCATTATCCACAATATGGCAACAGGTTTCGTGGTTCTACCAGTGACTGTGTGAAGGGCCATTTCCTTTGGTTCCCTTTGAACCTGGCTACATCTGCCTACGTATGAGGACTCCTAATTCTACTGTAGGAAGAGACATCAAAGAACTGACCCCTATCCACACTCTTAATACCATTATCATGTTCTACCAAAGTCATCCTTTTTCCACTGCTGTTTCCTTTTCGAGATTTTTTGTTGTTTTTTTTTGGGGGGGGGGGCAGGCGGGGGGTAGAGCCAGTTAGGAAAGGGGAGGAAGGGTGGAGGTTTAATTTTACTCGGGGGTCTTTTTTGCCTCCTTTCACATACACACACACATCTGTCTTTCTGCCTCATCTTTAAATGGCCTCAGTTTCAAGGATCTTGTCAGTTACAGTGGGACCTTGCAGAGTTTCACTAAAACCTCCAAGCTACAGTTTTCACGTATCAGACAGCTGCAGGAGGCAACTAGCAAAGATCACACCTTGTCTACAGTTTATACCAGCTTAACTAAACTGGTGCAATCCCCTCTATAGAAACCTTGGATTCAGTTCAATAGTGGCTTATTTCACTTTACTTTAAACCCACTCCTAATTGATTAAAGGTGAATAGAAAGAAGTGCACCAGTTTGACTAAATCAGTGTAAAGTCACACATAATAGCTTGTCCACACATGAAGTTACCCTGATTAACACCATGTGTGGACATTCTTATTCCAGAGTAAGAATTCCTTGTCCCCGTTTAGTTTGCCACCACAAGCTGTTTACCAGAAATGAGGCAAATTCAAGTAACAGTTTAAGAAATATTTCTAGAAACCAACATAGCTATGGTCATCTGGAGATTAGATAATAGTTTTTTCCTTTTTATTTTTTGCATAATATTAATATGCATTTTCAGTATAAATTGGCACTCTCCCCTACAATCAGATTTCAGTGGCCTCGAATCCATGTGATTCTAATTACTGACCCCAAGCTTTGTAGTGAGCTAAGCCATGCACTTAGGGCTCAATTCAAAGCTCATGAAAGTCAATGGAAAGTAGGGGCTTACGAGCAGGAACATTTTTTCTTACATCTGTTTGCAAAGGCCCTGTAATCCTTTGTGTAGCTTTTAAAACAAACAAATTCTTTAATGAGGGTTTTATTTTTATTTCAGAAGAATAAAAATCGTTTGCAGAAGCTCAGATTAATGAGTAATGACAGCGTAACAAATCATTGCACAAGTCATTTCCAAGGGTCTTGTTCAGAGTAGATGCACGCAAGGAGATTGACAAAGAATTTAGAATTACTCTAACAAATCCATTACCATCTATGGCAGCAGGTTCACATTTGTCATTTGACTGCTCAGTTTCATGGAAAAAGGAATTCTTGAAATGGCCTGAATAAGTCTATATAGGGACATTAACCTCTGCCGCAACCAAAGTGGCCCCATAGTCCCAGCTGTTATACCTCCCAGCTTCTCTGTTTTAATGCAGCTCCCAAATCCTGCTTTCTTTTTTTTTCCTGCCACCCATCTGTCCCAGACATTGAGCAAAACAGCAGGAAAGAAAATTGCTGTAAATTCCCTGTTTTCAGGTAGAATGTTGCAAGGACAAAAACAGATTGACCCAGAAATGAATTCTATCCACAGTTACTGAAGGGAAACTCCTTGACCCCTATGGCAAAAAAATGAAGCTATGTATTGGCTGCTGTTAAAGAAATATGTCACACTAAAGATGCATAGAAAGAACTCTTTCTTTTCCCTTCTTAATAAGAAGAATGCTCCACTCACTGCTAGGGACACACAAGAAAGCCCATGCAGATCTTACCATCTCCTACCATAAAAATAAGACCCCAAAGTCTACAGTATGCAAATCCATAGCTTTTGGAGTACAGATGATTCACCCAGCTTAGCTCCAAACCTTAGTATGAACAAACTACAATTGGCCTTCAGCTTTTTTCCTGGAGAAAACACTACTTGAATCCTTTCTACATTTTTTAAAAATGAAGAATTATAATTAAAACCTTATCTTTCCAAAAGCCAGGCAGCAACAATAGTGTCACATAATCATTTTAATATTGGAAATTTTGGACATTTTTAGTATTTAGCATTATAAATAGATTTTTAAGGTTTACAGGCACCATTCTGATTATCTAGCCTGACCTTCTGAATAATATGGGCTCTTCTGATTGAACTAGAGCATGCCTTTTACAAAAAATCCATGCTTAACTTCAGAGTTTTCAGAGATGAAGGATGCAACACAATCCTTAGTCATTATTTCAAATGGCAAATGGCATAACATGACAACGTGCTCCTTTATTTTGAGTTTAAATCAATCTGATTTATTTTTTTACAGATCTCTGGGCTTGTGTTACTGTCACTGTGTAGTCAGTGCTTTATACACCATCAGTGAACATCGAAGTACCTCAGGTTAATGTACCTCATGGACACTTCATGTGCACCTAGCATGTCTTTGTTAGGGATTACCATGCAATAAAATCTCCCCTCAGATAAATCAGTTTGTACCCCAAGCCCTGGTTCATCCTTGTTCTCAAGTCCAAAACTACAGACTGTCCACACCAAATTGATGCCAGCTTGAATCGTGCCAGGGCCAACATTAGTGAGAGAAGGTGGGGGGACTGCAATCCTGCTCTGTTCCTTAGTGTATACCAAACCGTGCCTCTGAGACCACTCAGAAAGGTTGACCTGGTCACCACCTTGGATCCTCTCTAGTTTATGATGGCAGCCTGTAGCTAATGTCAGGCAGAGAGGTTGGCTCAGGACTTTCTAGAAGAACTACAATGTGTCAGATAAAATTTATAACCATCCTAAATTTGGACTGCTGTTTATATAACCATATATATACATGTATATGTAATTAATATGTATACATGTACATGTATACATGTATATTAATATATATAATAATGCAGATGCCAACAACCCAAGCCTCCTGTACCATATGAGTAGCAATACAGATGCTTGTACAAATCCAAACCAGGGAATATACTTGGGCTTTATGACTCAGATACCTAAAGACTGCTAGAAGAGGCTCAGCTTACTTTATAGAGCTTTCCTTGCATTTACAAATACCTTCTCTGCTAGACTGATCTTTTCTTCTTTGCATGGATCGGTCTATAAATACTAAAGCAGAATTTAACACTTTTTTGTTGAATATTCCAGATTGGGACCCATAACCGTGAGCCCTTTTCAACATCACTGCTTCTAAGGGATTTCAGTTTTAACCCGTTTTTCAGTTCGTGCCCTTTGTGTAAGTGTTGCCTACATTCTCTTTTCTTTGCTGTCTGATTAAGAAAAAATATATCTATTTTGGAAACTCAAAACAGGCAATGGTTTTCCATTAATATGTATAGAGTCTGCTTCTAAGACAAGGAGGAGTTTATGGGGGATAAAGGAATGCTTTGATGATCCATGTCACTTCCATTGTGGCACTATTTGTAGAATTCAGGGATAACTCAGCCTGACATTCATGGGGTATTTCCTGCCTCTCCTTCTAGAAATGCATCCTAGCAGTCTCTCAGATCTCCCCCTTCCCATAAATTTCCTCTCTCCTTCTAGACTCTCTCATGTCACAGCAGGCAGAGCTAGTTTTATGTGTGAATAGTCAAGGCATTTGCCAGGACCTGAGGCCTTGGAAGGCTGGGCTCCATTTGGGTAGGCTGGATAGCAGGGTGAGTCATGCACATATGGCTTGGAGGGGATGATGGCATATGCCTTACACTCTGCTTGGGGCCCCCACAAATCTAACAACAGCAGGGATCAGTCAGTCTTTTAGTTGCAGTCTCTCTGAGGGTCTCTTAAATTTGTCCATCAGCATCTGTGCCAATGGTTATTTTCACCATTCAAACAAAAATAAAATCTCATTATAAAGGGTGGGGAATCATCAATAAAGTAAATGGCTATTCTGGCAAAAGGCCATTTTCTTTCCTGACATCCCTGATAAATTCAAGCTCCATCCACGTCAAACAAAACTAATATTCAAGTATGTGACCAAATGATCTTTGTGAAAGAGAAAATATACAAGTGAATATAAGACATTTCAGGTTTGCATAAATAAAATTCCAAAGTCTGTTGTATCTAACAGCTCAAAATCAGGAGCACACAGTCTTCTGTAACATTTTCTAATGGTCACTTAAAATCTTCTTCATTCAGTGTTATTTCATTATCATATTATGATTTTGCCATATTATTTACAAATGGTTTTACATAAGTCTAATAAGGAAAGAAGCCATCCTATCCATCTGCAGACAGCCCCAGCTCCGCCAGAAAATTCTTACCAGTAGAAAATGAGATTTAAACTCATTATAATGTAAGGAGCTAGTCAGCAGAAAAAAGTATTAACACTGATAAAACTCTACAGTGAATTCATGTATACTGGATTCCCTCTTTTTTCCTCACTCTTCATAGACAGTTTCTTTAACAGAGGTTCCCAAACATTATTTACTCATAGTACCACCTCTTCTAGACTTTACAGCCCTTGGCTGTAATATCTTCCTCCCAGGAACCCAAATCATTTTTGGTGGCCTGATGCTAAAAACACGTGTTAATAATATTACACACAAGGAGTGGGGCTTGCATTTACACAATGCTTACACAATTCTGAGTGGTGGCTATGGGAGGGCACCTTAATAAGTTTAAGTTTTTGTAGTTTAGCAAACTGTTTGGAAGGAAAAAATATATAAATTTACCATATTTTCTGGCATGCTTCTACACAAACCAGCTGACATCTGGGATATGCAAAGTTACTGGACACTGCCTCTTAATTGGAAGGCTGAACTGATCAGAATTTCTTTGGATGGCTGCAAAAGGAAAATAAATAGATTACCCCTATTAAATGAACCCTAATGGGTTAAACTGTTCCCATGCTACATGCACCCTGTGGCTCCCAGGGCTCAGAACAGACATTTTCATTTGTCACTACATCATTAGCCACAACCGATGTAGATAAGGAGAGTGGCTCAGAGTCTTTGGAAGAGAGCTGTAGTATACTTTTAGTTTTACATAAAAATCGAGTTTTCTGTCTGTCAGGGGACTACTCTGAGGCTCCCTTATTAAATCCTGGCAGAGCTTTGGAAGCAGAGCTAGCAATAGGAATTTAGGTTTCATCTAAAAAAGTCCCAACCAACTAGCCCTGTACTACCGATCTTATTCCAACAACCCCTTTTCTCCCATTTTTCTCCTTATTTCTTTTGACTGCGATCTCACAACTGTTGTCAGACCTAGTCACAGAGGTTTGAACTGGCTCAGTGAGATATTCCTGCTGAAAGGGAAGAACAATCCTATCATTAAACCCGATTTACTTTGTATAAAAAGAGAATGTGACATAGAGACAAATAGCAGCAACTTATACTAAAAGGGAGGTAGAACAAAAATCCTCAATCTACTTTCAAAAAATGTACCCCCCTGTAAAGTCCCAACCATTCAGGAATTAATTATCCAGGAGAAATGAGGCCTACTAAACAGCAAGTTTGAGCAGACTTTAACAGAGGTTCTGTTTCCAGCTCTGCGTCTGACTTATGAGATAGCTTTTGGCAAGATATTTTACCTCTCTGTACCTCATTTTCTCTATGTATACAAATAATGTAATTTGTAAAATGTTTTGAGATCCATCAAATAAAACAAACTGCATAAGAGTTAGCGGTTATTAACTAGCAACCCTGAGCCATTAACTTCCCATTAACATGGTACGAAGTAATTCAGGCCAATTTTAGCTTAACTTCTATTTCTCCTATTTAAAAGCAGCATCCTGTATAGTCAACTATGTTAGAATAATGTTAGAGTTCAGAATAGGTCTCATATTCCTTTTTCTAAACTTAGAAATGTACAGACATCCACATTTTCTTCTGAATGCCAGATATGTACATTTGCTTTGATAGTTATTCCACAATTTTTACTTTACTTCTGAAATGTTCTGCAAGCATACAGTCAGTCAGTAAGAGGATCTAACTTGTGCATGTAAGTAATAACTTCAATGCAAGTCACAAAACAGGATTCATGTAAGATTTTAGATTTCCCATTAAAAGGGTTTCTCTCTCTCTCTGTATCCAGGAGTAAAATAAATTGTCTCTTAAATCTTATAAAACAGATACCTAGTAAGAAAAGCACTTTCAGAATTATTAAAATTAATCCAGAAAAAAGAAGGGTTTTTATGTGTAGCTTTGACTTTTTCCCTCAGTTTATGCAATACGCTATTTAATAGCTCTTCTAAAGACGAGTGAAATCTTGGCTCTGTGGAAATCATTGGCAAAATTCCTGCTGACTTCAGTGGGGCCAATACTGCTGTTAACTCTTCCCTACAAAGAAAATCAAGATTGCCTAAGAAACTGACCCACCTCTGTCAAGACTTAGACCGTCTACAAGTTAAAGTGATCTTGTACAAATACTGTTATTCCTGAGAATTTGCCAAATCCTTAAGACAAAACTAGTATCATAAATTATCCCCAAGCTTTTACCCTAGATTAAAACATATCTTCACATTTTATAAATCAAAGCATCTCTAACTATGCAGACTTGTATCTTCAAATGTTTTCACTGACAGTTCTGCTTTTATACAAATTCTAAAGTTTATTTTCAGTTTTAGGAAAAAAAAAACAAGCTTCTCAATGAACACTCATGAAATATTTTGTCCTTGGGTCTGACTTTTCACTGTAAATGCAGTAAAACATACAAAATTCAGTGACACATTAGTGTATTATTTTGGATCTTCTGAAGTTCTTCAGAATTAAGGATGATTTAAATATGCATTTATAGCATGGCGTTCATTACTGTGCTTGGTAATTTTCAACTTGTTTATTCCCATCCAAAAATAAAGATGATTTAGTGATCTGAATAGAAAAACCACTTAAAGGACATCCACACTCAGAGTAAGGAGACAGACAGATAACACTTCCACACCTTCCATCAAACACTCAGCAATCTACTTCTCTGAAGTTTCTACACTCATTTAGTCATTTCCCACAATGTGCCTTGCTCCTCAGATCTTTTCCAGCTAGCAGCAGCAATACCAAGAGTCCACACTATTTTGTTTATTTCAATTACTGAAGCCAGGGCATTAAGATGAAGCTTAACTTAGCCTTATACTGCATGTTCTACTACTTAGCTTTACATTGCAATCATGACTGGTTTGGTGGAGTTACTTTCTATGAGGCATCATGTGCAACTTAATTCTGCCCCTTCCCTGATCACTTCACAAGGATTGAAAGTCAGGTGCTGAATTGCCACCCCCGCATTCCACATGTAACAGAAAATTCATCAGCAGCATCAAATATTTCAACAAAACCCCTAAAATTCCATTATGGAGAGTTCTCTATAATGATAAACTGAGGATCTTCCATATTTAAATGGCTTTCTAAACACACTGAATTCAGATACATTCGTGGTCTTTGGATAAATCTCTATGCCCCCTTGATAAGATTCTCTAGCCACTTTCAAGGATTTTTCTTTTGAACTCTGGGAAGCTTTCCAAAAGACATTAAAGTACTGCTGTTCTGCTCCTAGGTCAAAGAAATTTGACTGTTTGCCCTGAACCAGCGAAGCTAAGAATAGTTTTAAGTCTGCAAGTAACTGCCACTGAAGCAAACTGTAATATTCCTGTTCAAGTACTGTAAGACTTGATCCCATGAGACAGCATGTAGTCTGATTCCAATATAGCAAAACACTTCATCATTTTTTTTAATAGTCTTATTAACTTCAGTGGGATTACTCACACACCTTAATTTATATATGCCCTTAAATTCTTTACTGAAATGGGTTATATAAAGTGTCCTCAACAGAAAAGCTCACTCATGCTTTTCATTTTCTAAAGTATATGTTGGGGAACCTTAGTCTTTCACTACTATTTCTCAAGTGCTATTTAAAAGTTAACATTTGCCAGACTCCACCATGGGACTAAAGAATCTTTTTCATATACATGGCACCCATGCCTCCTTCTGTATTTTCTGGCAGCCCACACAATTTGAGGTCCTTTTGACTTCATTTGTTGTTACAGCAATCTATTTCCTTTTATGGAAATGCCATTCTTACTAGAAACATCTATGTATAGCCTTTCCTGTTTTGCTATTCTGTTTCTAGTAAGAAAATTCTTGCTGAAGCTCCTAATGTTTTCACTGCTGCACTTCTGTTCAACTCCAATATTGAAGAAGAGGACATAATAATGTCAGCATTGCTGTCTAAAACCGACCATAGATTTTGAAAAGATGTCAACTGACCTGTCTGTTTCCCCGATCTTCTGAGTTTGATTCCACTGTGAAGGAGGCAATCAATGTTTTCCTTTTTAAAGAGTCAGCTAGCTTGTCATTGAGCTTTTCTTCAGAAATGTCTTTGTCTTAGAGGTCAAGGATGTGCTCACTTAGACACAAGAGTATGTGTTTGTATCTCAGGAAAGTATATCCCATATTAACTTTAATCTACGTAGCAGAGCTAACAACAGGAGTGAAGACATAGCAGCATGGAGTTTCATGCTTTCATGTGGGCTACAGAAGCCCACTGGGCATGACAGGCAAATACGCAGGTTGCTAGCTTTTACTTAAGTCCATGCTGTCACATCATCATGACTATTGTTCATTGCATTAGCTAAATTTTAGCATGCTTATGCACAGCAAAATCACTCCCTTATTTGATTACACAGACATTAGTTGTATTTTTGTATACTGCTAGGGTAACGTGCATTGTGGGATCCCATTTGTGAGACAGGCCTCTAGACATTGTCTTGCTATAAATAGTAACTAATAATAATAACGGTATATTTACATGCAATAAATATTAAGGGAAAAAACATTTTGATGGCAGCCTAAAGAATTCCTTTCATCTCTTCTCTCTCCTTACATTCCATGCTCCTCCTTGTACAATGTGCTTAATATCCACCTTAGGTGCTAGTTAAAATAGTGGAGCTTTAAACTGTCAAAGCAGCTTAAAGCTTCGCATCAGATGATTGGGAGTTTCTGAGATGGAATATTAACTAGAGTTCTTTCTTGTTGGAAGGTGATGACTGCTCTTAAGAGCTCAGCCAGGATGGACATGAGGCTTACTGTGTAAGTGACCGTATATTGTCCTTACTATTCATGCTGGCAGGTTAGCTAGGCCAAAAAAGTACTTATTGGAATGATTCTAGCAACTGTTATACTGCTTTCAGCATGGGCTCTTTTGAGCTTATAGCAAGTATTCACAGTATATTCCAAATGTTCTCCTAAGATCTTAGGTCCTGTATGGCCCTTAGGTCCAGACATTTAATGGCATGAGAATCTCAAAATACTTTTCACTAGTGTAGGTCCCAGAGAAAATTTCTCTCATATCTGTGAACAACCATCTATATAGCTTTCATTTAAGAATACGGCCAAAGAACAAGTCTTTTGTACTTTTGCTCCCTCTCAGGTTGTTGCTGTTTTAAACATTTCTTACCTAGTATTCTTTGTTTTTTTGTTGTTTTTTTCCTTTGCAGCCATGTGGCTGACTTTGGCTGTCACAGGGCCACTGTATTCCATGCTTACTCTCTACTTCTGTGACATGCTCACTGATAAATTAATTTTAAAGTTCCTCTGTTCTGTCCAGAGTAATGTAAAAGGGTTTTGTTTACCATTTCTCTCTTATTAACAGTCACAGCTGACCAACCTATACAGCAGTCTGGAGCAGCAATAAGTTGTACATTATTATTGCAAAGGCCTTACACAGCTTGAGAACCAGAGGACGCATAATTACTTCTGTCTGCCCATCTCTGGCTGTCCCATGTAACACTGTTCCAAATTCATACCTTTTTAGAATATGAGAAAATAAATAGTCAGTATGAGTTTGCCTGGCCCATATTTTCCTCAGTTTGTCCTACTTTGGGTTTTGGCATTGCCATTGACCACCCAGGTTGTGTTTTCTCTGGAGGCATTCTCGTGGTGCTCGTCTCTATCATTTCAGAGGATTCAAATGAAAATAAAATGAATAGTTGTTTTCCATTGTACATGGGACAGTGGATTGATATTTCCTATGCAATGGGGGGTTTGCTGCTGTCACTATAGCATGTATAATTACATCTATACAGCTAATTATTTAAGTGCTGTTAGTTACCACAAGAACAATGTATGTATTTTCTGGACCTCCTCCTCTCCCTCCCCCAAAAAATCATTTACATAAAATTTACTTAAATTACCCCCTTCTCTTTCAACCCTAATACACACAAAAAGCACATGTAATTATTTGTGAAACATCACAAAAATGCTAAGTTTGAGCATATATTTATTTGTGTGTTTGTTTGTTAGCTTGTATATTTATGTGTGTGCATATGTTTATATATATATAATATGTATTTTTATATTGGCCTGGTTTATGATTCAACACATCCACAATTCCAGTTGAAATGCATGGGAGGTTAATGTTCAGTTTTTCTCAAAATGAACAATTCTTGCTTAAAAAAATCATTTGTACATTTCGGTGAGTTTTTGATGTTTTTGCCTTAGGACTTCTGCACTCCAGCCATAATTTCAGGGAAAGTCTGAACAGCTACCTAGTCTAAAAAGCCATCCATGGCATGAAGAAAAACAGAAGTGATATCATAACCAAAATTGCAAAGGCAGTATAAATATATATGTCAAGATTCCCAGCTGTGTAAATCCACATGGCTCCACTGATTTCAGCTAAACTATGCCAATTTACAATAGATGAGGATTTCCAGCTATTGGAAAAAAGGAGGTGTAGTATCCTACATATGTCTATATTTCTATATGTAGGATAGGAAGTTTACTAGTGTTTCTTCAAAGATAGTCCAGTTCATCTCTTTTTGTTTAAAAAAAAAGAAAAGGCTTTTTAGAAATCCTAGCCAAAGTTTTGAAACTTAGACTTGGAAGAATACCAATCACCATAAAATCAGACCTTTAACACATCATGGTATAAAGCACTACACTTAGCTGTAATACTTAAAAATATTCTGACACTGCTTGTAAAATCAAATATAGAACTTGGATTTAAAGTTCTTTCTGTTATTACATTTCCCTTTTTTATGTCTTTTTTTCAGAGTCAAAATTTCTTAAAGCCTCTGCTTTAAATGAAAGAAAATCTGGTCCCAGATGTCATTAATTGGGAACAGATTAGTGGACAGATTTAAACAGAGATGCCTGAAGTTACAATTCATCGTGTGGGATCTGACAACAGCCTATTTCACTAGGCTTTTTCATTTAGTTTGTACAATAATAAGCTTTAAGTAGTACCATGAAAAACACAGAGGATACATTTAAGTAAGAAAATTACATTAATATAGGTCTTTCTAAATACTGTTAGTGTTTGCAATAGACTACATACTGCTTTAACATATCCTTTTTATCCATAGGTTTGGCATATGCACAGACGGAAAATGAAATCCATTAATCAAAGTATTTTGTTTCTCATATCAAACACCCTGTTTCTTAACTCTTGACATTTAAATAATAATTTTAAATTGAAGGAGTTAAACATCTTTCAGTAGATCATTAGCTAAAGAAAATTTCTTAAATGCATTTTCTGTAATAAACAAGATATTTGGAGAGGGAAGGAGGAGCAGAGGGAGTTGTGGTTAGTTATGGTGTAGACTTGGTTTTGCTGCTGGAATCAGCAGGAATTTTGCCCTTAATTTCAATGGTAGAAGGATCAAGATAACTACATTACAGCTAAATGAAACAAATCAGCACAAATACTTACTGCCCACAGGGTTAAAAAAGGCCATACACTATTTGAAATCCAGTTTTTCAAAAAAATAAAAACAGGTAATTGCAAATAATCAAGACATTTTTGTACATATATATGCAAGAATCCAAAGTCCACTGACATCAAGTGAAAACTCTCATGGATTTCAGCAAAGTTTGTATCAGGCTTACTGTCTGCTAATTCTGTAATTGAGTAAGATGCTAGCACTGGTGCCCAATTAAAAATGTTAAATTAGTATTTATAAGGCTTCTTTCTACATTACAATGTAGTGATGTAATTGAATATATAATTTCCGGCATACTCCAAATTACTGTATTTTGTAAGCCTTATTAATTGTCCTGCATTTTATGTTAGTCATTAATGCTCGTACTAATTGCAAGTAAGGCAAAATACCGGTGGTTTTTTTTTTTTTTTCATTTTCTTTGCCTTGTCTCAAATGACTGTGCAAGTGTCTGGGCAAGAGTTATGTCTAGTGAAGTCTATGGCAAAATTCTCCTTGACTTCACTGGAAATAGGATCCAGTCCAAGTTACATGAAACATTTTATGTTGCAGAGATCAGCAACTCTGTCCTCCAAAGAAAATGAAAATTAGCAGGTATTTGGCATGTACACATATATTAATCAATTGTGTATTTGTTATTCCCAGATACCATTATTAATGTGTAAAAGCTCTTTACTCTTAATTTCATTGTCTTATGAATATTAAAATGTGTATTTGCATACTGCACTTGAGATACACAGGTTCTAAAAGAAAGGTTTTAAATAATGAGATTCAGTTTTCTTCTTCGAGATTGTTTTTTATTGCTAGATCCTTTGCTAATTCTAATTATTTTGATATGCAATACTAGAAAGTCTAACTTTCTTTCCCATGTCTTTCCCCTACAGTCTTTGCTCTTGCTGACATACTCTGATGTATTCTGGGAGTCAGATAGTCATGCTTTAGGATGGTGTAATTCCTTGGGGACCCTCAGCCTCAGAAGAAGGGGAGCTGGAACTTAAAATTGAATTTTGACAAAAATTGAGGTTCCGTTTAAAGCAATGGTGATGGAAAATTTTCACTTAGCTTTATTAGCAACTGGCAGCTGCACCTGAATTCAAACATGGAGTCCCTTCCTGTCATTTTAAAAGGGTTCTTTATTCTTTCTGTTCATTTAATCCCTGGCTTATTTAATGGGTTCTTATAAAGGCTCAGAATAGATGAGCTCAGCAGGTTTAATAATGTAGACGAAGTGGAGAGAAACAGACTGCCTTCTTTTTATCACCATTTTTTGAAAGGGACAAGAAAGGTCACAAGCACATTTTCACCAATTTGTCTCATTGGATATTTCAAAACCTTGAAGGAAGTTTTCAAAGTACCTCGAGCTCAGAATGTCATGTCTTCAGCATTTAGAAAAGGAAGATGATAGGAATTCCCATTTCTACCTTTTATTACATTATGTAACCATACAACCCCCCCCCACACATCATACTGGGACAGAAGCAGGCACATAGATGTTCTTAGTACATGCTGCAAACTGGCAAGATGACTTGTAGCAGATCTCGTACCCAGGACTCCTCACATTACAAAATACCCAAGTGGCAACATCACTACAAACTCAGGGCAGCATTTTTTTTCCTGATGAACTGGAGCAGACAAGGACCCACATAAAGCTACTCCACTCACATCAGACTGTAGATATATACACGCAATGTGACCAAACACTGGAAATACATGAAGTAGCGCTATTGGAAGGGATACCCAGACATCTCCAGCATAACCAATGGCCAGTGTATTACAGTTAGTAATGCAATACAGTAAGCATTGCTATTCAGTGCAATAACAGCAACTGATCAAAGCACTTCTCTTGTACTACAACTCATGGGCTTCCCTTCCAGCTCTGTGACTGTTTGTATGACGTCTGTAAGGATCTAACAGGTCCTCACTTGAGGAGCTAGGAGAAGCAGTACACAATTTTATCATGGAATTAAGAGGGGTCAGAATGAAAAATTATAGCTGGAAGCAAAAAGGTACAAATGTTAGTTCTGATTTTATGGTGCCCATCATGTGCTCAAAGCATTTAACAGTAGTTATGACTTGTACATTAAATTTATTGTGGAAATTAAATGCAAACAGTGAAATCATTGTGAGAATGAAAATCCACCACATGGCATTTCTGCAGCTCTCTATTGTTTGGAAGACCTAAGAAGCAAAAGACTATAACATCCCATAGTAATTTAAACGCGATGACTTTGTTTTTGCATACTGGGTCTCCTTTCACACAGCCAGTTTGGCTTTCCAGTGAGGAAGAGGAAAAATAAACCTCCTATGCTGATCAGAAATGTAATTTTCAGACTACATTTGGTTCATAACAAAAGACATCCACACAGATGCAGGTCTCAAATCTGTCCTACAGGGCTAAAGAAAACAAGATAATGCAAATTCTGCTGTAGACTTTAAAATTTGCATTGCTCAAAAACTAGCCATTTGTGACTGCTTTAGAATATGAATTTAAAACAGACTTGCCTATGCTAGGCACTTTGATTTACTAAGAGCAATTTTACAATGATACCAGAAGACAATATATCAGAGCCTTTTAGCTATTTGCCTTGATCCAAACACATATCCTCTGTTAGTAAAATAAATATTGTTTGGTTATGTTGCAAGTGGCGTACATTCCTTTAAGAACTAAATTTCCCAATGGAGCAAGGCATTTAAACATGAGCATATCTTTCAAGTACCTGAATAATACTCTTAATTCAACAAGACAATTCGTGTTTAAAGTGAAAAACTAGATTAAACATCTTTCTGAATAAAAGCCCAAATATATAGAAACTGATGCACTATGTCTTAGGAATTGAGTAATATGTTAAATTTTTTTAAATGCTAAATGCCATCAAGAAAACTAAAAGAATTATTTTTTAGAGCCAGAGAAAGAGAAAAAAATCAAAATAATAAAATAGTGATCTATACTCCTTGTATTGGTAGACTGGACTCTTGAACCCACTGAAGTTAGTAGCAAAATTCTTACTGACTTTCCCTCACTAATTTCTGCTTTCTCAAAATTGTACATATTTCAAAACTTCAGAAATACCCCTCTCTCATTCCAACTCAAAAATTGTGAATTTTTGCACTTTATTATTTACTAGATGTGCAGACCAAGAGACAGGCTGTTGTCTACCACTTGATTTTGTTCGTGGAATCTGACATGCCACCAAACAATAAGATGTGTCACACTTACAGAAGATTATGATCATGGAAGATGAATATACACTGTAAGCAACAAATAATATAAGGAAATACCTTGATATGGTAAACAAATTTCTAATTTTATCAGCAATCTTGTGCTAGTTACATATATATTTATATACTTCTTTTTTCTAATTAGTCAGCAGCAGCCTTCTTCAGGTGAAACTCAGAGTCCTAGTGTGCTAACTAGAAGACGTACTTAACCATGAATTGAGTAGGCATATTAATGATGGATAGCATGGTAGCATCTGGATAGACCATGAATTGGTGCTTTTTTCTTGACTCACTACTCATCCCTTCATTACTACAATTTTATACTAATATAACAATGTTATTTTCAAAGGCCCTAAACTTGCATAAATCTCATGAAGTTGAACAAACAAAGGATTAATTGCTATAACAGCCTAAAGCTGAAGCTCATAAAGTAAAATATACTCTCCTGAAACCCCTGGAATTCATTAAAGAAAATGTTATGCACTGTAGCTGTGGTGGACTGAATGTTAATCTAATGCATATGCTTTTGGGAATGTCCACTCGTACATAAATTCTCAGATGAAATATTTGAAAGCATTAATATAATCTTGGACAGCAATATTCTTTTAGATCTTAAATTGTTTAGTTTGAAGTTTTAAGAAACACATGCATTAGGGAACCATATAAATTTTTGTTGAGTCTTAGCTAAAACAAACAGTTGAGTCTTCAAAAAAGACATTCTAAAGGGTTACACATTCTA
Organism: Apteryx rowi; assembly: GCF_003343035.1. NCBI lineage: Eukaryota > Metazoa > Chordata > Aves > Apterygiformes > Apterygidae > Apteryx > Apteryx rowi. The sequence goes on from NW_020451152.1 coordinate 125,894, forward strand.
AAGTGTTACATGAGCCTCAGTGAATCAGCAAATGCAGAGAGCACTATTCTATTTAAATGAACAACAGAGTACATTTATGGAAAAGTCATGTTTCCTGGAAAATCATGATTAACATCAGCTTGGTTTTGAACTCTTTGCTTTTTCTCCTTTTAGGCTTTGGGGATGAAAATTTAAAGCAGAAACATGAGTTTGTAGTCACCCTGTGTTGAAAGTACATATGATAGCTTAATAGTCTAATTGAATAAAAAAAGAGATGAATCCCTAATTAAAGTGCAAAGGTCACCACATTTTTAACTGGAATCATAACTAGGCTTATTATTATTATTATTATTATTATTATTATTATTATTATTATCTTATGCCCCAGTTTTCAAGGACACCAAATACAATGAAGCATCTAAACCTGACTGCCATTCAGTCAGCTCTGGAAGCCAAGCTCCCTTCACGTTTTATAAAAATACCTGCTCTAAATTCTTAGATATCTAAATAGCCTAATAACACAAAATGCAACATTTCTAACAATTCCTAATTAGGTTACTTTGGTCTTGATTGTTTTTTTAATAAGGAAACACATTCTTCAAACTTCTCATATTTCCAGCATGCAATGCTCAGCATTTGGAGCTGAGCAGAAGGAATAAGATTTATGTAAGATCAGAAATGCATTTACAGATTCAAACCAAGGGTCCACTTAACCCAGCACTTTTTTTCCCCCAGTAGCTGTAAGTGGATGCTCAGAAAAGAGCAAGCACAGAGCAAACAGACATGACTTTCCATCTGGTAGTCCCTCAGCCTCCTGAAGGTGGGTCAGGTGCCAGGTCAGGCCATTTCCTGAGCTTAATGCAGTTTTTTTTTTAGTAACCTTCAATGGATTTCTCTTGTAAGTGTTTGTCTACTCTTCCCTAAAATACCCATAAATCTTGAACAGCTACAACATCCTTTGGCAAGCAGTTCTGTTTGTCTACTACCCATTGCATAAAGAACTACCATATTTTATTTGTTTTGAACTTGGCTTAGCCAGCTTCATTTGATGGTCCTTAGTTCTTGTAAAAGAAGAGACAGTGAACAGCAGATGCCTGTCTGCCCTCTCCATGAAACTCAGGATTCTGCAGATCTCTGTCATCAGCCCTTTACATGACCCCTTCTCCAAGCTAAAAGAAACCTAGTCTACCATTCCTTCTGTGAAAACTACTCTATACCTTCATCATCCTTTTTGCCTTCTCTGAACATTTCTTCAGTTTTAACATATTCCTTTCTTCAGATTAAGAGATCAGAACTTGCACAGTATTCAAATCATGGTTAAACAACAGATGCACGTAATGGCATAATGATGTTCTCTGTTTTGTTTAATATTGTTTGTCCAATATTTGATTTGGGTTTTTTTCTGGACTGTCACTGAGCAGTGAATGTTTTCATGAAACTAGAGATCATATCCTCAAGATCTTGCTCTTGAATGGTAACAGCTGGTTCAGAGCCTATAATTTTACATATGATTCTAGAGCTATTTTCACCATGTGTATCACTTCACATCTATCTACACTGAATTTCAACTGCCATTTTACTGTCAAGTCACTCAGTCTTATAAGTTCTTTCTGCATTTTTTCAGTCCTCTCCTTTCTATCTTGAATAACCTAGTATCCTCCATAAACTTCTTCACCTCTCTGTTCATCTCCATTTCCAGGGTATGTTTGAGTATGCTGAATAGAACTGGTCCTAGCACAGACCTCTGCTGAACTCCACCAGTGACCACTGCCCATTGCAAGAATTAACTGTTTACTCTTGCCCTCTTTATGCTGTATTTTAGCCAACCACTTAGCTACGCAAGGACCTTCCCTTTTGTCCTATGGCTGATCAATTTCCTTAAAAGCTTTCCGTGAGGGACTTCATTAAATGCCTTTTTAGATATCTACATAGACTATATCACCTGGATCAACACTGTTCACAAAAGTGTTGATCCTGTGAAAGATCACCCAGAGGTTTGTAAGGCAGCACTTTCCTTTATGGAAGCCCTATTGAGTAGATCATATTAAGCTGGGTTTCCACTATTTTCAATCTTTATAATGAATTTGTAACAGAACTCTGCATGGAACTCAAAGCACATTATAAACATTAATGAAGTAATATTTTCAAACCCCACCAGGTAACGTTTTAAAAAATGTGGGGACAATAAGGCAAAGAAAGAAAGGTAGTGACTTCATGAGAGTCAGACGATGTGCATCCTTGTCATAGCTCTGCTGGCCCAAGTTATAAACGAAGGGATTATTACCTTATTATCCCGCTAAAATGTTGGGGAAAGAATTATCGTTCAGAAAATCGGAAATTTCTTCCTCCTATTTTGGCACTTTGGAGGGATACAAATTGACTTATGGTCTGCACTAGCTGTAAATTGGCACTGTCATGTGCCAACATAGCTGAGCTCTGCTAGTAGCTCACCAAAGCTACACCTAATCCTCCTCATCTATCTTCTGGCTACTTTATCTGGAAGGTGAGAAAATGAGTATGTTACACCTTTTACTTTTGCATGTCAGATCTCAAAGTTGAGACAGAAGTAAAATCGTTTTACTGCCCTTGACGTTTTTGCATAGGTGTGCAGTTCAATTGTCATCTTCCATTCAGGTACGAGAAAACATGGAAGAGATCTGCTTATTCAATGAGTGAGCTTCTCAAAGCAGAACCTGCTGTTGTGTGCCTCTGAAACCCACATAAACTGCTAAACAGAAGACAATAAAGTCTTCCAGGGTGGAGAAATGGCTGTACCAATCTCCACTCTGTACTAGGGGTTTTGTTATAGCTTTAGCAATGGACATATTGATGCTATTTATACAGTCTTTAAGCAGCTAAAATATTTGATTCCTTTATTATGCAAAAACGGCAGCTAATGTAACTATTCTGGTTTATATCAATGATAAATTAGTATCCCAGTATGGTACCCTCCCTGTGGGAAGATTGCTCTTTTTTACTTTCATCGGAACGTACCATGCTGTGAGCCAAAATCACAAGTTTTATAAAATTTTTGAAGTCAGATGACTCATTCTGATTTTTTTTTTTTAATTCATGAGAAGGGAAAGAAATAAACAATTAGTTGTGAAAACCCAGAAGCCTGAAAGCTAAAGCTGACTAGGAAGCAAGCTTCTATATTTATTATTTGAACCCCTTAGCCAAAGGAAAGGTTAGTTAAAATCCATAGGAAAATCCTCAAAAAAAAAAATTCAGCATTGAAGTGTAAATCTTCCTTTCTCTGATGGCATTTGATTTAAAAATAACTGTGTTAGCTAAATTTACTTTTTAAAAGTGATGCCCACAACCAGTGCTCCCTCTATACTATCCTCTACCCTCTTTATGCCAGATTGGCTCATAATCACTATAAAACACAATTTAAACAGGAATATTTTCCTTTACCAAAATCTGGAGGAAGACTAACCTCCCAGGCCCATCCACTAAAACTCCCTATATTGTAAAGTTAGAGTTAGACAGAAAAAATTTTGTCCCCCTCATGGCATTCCCAGTGTAGTGGTTGCATTTATAATTGGTATTTATATTAAGGGCTACATTTGTAAAGATATTTGTAAAGGAATTTAATTCTCTCTGAATTCAACAAGAATTAGCACCTAAACATACTTAAAACTCCACCCTGTAGGCCAAAATGGGAAACAGAATTCTATTGTTAGATGCCAAACAACAACGACACATGTGCCAAAAAATTCCTGATCCAAATTTAGGACAAAAATCCATAGTGAGATGAACATGCAAAGGACAAGAACAGGCTAACAGAAAGATGGCTGTATTTGCATAAATTAGTTGTCTTGTTTATCACAATAGCTCAGCTGCTTAGCACCTTTCTAATGAGTATTTTTAGCTTTTTTTCTTTAATCCATAGTAAGTCATTCAACAAAAGTGAATTCAAGAGGTGAACAAAGACAACTAGTGCTAGCAGAGCCACAGATTAGTGTCCTGGGTGTGGGCAGCAGTTTTACATTTACAGAGCAACTGATTTCAGTTTATTCTGTCTTAAGGAAGTCTAGTTCATTACATATCTTTTTCAAAAAATGCACTGCTACAAAAGACAAGGAGTAAAGAATGTGAGCTTCTGAAGATGTGTTGTTCACATCTGTTGGTAATAGCCAGAGTCTGGTCAGAACTGAAGTGTGGTAACCATATGGTACACTTCACAAACACTCTGAAAATACTGCTGTGAAAACTACTTAAGACAGCAGGAAGCATGTTGCAATTACAGCATTCTTACCATATGCTTCATCAGCATGGAAGAAAGAGGTAGCTATGGCAACAAGATGAAAATCAGAGTATTTTAGGGGAAATTCTGAGGGTCTTTGGCAATAGAAGCTGTGCATGTGAGTGAAGAACTTTGTGCTCTTTGTTAGTTGTAGCAGTAATAGCTGCTACAATTAAACACAATTGCATCAAAAAAGTGGGCTTTTTGTAAAACTTACAATATACTGTTACCATTGTGAATAAATTACGGGTTTGATTTGTTTGCAAAGCATCTCAGACAAAAACCACCTTTAGCAGAAATTATTTTTTTTCTTTTTTTGTCTATAATAGCAGCAAAACTCAGCATCCATTCAACTTCATTCAAAGAATTCAAATAGCAAGGCCAGTGTCTGTTCCCCACCCAATCTGCTGCAAAGCAAGTAGACATGCAGCATCCCTTAGCTTTTCGTATCCACTATAAGTACTGGGTGGTGGGAAAGAAAGGACATCTTATGCTTTTAATGACCCTGCATGAGCACAAAGCCTAAGCTGCAGTTCCGCTCCTATAGTTACACTTATAGCTAGACTAATCTGTCAGTAACGCTTAGCTGTCCTGATAAGGGAGGCTCATCTCCAATGTAAGTTTGAAATATAATTTACTTGCCTCTTCAGTGCGCCATGTAACATGAGACACAAGAATTTTCCAAAACAGACGAATCTTCTCAAAAGTGAAGAATCCCATTGGAAATCCCTCCTTTCTCTAGCCAAACACTGTAACTCCAAGTACAAATAGTGCACCTCAGCATCACTAAAGACTATTCTTTAGACAATAGAAAACTCAGCTATAAAAGCCTAACCCACGTGTAAATGATAGGTGTCTCACTAAATAATGACACACACTTTCCACCTTGAACTGCTGCTTACCTCTGTACACTTAGGTTGTGTTACATCTTACAGAGCGACTGAAAGCAGACAATGTATCAGACTGGTGTATTCAGCCCACTGGCAAATTCGCAAAACAAATTTTACCTCGGCACGTTACAATTTCCTGCTTGCAGCTTATCCTTGCTCCATGTTACTCCAACTGCTCTACTGCAATTTCCTTTTGCATTTAACCTTCCTGCTTGGTATCTAGTTGAGCTGGTAAAATCTTTGTAGAAAAAAGATATTCTAGGGCAAACATGAAAAGCTAAAAATAGAAATGGAGACAAAAAAGGTTAGATTGTCTAAAGTACTGTTTAAAATCTAAATTAAATTGCTCTTTTGTTTTCCTAGTGTGGTCACACTTTTGTCTCTGTACATTCCCCAATTAATTTTGAAGCCTGGCTCAAATTTCACAGAGAAATAAATGTCCAAAAGATTAAACTGTAAATTATAATAAATGTCCAAAAGATTAAATTCCAGTAAGGTTTGTGACAACAGGTGTTTGGACAGAGAAAGACCTTATCTGACCCCAGTTTAGTACTTAATTAGATGTCAGAGAATTCTTACATGAGAGGTAGCAGATGGGAAAGAAAGAGAGAGAGAGAGAGAGAAAATACAAATTTCTCACATACAAATTTCTCACCCTTGGGCAAAGCTAAATTGGGAGCTAGAACTTCTTAGACTCCACAGTTGAGACACAAATATATGCGAAACTAGCATCATTAGTTCTCTTATTTTGTACATAATTTTACAAAAAATGTTAGTGATCAAGTTAGTAAACAGCACAGCAAGCTGCAAAATGATCATATACAGAGTTGCCACCAAGATTCTCAGAAACAGAAAATGTAATCCAGACATATTGCATCATTTTAGGTTTTTACCAGGCAGACTGAATTTCACCTGGATGTTTAGTTAATTCTGGCAACTCTAGTGATAAAGAGATTTTGCATCATGTTGAAGGAAAACTTATTACTTCCTAAACACTGGGAATGGGTCTATGAACTAGATAGGGACATAAGCAAATACGCTTTATTGTATGTAATAAGACTAACATATTGCTTATTAGTAGAACTACTAAAAATAAGCAACAAGATCTTGGATTCTATCATGAAGTCAGAATAAGCCAGGTCATTTGGAAAGATGGAATTTTCTTTCACAATTAACCATGACACGTCTCGTAGCTTCTATACAACTCCATGGCTGCCTCAAACTGTGACAGTGAAATACTTTCCATATTCTTGCTAAGGAGGGAATCCACTGAGTCTTAGACTTGCTTTTCATATTCCACAAAAAGCCTGCAATGTGTTATCTGAACTGGGAGAGAGCACTGTCTCACAGCAGCAGAGGATGAAGAACCACCTTCCCTGTCTCCCAAACAATGGTACCTCTCCTTCCCTGTTCCCCAGGACTGCTTCACTTCCAGTCTATTGGTACTATTTATGCTGCTGGAAGTGCTTTTTCCTATTTAAATGACAGAAAAGTATTTGTTCTGCTTGCCCTGCCACTACCAAAATTGTACAATTTGTGAGTCTTCAGAAAATTTCCACTTCATATATATATATGTTCCTCAGGGTGGATTCATTATGGAGATGGAATGATTAACTCTGTCCACAAAAACACCACTGAATAAATTTTGAAGTTTTGAAACCCTAAGCTCTCTTCCCAGAAGAGATTAAAACTTCCAGGTTTTGCATAGAATTTTAGTCCATCAGTTTTTTGTTCTCACTGGATAGCTGTTATTTTTGTTACAGTACTAATTTTACAGTATTAATATAACCATTTTTTCCCTTTTCTTTTTTCCTTCATTTTGCTCCAGGTTTTTTCTCCTCCTCTTCTCTTCTTTTACCTTTTTTCCTTCATCTTTCTCCTTCCTAGACCTTTTGATACTTTAGTAACATAGAACAAATGAAGGCAATGGCAAACCAACTTATGGAAACTAACATTCTGTCTTTTCTTGCGTATTATTTCAGAAATAGCTTATGATGTCTTACTTTTCTTGATAATTATCCAGTCATCCAAATGGTCTGGAGGTCATGCTTTAAACAGTATTGTTTTTAGCTGACATACAGTTGTTCCTTCTTTCTTCCAGTGAATGTCACAATGATATTTAGATGAAAAGATGTTTAGATAATGTAAATTTTCTAACTGAAAAAAATCTATTTCATAGGGAATGATATATGCACCATTTCTTTTGTTTTGAGATTTCTCTTTTATCACAGTCAACTCTTTTCTGCTCCAATCTTCCACTTCCTTTCTTCATTTTCTTCTCATAATTTTTCCTGGGCACTAGGTAAATATTGAGACAAGCCACTCCGCAATATCAAAACTAACACAGTTCCTTATGGGTTTTATCTTGTCATTAATTGAAGCAGATGTTTAAAAAGATACAAACACTAGTTGAAGTGCTTTTTGTGGCTAAAAAAATTAAAGGGAAAGAAATTAAAGAAATTAAATTCTCCCATGTATTTTTTTGGTGATGAATACAGCTGCAGACTTTTCCTCAACTAGACCTCTAGAAGAGTCCCTCTCCATTACCTGTATTCAGACTATGGGAACGTATCACTGAGACCTTTCCCTGTCTGTCAAAAGTGATCGAAACTGGCTAAGGAATATAAACTTACTAGGGAAGCCATCCAGATAAAATGATGGCACAAATTAGTCATATATACTTTTCCCTGCCATAAGGAAATCTATAAATTCCTTTCCTGAATCTTCTTATTCTAACTTGCTGACTCTTTGCATGGCTAGAATATCATATGGTCTATTTGGTTGCACCTGCCACTTAGGGGGAGTAAGGCCTTCCTCTTATTCTTAGCCCTTATGCTCTAATCCCAACTACAGACACACTGAGTACAGTATCTATTTGCCTCCTCTCCCCTGACAAATAATAGGGAGAGACAGATTGAAGGGTGAAAAATAAAGAGCCATACTAACTTTTCCTCACTGAAAACTTACAAAGTTTTTTTTTACTCTGACATGCTGATATCTTCACAAAGATAGTTCTGAATGCTACTGTAAACAGAATTCTTCAGCTAAGCACCAACACATGTATATAATTTCCTTTTTTTAGAGGCAAGAAAGGAAATCCTCATGCGAATGACTTCCATTCCAAGTACAGAAGGATAGTTCCATGCCAATAATGGTACTATATGATTTTATAATAAATTATTAATGTTTATGTGAAAACATAGAAGCTAAAACTGAAAATTCATGTTGAGGGTCAAACAAAGTGTCACAAGAATACCCTGTTCATTCATAAGAGACAGTATTCTCAACTGAAGAGTTTCATTCCTCATTTGTTCTCTGCAAAATGTTTATGAAGTCTCATTCTGTATATTTACACTCAGTACCATCATCTCTTTTGACAGAATTACAAGCACTTATCAGAAAATAGAGGACACCAAGCACCAACTGAGATCCCACTATTGACTTTAACAAGTGTTGGATCAGGTCACCAACCACTTTGGTCTAAGATTCATGATGTCTGTTCAATGTATCACTACTTTAGGATTCCAAAAGAGAAAGAAAAAAAAAAGAAAGTTTAATTGGTCAATAAACTGATATATTGATACTGCATCATATTATTACACATATTATACATATCTTTTCTCTAGATATTCAGAAAATACAACTCACATTTAGAAACACAACTATATTTTCCATGGAGAGTAAGAATAGAAAAACTTCTGTGATAGGTAGTTTGTTCACAACTTCTTCAGTGTCTGAAACATCATCATTCAAATCTCTTTCTTTTGCACATAGTACTGATTCAGATCACAGTATGATGGTAACATGAAGCAAAAATGATCAGAATTTGATTATTCTCTGCATCAAGGACCTCACATTTTAACATATTAAAACTATTAACATGGCTCCATTCTAAAGATAAATAAGAGTTTCTAGACACAACAACAGCATTTTGTTTGCATAAATGCTTTTTACTGAATCTGAACAGCATTTGAAAACCATATATTCTTTGTTTAATGTTACTTGCCAAGAATGAGAAAACCATTTGGGCTACAAGCTTAGTTACATCATTACTTAAGAATGAAATGATTTTCCCATCTACTTAAAAAAACCTGGATGCTATATAATGTTTGAAAAAGGTAATCTTCATTGTCTGTTTCAGCATGTACATTTTATTTTTAATAACTTACATTTCCTAATGGACACTTTTGGAGAGATCAGACAGATTCATATAGAAGAAAGTGTTCATAATTCTTTTTTTCCTCTGTGCACAGCAGAAGAAAAAAGAAACAAGCTTTCCAAAATTGCTAGTTACAGGAAAAGATAAAAACATATGCACTATATACTGGATCAGACCAGTGGTCCATGTACAGCAAGATCCTGCCTTTGACAGTAACTTATATTATCTGTTTCAGGGGAAAGTATGAGAAAGACATGATAGACACCTTTGAAAGAAGCTGCCCATAGTTGTATTATCTTTCTACCATTGAACTATTAGCTCCTGAGCCAGCAAAGCATTTAAGTGCATACCAGCTTTAAGCATGAATAGTTCCATTGCTTTGAATTAGAACATGCCTGGTTTCATGTGCTTTAGTGATTGCCAGATTGTGGTCTTAATTGGCTTAAACCCTGAAACATGACTGTTTACATAATTTTCACACCATACACAAAGTAGTACCACAGATTCTCTTTAATCATATAAGCAAATTATTTTATCTTATTAAACTGTCTCAATGATTCTTTGTATTTCCTCAGGTTATGTGCTGCTTTAACATATTTCCTTCTGCTATTTTTAAGTGCTTTGCCTTCCAGTTTCATTAATTATCTTTGGTCTTATATTATCTGAGAATAAATAAGGTGGCCCATTCACTTTCTCTATATTCTCAGCTATATTATCTGTGGAAAGTTTGAGTTTACCAGAGGCACCAGAGCTAATCCAAAGCAGGGCTAATTTAGACTGGACTCAGCTGCAATGCTGCATGAATGTGACTACTCTACTTTCAAGCCCAGGTGTATTTCAGAAACAGTAGCTGTTATCACATTGCATAGAGGGCAAGCAAGCAAGATCTTGCAAAGCTTAAGTAGATGTCCACACAGAACTATAGAACTGAAACAACTGAGTAACATGCGACCTGTGATGGCTTGATGTGTGCGTGTGTTTATTTATTAAGATATCCTAGTCATCAGCTGCCTGATACAACTTGAAATGCATTGTACCTATCAATTTATCTCCTGTATTTTTGCATCCTTCTAAGGTGACATAAAATCTTTTATATATTTATCTTGTTCTCTTCAGTTCTTCTGGTTTAGCTGTCTTTATAATTTGATGCAATTATTAATTCTTATGTTTTGACAGTAGTGTTGTGAAATAGTTACTCTTTTCAAATTTCAAGGGAGCACAAAGTAGGAGTAGGCCTGTCTTCATATTTATTTACATTATTCTCTATTATTCTCATTTTGCAAACTTGAAATTAAAGTGGAGAAAGCTTACAGAATGTTCTTGTGGTCTGACAGGAAATCTGTGGCAGACCAAAGATATGTAATCACCATCTCTAGAGTTCTAAACTATTGCACAGACTATTTTTTATAAAAGTTTTTTCTTTTTCCTTTCTCATCTCCAAAATCGCTCTCTACATATTTCTTCAGATTTTTTTTTTTTAATAGTGGGTGGTCAGAACCAAGGATTATGTATTGGATCATATATTACTGAGTTATATAATGACATTTTAACTTCCTCGCTCTTTTTAATATGTTAACCTATTGTTTGTTTTGGGGCAGTGTCAAACAATGGGTAGAAACTTTCTCTACTTATATAGGCTCTTTTGTTTGAGTGGCTACAATTTCTAATCAATAGGTTTCATTGTTCCTTATAGGATGCATTGCCTTTCATTAGATTTATCTATTATCATTCTACTTATTGATGCTAGTAATAATGCATTCTATGTAGTTACTATTATATGTAAGCATTTCCTAATGTGTCTTATATTTTCATTATTCAACCTAACCAGCAGAGATCTGGGCTGCAGAAGTATGGCGTTTATGCTATGTTCACAGCTCAATGTGACTTGCTTGGTTTTCTATGGCAATCAGACTTGCACAATCACATTGCCCAGATTGCCCGTCTCACTTCCGTGCTTTCTCTCCCCAATAACACATTGAGTCTTTTGCCAGTTTCAACCAAAATAATGGAGGGCAAAGTTCTTAAATACAAATTCCTCTCCATTTTGCAAGTTTGGCTGGGAGAAGGAAGAAAAAAACAAAAGGTAATGAGCCCAATTAGGGAAAGGATGCAGCAGAAGCTCAACAGTTCTGTTTGATGCGGCCTGCAGCTAGCCAGTCAGCAAACTTTTAGCTCTGGACAAACCGCAGTCAGTGGCCAGGTGACAAGGGAGAAAAATGGGAAATTCTATTGCAAAATTGATTTATCTTACGATAAGTTTAAATACCATTATTTCATTTATCAGTGAAGTCTATTCTGTAACCATATCTTAGTATCTGAATAAATTAACTATTTCTAATAAGCTGATCTTTTGTATTGAAACAGAGCAATAAAACCACAGCATTGATGAAAGAGATTAAGGCTTTTTTTCCCCCCTCCAAGTCTTTGATATTTTGAGCTATAGACTAGGTTTATTTAGCAGAAATGCAAAATATACTTTCTTTAGCATAAGTCACATTCCTGGAAGAGAAAAATCCGTACTATTTCTTTAATAACCTCTTGAGCCTTACTGATGTCTAATGCAGGCTTTTTTCTCCTCCAGTCTGATGCATTTCCCCATAAGCTGCATTATTTCACAGTTCTGTAGCACATTTATAGAAAGACCAAATTTAAAACTAATGCTCCCCTCCAGATTTAATATGACAAAAATTTTTGTCCCCAGTGAGGATGTAAAACCCCTTGCTTCCTCAAGGTACACAAATCAAATACATCAAAACTAGACTTTTATCAGCAAGTTTTGGAAAAAAATTGCAAAACAGCAGAATATTGCTGAGAGTTCCTCATTCTTCTATACTAAAATACTTAATTACTTGTTGTGTTCAGCTTATTCTAACATAGAATGCAACTTGAAATACATGCCAATTTGATAGCCTGTGATTCTTCCATCTCGTACACAAGCTGGATTTGGATACAGGCAGGCAGGCAGAAGCCAGATTTGTTTACTCTCTCAAAAAAGCGTACAGAGTGTAAGAAATGTCTCCCGGGTATCCTTTTGTGTTAATTAAGCTTGAGCAGAACATGTAATTTCATGTTGGACTGGTGGGTATAAATAACTAAACCAAGAAGAATCAGCGGGTGTGGGACTAAACCATGATGCATTTGCAGAAAACCAGTGCATCAATGCACCTTGTAAACGATTCAGTCAGAATTACAGGGACAGACTTTTTTCAGAATGAAAGAGAAGTTACAGAAATTGTAGCTTTCCATTATCACTCGCAGGCTTGGTACATGCTTTTTCTCATGTTCTGGGAGAATGGTCATCTAGCTGTACATCATCTCACTTTCACATCATGGCTGCAGCCAACTCTGTCCACAATCATTACCCAAACATCAGTGAACTCTGCTCTGTTTTGTTCATATGTTATCTCTTAGGAAGCTCAAAGTGCAAAAATTAGAAGTATTAAACATTGCTTTTTTATCTGATCGTGGGTTTTTTCTCCATCATTTGATCTGGACAATCTAATCAAGAACATTCTACAAATATCTTTTCCCTTTAGTTTATATTAAAAAATTACTTAAAAGCAAAAGGGGACTATTAGTTTTGGAGCCTAACATAAGTATTTTTTTGCTGTGTTAACTGCAATTGTGCAATTTTTACTATGACATCTAGTGACTTGTTTATTTTCTATGGTTTCTTCTACAGACAAGATTTTTGACATTTCTTCTGTGAAGAATTCGGAGTGCTAATAAGCAGCCACAGGAATTAGATTTCTCAAGGTCAAAGTTCACTATAATTCTGCTTAGCAGCACTATTATTGAATTACAGCATCCATGGCAAGAGTAATTCTAGTAATAATGTCCTCCTTTCCTAAGCAGTAAATATCTTAGGCAAATACTTACTCTCTACACATCAGTAAAGTAACTAATGCATGTTTCTAGAACTGGAACAAATATTTATTCACATGGCATTCACTTTTCATGACTAGTTTCTTGTATACATTTTAATCAGTTCCCCTGGCTAGTAGTTAGTCAAGAACCACGGCGTTAAACTGCAGTAAGATTCTTCTGAAGCTGACTACAAAAAAAACCCAGGTAGTACATAAAAATCATTAAGGTTTCTGCCTGTGCAGTGCAGTCCCATCCAATAATTCTTGTAATAAATCTAGAAGAGAAGAGGACAGTGTCTTTGGAGAAATATTTAAAATCAACAAAAAAGTACTGTTAAATCCTAACAAACGATTCAAAGACTCACTTGAAGAACAGCCACAAAACATATGTCTGCAGCAATGGAAGCTTACAGAACAGTAGTGATAATGTAGCTAATATAAACATGGCTAATGAAGTTATTGTAACTAAAATCCAGAAACCTAAAACAGCCTTTAAGTGTTGAATAAATCCAATTTAGATAAAACTCTGCTTCCAAAAAAACCAAAGATTGATTTTAAGTATTTCTCCAAAGACACTGTCCTCTTCTCTTCTAGATTTATCACAAAAATTAAGCAACAAGGTAAAGAAAACTTTTTCAATGATGCTTTCATACCTCCAACAGTCAATGTCAGAAGCAGTAGAGAAGAACAAACTCTGGCAAGTTACATGTAAAAATGAACAAAGATTTTTGTAGCAAAAGCATGAAAATTTGTAACAAATTAATTTCTGAATACCTCAGTAGTAGGCAACCTGAAAGAGAAGCCTGTAGGAGATTTATAAGAAATTTATAAGAGTAGTAGTCAGAAGAAATAAGGTGACTGCAAACATTTAAATGTTTTTTTGTGTGTGTGTTCACAATGGAAGAGAGTAGGGATGTTTCCACTTTAGAATCCTTTCTTATGTGGGACATACCAGAAGATGTCTTAAACCAATACATTGATTAAAGAGAGTACAGAACAGTGGACAGTAATGCTGTGAAGAAAGAAAGGTCTGCTTTGAAGGGAAAAAACTAATGAAGACCCACATGCACTTGTGGTAGGGCCAATGCTTTTCAACATATTACCATATTTTCAGCATATCACATATTACTTTCCAAAGTATTACTTAGAAGGGAGGTAAATACTGCGATTGTAGACTTCACTGATGATATTTACCTACCTGTGTAATAGAAACAAAGATGGAGAGAAGACTTGCACAAGGACTTTATGATGCAGAGTGAAGGGGAGACAAAAGGGAAGGTGAAGTTTGATACAGAAAAATATGAAGTGAGTTACAGTATAGATAGAGTTCTATGAAAAAGCCATCTCAGTGCTCAACAATGGCCCAGGAAGCAAAACAAATGTTAGGAATTACTAGGGAAAATAGGAGATAAAACAGAAAATATCATTATGACACAATCTACATACTTAAACATACTACATGTACAATCTACATACTTCTGACCCCTTCATCTCAAAAAGGATATCGCAAAATTAGAAAAGGTACAGAAATGGGTAACAAGGGCCAAGAAAGCCATGGGACAGCTTTTTGATGAGGAATAACTAAACCAAGGATTCTTCAGCCTAGAAAAAAGGAAGATGAAACTGTGATATGACATAAGTCTAAAAAACTGAATAATACAGGGAATGGCTATTCATCTTTCTAAATAAATAAATAATGAAAAAATTAACATGCAGCAAATGAAGCTAGAAGATGAGAGATTCAAAAATAAGCCAAAAAATGTTCTGCTTCAAACAATGCATAGCCAAGTTCTGGAGTCTGCCACAAGATATCCTGAATGCTAAATTTATATGGATTCAAGATGTTCAACTTTTCTATGACAATTATTAAATGCAATGACATCACCTACGGCTCAAAGAGTTCCTGAAACACTTTTCTGGAAGATGACAGAAGCACTCCTGCTGTCAAGGAGAGACTATTGCCTCTGTTGGATCATTAGTCTCTCCCATTTCTTAGTCTCTCTTCTGGGAAAGGAAATGGAAGAAATGTAAGCACCACACCAACAACTATCATTTCAAAGGCTTTGAAATTATATAATATACCATAGTATCATAATAATATATTATACATGATATTATGCACTTTGAACTATGTCATAAATATCTAGATACACTGATAAACACACTTCATTTATACATTAGCCAGCTCATGTTCCAATGAAACATAGAACTGATTTACACCAATCCAATCTAAAAATATTATTAAAAGGCAAACAGATCATTAAAGAAATGGGTCTTTGTGCAGTGCTTGTACTGCTTTAACTATACTGATTTCAAATCAGCATCATTAAAAGTTTCACGACAGGAGAGCCATAAAGGGACATTAATACTGAGACAGCATAAACTTGTCTTTTTAAACAAATAAACTACAAGGCACTGTTATTATACCGTAATTGTATCTACACTATGGGCTGTTCCAACCAAACTATTCTGGTAAAAAACTGAAATACTTAAATCACCATAACACATTAGACAGTAGACGTTGAAGAGCTAAGAGCAGACCCAAAATTATTGATTGCCAGAAGAATTTTTATACTTTCCTTGGGTTAGATCTCTGCTCCAGATTTAGGATGAAGAACTTCCCCACAGCAGGGAGCAAATTCACTTAACATACATCGATAGCTTCTACAAGGGCCATAGCAATTTTGTTTTTTCTTTTCCTGAAAGTACAACCACCATTATCTTGCTCCACAGCATCATGGACATGAAATGTGCTAATGTGCATGTGTATCCTATCAACAGCACTTTCATTCTTCACTCCTTTACCTGCCCATTTATGTTCATTTATAGATCCAATCTTCTTTTTTGCTACATGAATCTTGTCTACAACAAAACTAAAAGCAAATACAATAATATGAGTGAAATTACTTTAAAAGGTATAGATAGTGACCTGCAGATGGAAGTTAACACCTGCCTTTGCAGCATGGAAATAACTGTTGACATTTAACATATAGTGAGATTTCTGCTGTGCTTATTTAAGTCTAAAATGTGATCACAGGTCTGTTTGATAAAACTATGGTGAGCAGTACACAACATTATTCCATAAACACCAAAAAAAAGTCTTGGCAAATCACACAGAACCAGAGCTATAGGTTAGATTTATAACCTTTGAAAATTGAAAGTAAGTAGATATCATTGAAAGGATATCACAGATGTAACTCAGGAAACATACAACAACATTAGATTAAAGGAGAAAACAAGTAAACAAAGCAGAGAATACTCATTAGCCTTGACAGTCAGATAACTTCTGCTTTCATTAACATGCCTGAATTTAATACTTTTAGAACCCTCTGTTTTTTTCTGTCTTTATAAAAAGACCAAACTCATGCTTGCTTCCCTTTAAAGGAGAAAATCCAGCTATAACATAATATGGATATTCAAATAAGTAGAAAATTTAATATGAAAATGCCTCTAATATGAAGCTACTTACTCTTCCATGGTCCATGGTCCTTCCAGGAACAAGTGAAAAAACTTTTCACAACATACAACACACACTGTTTTAAATTTATAAAAATATGAGCACAAATAATCTCAAGAAAAAAATAGAATACTGGACTCCAATTCAATCACTTTAACTTCTTTTTTAATATATACATTTTCCAAGATCATTAATCCAAAGTAAGTATCAGTAGTGCAGAAAACTGATACAAGCAAAATTTGAAACATAAACATGATAGGCACTGATTGCCATTTTCCTCCCTTAAATCAGATCCTAGAACCTACACCTTACCCTAATGACTTTGATAGACTCCATGAAGACCATCTAAACATGTGGACAACTTTGTAGTACCAGCACCTAAATAATTAGGTTAGTTGTAAAAACAGTAGTAGGAACTGGCAACACTGAAGAGTGTGAGGAACTTCTTATGCAGTACTCATCATGGAGGCAGAGGGGTGCAGAGGGGGAAAAAAAAAATCTTCAAAAAGCATCTCCAATCAGTTAACATTCTTTGAATACATCTCACCTACTTCTTACAATATTCAGCAGTAAAGATTATGAGAATGACATATTTCAAAAGCACTCGAAGAAACTTTAGGTAACAGCTGAAAAGAACAGTCAACATTTTGTTTGTTATACAGCCATACAGGTTTAGTGCAATTAGTCCACCTCACCACCACTTTGCTATTCTACTCAGGTGAGACAGACAACTGACAATATGGCTTTTTTCAGTGCAAAATAAAATAAATTTGCATAAAACATTAGCAGTAATTAAATCAGACCTTTTTTTACTTTGCATTAAGCATGTTTAATACAACTTGATTGTGCTTTATTTTTAACATCTAAAATCATTTTCAGTTTTTGTAACCTGAAACAACAGGTAGAATGCAGTATAGTTCTTGCAAACTGTTCTTGCAAATATGACTGATGACATCAAAATCTTCTGGGGAATTTCATAATGCCTAATCCTTCCCAGCTATGGAACTGTCAAATTCCTCATATTTGAATTTCTATCTAAAGTTTATTCATGTGTAGCTGTTTCCTCTTTGGGTCTTCATATGTATATAAAAGTTGATATGAAATTGAATAACTAAGTACAAAAGGATTTGATCTTATAGCCCTCCCTTGAGGAAGCTCAAATGTCACCTGAGTAGCTCCAGCATATTTTAAACTGTACACCTTTCACAAGTGTCCGCAAACACCTACTCATGAGTTGCATGAATGAAGACAAGGCAATGAAGTTTTCAACACTTTTTCTTTATTTACTTTTCTGTCAGGTAACTAACTTAAGGGGGAAAAAAAGTCAGTCTGACATATCAAATACAGATCAAGAACATAAAATTAAGTTAAACCGCCCTAATAATATCTATCTTGAGAACCATATATATTATTCATTATTTTTACAAAGATCATAATAATTCACTAAAGTTTACCTCAGCCTCAGTTTCTTTAAATGTTTTTCCTAGTTAGCTTTGTGGAGTCATCTTCAACCATGTCAGCAGAATTTGAAGTTATCACTTATCCTGACACCAAGGACAATTAATGGATTCCATGCCAATATCATTATCATGTTTTTACTCCAACTTTACACCCCAGATTCTAGCAAACTACAAGTACTTATTTCTGGATCTACTCTCATGAATGGCCTATCCATTCTTAACTAAGGGTTCACAATCTCTTAGAGGTCTTAGGTATTTATGTGACTGTCTGGTCATCTCTTTCACTTTCTTCTGTTTTAGATCATTAAGTCTTCTATCCCTTTCCCAGTCTTCTGTATGTTCTCTCTTTCCCTCTGGGATTTAATTTTCTGGATATCCCCATCATCCATTTCTCTGCTACAGAGTTAATTTCTTACCTTGCTTCTCCATATTTTACTTTCACATCTGTTTCACTTCCCCATTTCACAAATGCCACTGACTGATGCTTCCATTGGTAAGTCTCTTCTGTAGCCATGATGGAAAGCAAAGCACTTCTGCAAATTACGCTGCATGCACCGAGATCTTCCTCTGTCATCTTGTTTGGCATGTACCTGCTCTTTTCTTTCTTCCATCGTGTCTTAAATTCTCTCTAAACTCTCCTCTAGAAGCATACTGTCCTCAAATTTTCTCCATTATTTCTAATGGATGATGGTATACACACGAATACGTTCCCCCCACGTATGCACTTACTGCAACACACATTCCATTTTTGCATCATGCCTCAATGCTATCATTGCCTCAGTAATTATCCACATCTTCTCTTCTTGTTCCTACTTTTCGGGGAAAAAAAATGAATGCATCCGGCCAGCTTGTCCATTTCCTCCTCTTTGCTTGCTTTTATTGCTGGCTGCTTATTTTTTAACCTTCTGCCTAGGTCATCTTTCTTCCCTCACATAGGTGACAGAACCTTGTGGCTTCTATGACCTATGCCAGGTAGCATTCCCTCTGGCCAAGGTGCATCAAGCAACATTATATTTTAAAATTTAATTTCTTTCCAGAAATTGATTTCTAAAGGCATGTATAATATAAATACTGCACTTAAGCCTGAGACACAATGGCCAAACAACCTACTATCTACCAGTACTTTTTGGTAAAAGCTGTCATGTTTAAAAATGATTCCGACATTTTTGTCTTAGCATAAACATGCTCTAACAGACCATTATCTAGTTTCAGTGCACTGTTTGAACAGGATGGGGAACAAAAAAAAACAAAAAAAAAAACAAAAAAAAACCCAACCCCCCCACACACACTGGGTTGCTAAATTAAGAATTTTAATTTTTCTACATACTTGCATGTATTTCAGAGTGATGTATCTAGAATGTCATCGGCTGGTTGTATTAAATTGTGCATAATACTGGGCTGTTGGAAAATTTGAATATGCTTCTTCTTTAAGATACATGTTCCTAGCAATAAATGAAAAATGCAGTTAGTAAGCATTTTAATTTTTTCATTATAATAAAGTTTACTTGAGAAACCTAAAGAAGATGTAATGCATAAACACTTGTAAACATTCAGAATTGTTAGAACTGGAATGAAATATAATGATATCTCCAAAACGTATGCCATGTCTCAATATAGCATAGTAATTCTTTTTCTCTTCCTAAAATAGCCTTCCCGAATCTCACAAAGAAAAACTGAAGTAGCACAATTCAGAACTTTTGCTTTTAGAATAGGAAAGCATCAGGTATTGGAAATTCTTTTGCAAAATGTAGGGGGATGCATGGGGGGTGAGGGGGGGGGAAAAAAAAAAATCAAAGATTGGATGGCTGGAACACTGAATCACTTGGTTTGATTCCCCTACCCCACCCCACCCTTTAACACTTTATCTTTCCCCTTTCTCATCAGGGCAGACGCAAGACCTATCCACCAAGACCCATCCAGTGGTAAGCTAAAGAACCATCTAGTTTTGTCATACACTATGGAAAAGCTCTGCTTCTGCCATTAGCTTAACCCTGAGCCATTAGATACTAGAAGTTATACTGAGGTCAGTAGATACCCATCCTTTTTTGTTCCATAAAACTAAGATAAAACACACAAACGTGTACTGTTTTACAGCTGGTAATATAGTTTTCTGTGCGTTTAATAGTGTTTATTCTCTATCTACATAAACTTAATTGTCTGTTCTCAATAGAGTATATTTAAGTAGTTTGGCTACTATTCCCTATCTGTAAGTCAAGAAAAATCATAACCTACTCTATGAAGACAGATCTTTTTAATAGTACTGAAACACACACTTAGGCCAAATTGTTGCTTTTTAAAAAAGCTTAAACTTGTAATAAGTTTATTAAAAAATAACAAAGTTATTACAAGTAAGTTCTCTGAAAGTTGAACTACTGTGTCAATGGCCAAGAGTTTCAAAAAGAAGAAAGTTCCCTTTCTGTACTTACTTTGATTTCTGCTCCTGGGATAGCACTGCATTTACGCTATCTAGAGCTCGGCGGCATTCTTGATTCTGTCGTTGCTGATGTCGCTCTAAAAGCAACTGTGCTCTGGCAGCCTGTATATGTTGCCTGTCCCATTCGGCATTTCTTTGGTGTTCTTCCTCTTTTAGTCTCTATAGTAATTAAAGAAATGCTTCATCTTCTCTTTGTTCAAAGACAAAACAGTCAAAAAGTCTTACTGGTAAATTCATCCACACCACCCGCTTACCTTTACTGAACACTAGGGGTAGCATTTGAAATAGGGAGAAAAAGTATACATTTTCAAACCAGTCAGGAGCCCATGCATTAGGCAGAAGCGAGATGCTACAGATTAGGAAGCTATCCTTTACCTGGAAGCAAGACAGACTCCTACCTTTGCACAAAGTAAGAAATTTAGGATCAGCTACCTGGCAGAAGTAAGGTACTGTCAGAGAGTTAATCAAAAGATTACTCTCTCTCTCAGACATAACAGTTCTCACTAATAACCCAGATGGGCAAGATGGATTTTTTTAGAACTTGGTAGCAAGATTTGAAACTTCTGGAGTTCAGAAGTTAGCAGGAGCATTTGTTCCTCACCAGCGTGGCTTACAATATGGCCAAGTCAGTGTAACAACTAAGCCACCAATGTCAGATGAGCGAATGAGATAAGCAGCTTCCTATTTCACAATGCCTAAGCCTGTACACTCATGACAGCACATGAAGAGCAGAGTTCTTCACTTCTACTGCCTGCCTCTAACCACCTTTAGAGCAGCAATTACTGACAATGTTTATTTTTTCCATCCCAAAACATATTTCATAGTTGTGCGGGATGGCAGAAAGGAAATTTCATTGCATTCAGGAACGTTCAAGAGCATGAAATATGCAGTATGAGTAGTATTTTTAGAGACTGCTAAATACTAAGCAACTGAAATCCCTCATCAGCATTAACAACTTGCCCTATCCAAACGGATTTTTGCAAAAAAGGCAAAGGCATATGCCTGACATGAAGCTCACCACTAAATATCATGTTTGCTCTTCAAAACACACTGGTGGTACAAGGAGGAAAAGGAATGAAAAGGAACGGCGACAACTTCTTTGAGAAATACGAACATTGTGAAAGAACAGTCCTTCCACCTCTTCTTAGTCTTGGAGATATCTGAACTGTTATTACTGAAATTTTATGTCAAGGCCTAGAATGCACTCCTCGCTCTCCAGGGGGTTTGGCTGCCTGAGCTCTGGGCCCATTTTAATAGTGCTGCTATCAGGTCTTAAAAAATACATATTCAAGAGCCTCACCTGGAGATTGCTTTCCTTTGTTCTGCGGCTGTTTTTAAGTTGAGCCTCTTGCCCTTGGTCTCTACCTAAGCTATGTCGCAGTCATGCCTATGTTTGACCATGTACCCCATTGATCCAGACCCTGACCCTTGCAGGCTTGACTTCCCGACTTGACCTCAAACCTGCCTCATCATTATGGACTTCTCTGCCCATTCAGACTCTTAGCTGAACCTAGTCAGCATCACTGGACACTGTACTGTAGGTGTGCCCCCTCATCTGTGAGGGCACTGCCCCAGCCTGCCTTGCTGTCACCCTCAGCTCCTGACTCCCCTTACCCTATGGGGCAGCCCACTCCTGTTCCTCTCTCACAGGTAGCTCATGGCATCTCAAGCCAAGCCAAGCATTATGAAACCTGGCCCTTGGGCTGTGCAAGACCCTGCTCCCTGGCTCCCTGGAGCTGAGTGACCACAGGCCATGCCCCAAGACTCCCCTGGGCCCTGGTCCTCTTGGTCCTGGGCTTCAGGGCAACCCCCCTACCAGTCCAACCTCAGGGCTCCTGCTGCTCCCTGACATTTCCTGTCTCTTGTAGACACACTGCTTTAAGTCCAAATGATTAAAGTCTGAGCGAAGTTAAGAACAATGGAAAACAGTTTTAAAATGGAATATGCAGGACAATCTTAAAAATATGTCCTTCTACAAACATGCCTATAATACTATTAAAACCAGGAGTACAAAACATGCACATAAGCTTAAATACCAGTTTCTCCAGAATTTGTTGCTGTTGAGAGTAATGGATTGCCATCAGCTGATCGCGATTCATTCCCTTCCATCGATCTGTCATCACACGATGTCTACCAAAGGAACTCGCTGCTTGTTCTGGGTTTTCAGAGAGTAAGTCTCCTTGAAGGAGGCTGCAAATTTCAGCCATGTCATCTTTCATTGTTTGACACTTTTCTAGCTTTTTTCTCTCAGCTAGTTCAGCAGCCTAAAAGTTGGTGAAAGGAGAGAACTGACAGTGTGTCTAAGAGAAAATAATAACTAAAAAAATGCAAGAAAAGTTAGCACATCATAATACATTTCTTTCCAACTTGCATACAGCTGTCAACAGCATCACATATGATTACTATGGTCATGGTCTTGTGGTTTAAGAAGGTTGAAAAATCTAACAGGATTTATTTCTTTGATGTTGTCATACCATAGAGAGACAGTAATTTGGGGAAATAACTTTATTTTGTAAGAAAAACCAGAGTTACATAAAAATTAATTTCACCTGAACATACAACATTAAATCCATTCCCTCTGCCCATGCATAATGCAACCTTGAATAAAATTGTTATTTCTAATACTACAGATACATTCACATAATATGCATTTCCTATGCAAATCACTGTTCCTAATGCTCACAATAAGATCATAATTCCTTATTCAAAGGAAGTTTTCTTCTTACTAAACTCCAGACTGGAAATATGATTTTACTTTAAAGGAATTACCTTCCATAGAAGAATTGGACTAAGTAAACTAATCCAAGCAGAATGGCAATGTTAAGCATCATCCACTCCTAATCCTGCCCAGTTCTCCTGTAATGCGTAAACAAAACCATACAGAACAATGCACAATGCTGGGTTCCATTTGAATGGTGGTCAGGTAATCTCTTTCTTGCTATGGTGCAGAGAGGTTGCCAGACCTGTCTTTTTACAATTGTATTTCAATTGCAGCAGACTAGTGAATTTCTGCCTCTGCAGCTTCTCCAAGACTGTCTCATACTCTAATTAAAATCATTATCTTCCAAAGTGAATATTCTCAAGCCAAGTAGAATAGCTCTGTAGTTTTCTTGCTGATTAGTAGTACACTAGTTGGCCTGCACACATTTAAAAGGTGGAGGAGGACAAATAAAATTCGAAGGGTTATGCATAAAGTCATAGAAGGTGAAAGAATCTTCTGTGGCATACAGAGTTAAGTGGAAAATGAATAGGCAGAATAATTAGAAAACATAAGCAACTGTGAGAATGACAGACTATCTAGACAGAAGTACAGGAACTTGTTGCTTTGCAAATGTTATCCAGATGAAAAATCCTACCTCAGCAAGCACAGCAATCACAGAATCACAGAATGGTTGAGGTTGGAAGGGACCTCTGGAGATCATCTAGTCCAACTCCCCTGCTCAAGCAGGGTCACCTAGAGCACGTTGCACAGGATCGCATCCAGGCAGGTTTTGAATATCTCCAGAGAAGGAGACTCCACAACCTCTCTGGGAAACCTGTTCCAGTGCTCTGTCACCCTCACAGTGAAAAAGTTTTTCCTCATGTTCAGATGGAACTGTCTGTGTTTCAGTTTGTGCCCGTTGCCTCGCGTCCTGTCACTGGGCACCACTGAAAAGAGTCTGGTCCCATCCTCTTGACACCCTCCCTTCAGATACTTGTACACGTTGATAAGATCTCCTCTCAGCCTTCTCTTCTCCAGGCTAAACAGGCCAAGCTCTCTCAGTCTTTCCTCATAAGAGAGATGCTCCAGTCCCCTAATCATCTTTGTGGCCCTTCGCTGGACTCACTCCAGTAGTGCCACATCCCTCTTGTACTGGGGAGCCCAGAACTGGACACAGGACTCCAGATGTGGCCTCACCAGGGCTGAGTAGAGGGGGAGGATCACCTGCCTCGACCTGCTGGCAACACTCTTCCTGATGCACCCCAGGAGACCATTGGCCTTCTTGGCCACAAGGGCACATTGCTGCCTCATGCTTAACTTGGTGTCCACCAGCACTCGCAGGTCCTTCTCGGCAGAGCTGCTTTCCAGCAGAAAATCCATATCACCAGAGGAGACTGCACACTTGGGTTCATCTCTAGGTTTGTATTTATGGATTTTGAATTTGAATGATTACAGGCTTGATGCTTGGGAGAACTGCTAACTATCAAAAAGTGACATTTATTTTCTTTGGTCAAACAGGGACAATGACCTATCAGAGGTCTGAGAGAAGAAGAAGAAATAACAAATAATACTAAGTACCATATCCTAGATTAATAAACTCCACAGCTGAAAACAGCTTAGCCATGGTGGTTTCTATCAAAATAACACGAGTGGTTGGAATGCAAACAAACTAATAAAAATAAATATATCAAGAACTCATTTTTTGAGTTTGAGTGATAAACAGCCTGAACTACAGTTAAACTTAGATGATGAAAAAACTCTCCATTTTACAAATACTTATCAGCTGTTTAATAAGACTGTACACTCTACTGTGGAATAAGAAAAGCAATCTCTGCTTTTAGAGAAATTAAAATAAATCAAGCAAATTAAAAGTGGCAAAATATCAACTTCAGATCTAGCAGTTATCAGCCCTGCTATCATCACATGGAATAATCCTTTGAAAACAAAAGGTAACCTTCTAATCTCACTAAAGGCAATGAGTCAGTTTTTACCAGAAATTTAAAGCTTTTTTTTTTGCCCAAAATGCATTTCCCTGAAGCTTTCTTTTTCTCTAGAAAAGTTGATAATAATTTATTAGAGGAACTAAGAGATTACAATGGTGGGGGGGGAGGGAGGGGAAGACAACATGGACACCCAAAACCCCAGAGATTTTCAATCTTGTGATCTTTTCAGACAATGAACCAGAGTATCTGGATGTGTACTTTTAGCTTAGCTATTTATTGAGCAAGTATTTTAGTTCCGGAAATGCCCTAAAGTAAATTATATTTTACAGAAAGTCATTTTGGATGAACCTTAGATTTTATAAATAATTACCAGACTATGAGGAAGAATTATTGAAGCTTAAAATGTGTACTTTTTATTTTAAAGGTCACTTTACAGTGATCTAGCAACAGATCCACAATAGATATTTAGAGTTTGTAGTTCTACTGTTCTCAGTAAGAAGATGAGCCTAAAGTTTTCTGAGCTGTTTAGGAACCTTACTTGAGGAAACCCCCAGCTCTGTGCATAGCCATGTACATAGCCCTCTTAAATAATGATTAGTGACTATACAAAAAGAAAGACATTAAACACAGACTAGATCTGATGCACCTTCCAAACCAAATCCCTAAAAAAAAAAATTAAAAAAAAAAATTCAGTGTAGCATGGAAAAAGCAGAAGTACAAATACGTTCTCCTGCATTTGTTTTAATCTACATTGATTTTGATCTTCCCTAGCACTAAATGTTTCCTTTTGCTATTGATTCACAAGTCATAAAGCAAAAGAAGAAAGCAGGTAGCAATATTACAAGGCCAGAACTCCACATGCTGACAATAATGCCAAGTTCTGAATGTGCGAGGAACTAACTACTGCCAATACAGAGCTAAAGGAATGCACCACAGCTTCTGAAGGCAGTGTGACTAAGCTACAAGGCTCACAAATGACCAGACTGACCTGCCTAAGCTCATAGAAACTTTTGAAAGAAATGTTATTCATCTGCACAATCAATACAATTCCATGGGCTATATTATGCAGATACTCCAACACACTCAAGCTGAAAACTTTTGGTTAACAAACTCTGTTAAAGACCAGTTTGTGCACTGAATTTCCTCATGCCTGAAATGTGGTAAAAATGTTGAAATACTGATGATTCTAGATGCTGAATATCAGGAATATGATGCAAGTGATGAAAAAGACATTTGCGCAACACACTTTGAAGAACAATAACAATAGACAGTTACCATTCTTCTTCTATATTTAGGTGAAAAAGCACTCCACAGTTAAGACAAATTCATGATTTACTCAAAGGCTGAAAAAAATATTTCTCTGAAGTAGCTAATGATCTGGATGTGTTAACGATGGCATAATGTTAAGGGAGTAACACCATCCTACCCTGCAAATGCCTGCGATAACATTCTCAGGAAAGCTATCAAGCTCCTGTAGTATGTTTGGGAATAAGTTCTGATTATGTGAGGTCTGCAAGATTGTAGGAAGTCTATAAACATGAGCTGATTAAATTAGAAATCCTCAGTAATCACATCCTCTCATTTCCTCAGCATAGTCTCCAAAACGTCTTGGAAAGGATTCACGTCCTGTACTACATAAAGCAAGACGACTCTGTTTTTCTGATTTCAGAAACAAAAATTGGTGTATCTATCACTTTAATGCTAAATTGGAGATTCCCAAGTGTTACTATCCTTAGAAAGGAATCTGTATCTGCAACAGTAAGATTCTGCTACAGAATCACAACTGTATATCAAAAAGAAGTAAAAACTCTAGTCAGCACTCAGGGTACCTTTCATTTCTGTTACCTGGCTTTCCAAATTGAAAACATTACTGCTCATTTAGGAAAGAATGATGTCGGTAGAAATAACTGGTAGTTTAAGCTAGTAGTCAAAATCTTCTGTTATAACAAGGACAAAAGCAATACTTCTCTTCCTGGCTAACACATCCTTGGATGAGAGAATATCTGAGAGGAGACAGCATTAATTTTCCAACCCCCATACACACTTAAAATCCTTCACTACTGGGAAAGACAGCATCAAACATATCAGTTCATTGTCATGCTCATTAATTCCAGAAGAGCAAGGAGAACCATTAGGAATAAGCTTGTCAGCAATAAAATTACTGGCAATGGTATTATTACAACTGGAGGGAGTCAAACCACTGTCACAGGGGGTGGCAACATAAAATCCTCTAATGAAGGCAGGCTGTGCTGAACGGAGATACATTTTCAGTCAGTTGCTAGGATTCACTACTTATGGATATTCAGTACTTTTTTTTTTTTTTTTAAATCCCCTAAAGATATTGGCAAACTTAAGGACCATAGATGATGGCCATGGAGACAATGGCTGATCCAAAGCCAACTTCTAGGGATTTTCTTCCTCTCTCAGGATGCATTCTCATAGTATACTTGATACAAAATTTACTCAAACTGAGTAAACTGAGGTTTGCCTTTGAAAGGATGATTTTGCTTTCTTCCTCCCTTTACTGCCACCTCGGACTGTGCCTTCTCTCCGTTGAGTCAGATCTAGCAGTCGTTCATTCCATAGACCTGAGTAAATTTTTCGTTGGATATGAAAAATAATCAAACGCATCCTAAAGGCTCGTGATCATTAGATTCAATGCAAGAGAGACAGCAGAAACAAATGAAATTAGAGAACAGAAAAAGAACTTCATCTTTTGGCAATCGCCAACAGGTAGATATTAAATGCAACGTGACACTGCACCCTCAAGAGCTTAAGGTGTTCAAAGTGGCTACTAAAAACACTGAAACTGCTGGAGTCTCCTGTTCTAAATACTCAAGGTCAGATACAGAGATTTCTTCTGTGAAGTTCATTTCCAGGCTGAATGCCCTACTTTTGTCCCTTGAGAAAGAGGTCTATGTACAGAAAATCCCTCTGTAACATAGCCTTCTTTTAAACAAAGCATCACAGAGGCCTGGCAGCCTGGAACTCTGGCTTCCATGTGTAATAAAGAAAAGCAACAACCATGCTAGCACGTCATTTCAGAGAAAAAGAGGAGAATTTCTCAAGCATTCAGCAATAAAAGTCAACACTGAAAATGGTATCATGGTCTAACAACTCAGTAAACTAACTACCTGAGAATGAACGAAAAGAAGAGCTGCGAGATGCAACTCCAACCTTTAGAGCATAGCAATGGACAGTAGGGGTTAACTAAAAGGAAATCGGGGCAACAGTCTCCACTATTATGTCCTTATGTCAGGAAAAACAAAGAAAAAAAAGGTTTTTGTGTGTATTTAATATGCACACAACTGAAGTAGAATGTATATGCCCAAGCATTAAACAAAACAAAAAAACTGCCACAAAGTTAGGAACTTTTGCCTGGCATCAACTGGTATAACAATAATTGGGATACTACTGTTTTCCTAAGTGCACCACCCACTTTGGTTACTTTGGTAGATATTCACATAAAACACTGTTCAGTAGCCATGGCTTCAAGCAGTAAAACCCTTTTCAATTAGCTTGGGCTAGCCATAGGCAAAATTACATACCTGATGTGCCTCCAAGGGCTTGAGCAACATTTACATAAAGGCTTGCACCTATATATTTAAACCAAAAGATACCGTATTTTATGTAGGCAATTTAAGTTTGGCTTATTTTGATGTGACTGAATAAACTTAAAGCTAATTCAAGCCATATAGTTTAACCAAACTAAAGGGGTCCACACAGCCCTTGTAACTTCTCCTGTACTCCAGCTGAAGAAGATATTCTTTAACAAGTGTAAGCTTGCATGTTGACAATTCCTTAGAGGCTCTCAACCAGCATAATTCCACTTGAAGAACCTAGTGAGAGCCATTTTAGTTTTCACCTTAGTTACTGAAGAAAAATATTCTGCAAATATAGACCAATGCTAAATAACGAAAGAGTAAGCTGAACCAGAGAGGGAAAATAAAATAAAATAAAATAAAAAGTACCATAGCAGTAAGACAAAGTACTGGAGTCTGTCAGATAACAATACTAAGGCAAATACTAAAACATGACATGAGCCTATTCTTTAAGTTCCGAAGCATGTTCGATAAGCAATGAAAACAAATACCAAGGAAGCAGTCAAAATGCCCAAAATGGTGGTGTTGGGGCATTAAGATAAGCAATAAAGACAAAGTTACTGATAGTAGTATTTCCACACAAGCAAAGAGATAAGCAAGCAGACACAGAGTACTAAGTTCATCAGATGATAGATATAAAACCAGAAAGAAGCTTGGGCGGCTTCTGCTCTACCCGAATTTACAGACCAGAAGTCTTTGAGAGCTTGGGGAGTTCTGACTGCCTTTTAGTTAGCAAGCTAAGGTCTAGGACTGAGAATTCTGGCAGAGGATAACTAGATCCTGGTAGAAAATAAAGAAGTGAATGAATCGTATTTTTTGATTACTGAAACAAGCTTAGAACTCAGCTGCTAAAAAACCTTTCCCACAATATCGTTATTCATTGAACAGTTACTCATTGTTTTTTTTTCTTTTTAAAAAGAAAAAAAAACACAGAAGGAAAATAAGATGAACAATGTGAATTTACCTGGGCTCTATTAAAATCTTTAGTAACTGCACAAACAGCACGTCTCATTTCTTCATCTGTTCTTTGTAGTTCCATGGCCTTTCGGTCAAGTTCAATCCTATTCTTGTCATAGAGATCATCTAAATTAGATTAAAATGAAATTTAGTTATTATTCATGGATGTGACATGCTGTATGTACATGCCACTATAAAAAAAAAAAGTTACTGACTGAGAAGCTACAAATATACTAAACTGAATTACATAACTATTCCCATATCCTACCACTGAAGATGAATGAATTTCAGATGACTCAAGAAATCAGTTTATTATGTAACCCATCTTGTTTTAACACTTAGACAAAAGAGAAAAATGTATGTTAAGTATTGTAGAAAAATACTTTTTCATGATAGAAACTTAAAAAAAAAATCAGAATTATTTTGTCTGCTCTAGAATACTAGAAATTGGACAACTTGGCCTACTGAAGTAAACCCTCTAACATGCAAAATATAGATGTTTATTCAAAATGTCCTGACTCTTCATTTGAGCTGTATAACAAAAACGAAGTGCAGGTAATAATACAGTCACCACATGTTATTAAATACAGATAACTTAACTGAGATATTGAATACATTAAAGGCTATAATGTAAAAACCGTTGCAGCATTTCTAAAAGCTGCAATACTGAATATACTAAAATATTCCTATGCCAGAATCTGATGTATTAGACTATACCATAGTTTTGTCAGATACACCAGAATTTCGAAACAGCAGATAAAAAAAAAATCCTTTTGTCTTCTTTTGTTACCTGAAAATTTTTTATCAGCTAATGCATTCTTCCAGTCCCTCTGTTGCTGAAGAGACCATTCTCTTAATTGCTCCTTTTGAAATATCATCCTCTGAGCATAGTTTAAATCTTCACCCATAAACTTCTGCAAGCCAGATACAGCACATCGAGGATCACTGTCTGATAGTCGAGCAGGAGCATCCTTCTTTAGGGCTTGGGGATGGGAAAGGTCAAATTCATGTCTTGTTTCTGGCTTCTGAAAATTCTTCCGAAATTCACCGATAGCCTTATTTATATTTCTGATATCTTTTTTTTGTCGTTCTTCTAACATACACATGACCTTGTCATTTTGCTTCATTTCACTGGCTAGAGAAAAAATTATGGACAGAGTGAAACTACAGGTCTCAGAAGTGCACCTGTATCATGTAAGATGGAAAAAAAAAAAAAATTTAAGAGAAGTAAATAGAATATAAATCTTCAAACTTTTAGACTTTAGGAAAATATTTGATCTATAAGAACGAATCTGATAAACACTTTAATGTTAGTTATATTCAACTATAAAATTCTTTCTTTTTTTTTTGGAATCAATTATCTTGTTACAATACAATGAAAGTGAGCATGTGAAACAGAGACAGTGAATACAAATTTCTAGAATTATGAGGTTTCATTAAAAACAACAACAATAAAAAAACAAAAACACCCTGCTGGAACACATGAACACTACGTACTGTATAGTAGTTCTTCACATCTACTCCTGACCTGAAGTCATGACTGAAATGCATTAAGTTGTCTATTAAGAAACAAAAATATAGGGCTCTCAAATGGAAGGGATATAGGTAATTGTTTCATAGTTTCAATCATTTTCTTCCCCTCACTAAAAATAAAAATTAGTTAACACTAACAGTTTTTGAAAGAGCTTAGCTCTTCCCCATTTAATCAAAATGTTGTAATTGATTTAGTAAAGAAAGTATATAATCTAACCATTTAAATATAATTTACAAGAAATTTTGTTTTCTCTGCCAGATTACACATTGCTTCTGGCAGTTTCCTAAGAGTCAGATTCTGGCAGGTATTCTGCCAAGGTATCTGCCAGGAAAATCACAACCAGCAGCAGGAGCTCGACATGGAAGTTGGCAGCTACATTTGAGTCATCTTGAAACCCAGAGAGGTTAGTCTGTGGGCCCTTTACAAATGATTCCACAGAAATGTTCCAACCACAGGGGGCCTCATGGGGTTTCAAGGTCAGGGACGTGGTTGAAATATTTGTATGGGTATGTGCTCTGACTCAGCAACAGCTCCTACTCACAGCCCTGCTGTACATGACTCATGGTTCTAGCAAAAATAATCTATAGAGAAGACCTCACTGAGGAACAGCCAGACAGAACACAGCCTAATTCAGCAAGAAAGCAATTAAACAATTTTGCCACTATTCTGAAGAGAACAGTATTAATTAATTCAGTTTTTTAAAAAACATCCGTATCTTCAGGTCTCTAAAACAAGGCTATTTATCAGCATTTATTAAAAGACAACACCGTGAAAACCTGGCCTTTCTGTTAGGAAACGTCTACCACTTTAATCATGGCAGTGTAAATTCAGTGATGTGAGCCCGTACCTCAGACACAGTCAGATGAAAACAGATACTGGCCATCAATGCAAATATGTTAACATAAGTAGGACGAAATATAATAGGATTCAGCTTGTATGTCCCAATTTAGAGAAAAGCCTACAATTGTGCTATTATATTTGGCAAGATTCGAGGAGATAAGCTCCGTTTGGAAATAAATATGGCAGTTTGAAGGATATCAAGGGGTGGGGGGAAGAAAGAAACAGATGGTAAAACTGTTTCTATATAGCTGTAAATAGAAATATAACATTGTTTATGAAAATACCAAGTTTTTCATTTTGTGCTTTTTCAGTTGCTTCTTGAATTTTTCTTTCCTTGATCTGGGTATCCAAAGCATCTTTATCAACCTATTAAAATGAAAAAAGAAGCTTTGTAAGAGATACTATGTTTGAAGTATTAAAAACAGGCATTGCCAAATTATATTGATTTATAGTTTTGTGAGATAAATATAAAGCCACTACCAACAGAGTGCATACACATCACTGTTTAATGTAAATAACATATAGGGATAAAAATCCAAAGAGGCAGTATTTTTGTTTGTTTGCCTCATTTTAATTATGACTGGTATATTTTTGTGCGAAATCAGAACAAGATACATTTACATGATATATAGAGCTACAGTATATATATTTTAAGTTGCATTACACAGAATACATTTTCCCCATTATATCTGGCATTTCTGCCTAGTTTCTTGTTTTTCTGCTTCCATTTATCAAGCAGTTTAGGTTTTAGACCATCAAAATTACAGTAAGTTATAATAGTGCACAACTGAAAAAAAAATTAGTTGGTTCACTAAATGTACATGGAAAAAATAAGGCAGTATAGAAGGAAATTTTCCAGCCTTATCTCTGAAAGACAGAGAGAGCTTGATTCAGTTGCCAAAACACAGCGTTGGGTGCCATTTAAGATGCATGCAGATATCTGCAACAAGCTGGCAGATATGGTACAGCATATTCACATCCTTGGAGTGGCAGTTCAGAAAGGCAGAATACCCTAAGGCATATCAAATGATATTATACCCCTACATTTATGCAGAAGACTTGAGCCCTGTGTTTGTTAACAGAAGGAGGCAAACAAACGTGCAGAAATCAGGATTTTATTTTATTTTATTTTTAACTGGCCAAGTCACTTAACCTCTTCAAAAAAAAATTACCCAAAAAAATGATAATTCTTCAACAACTTGATAAAATATTTTGATAGTCCTTGGCTAAAAATGGTTATTCCCTGTTCAGATCAAGAGAGAATGACCTAAACATACCATGCTGTTAATGCTGTAATGGACTACTGACTATACCAATCAGGTCAAGAGGTAAATCTGTAAACTCTAGGCAAGGGTAAAACCATGAAAAATCCTACAGTACACCTTTGTACTGCATAAAGTCCAAAACCAATGCTATAGTAGACATTAAATATCAACTCATTTAGAGGTCTCATTTGAGAAACTAAGCTCTCAATGGAATTATGGGAAATGGTATTAAGAGAAATTTTTTTTAGTCTCCATTAGTATATTCTGGGAATAATACAGGCAAGTAAATACACTGACTAGTGTGTACAAATTCAGAGTTACATTATCAGCTCTCTCCTATTCTCTCCATCCTAGCTTTCAGTAGATGGGAATGCATCCATAAAAGGACCATTTCTAGCCACACAAAGCTACAGATTTAACTTGAGCATTCGACCATACCTTCCCTAAGAATAGCTGAAACATTGGTGATTTTAAGACAGAATGGGAGATGCTAACGACATTAAAATAATGAATTCCTTACTATGAACACTTAAAGCAGCTGACTAATTACTAATCTACTTGCCTTTATGTATAATAATTCATATATAAATGGAGAGTCATTTTTCATTTTCATTTGGACTACCCAGCTGAACTCTTTTGGGAAATTACTGATTTAGTGAGAATAAATTCTTAAATCTGTAAATGAAAAGAGCTAAATCTTAGATTATTTTTCCATTTCTCAGATGAGGAAACAGATATGGTAGTCAAGGTAAGCAGTTAAGAAAAGAATAAAGCCTCTAGGTTCCCAATCTGCTTTCCAGGCAGTATACTATCTCTGTGTTTTTAAACTACTCAGTCTCTGCTGAAGAATCTGTGGTGCTTTTCTAACACATGATTTTTGAATTGTGTCAGTGACAAGCACTCAGCTAAACTGGAAACAAAAAAATGAAACCAAAAGCAACCTCCCTCCCCCAACAAAAAAAAGAGAAGGCAGACTCTAAAAGCACATCTGAAATACAGATATACTATATCTCTGTATTGATTTGTTGACTCTCCATGCTTTGGACTTGGCTTAATTTCAAAGCACAAGATAGCCCCTTGTGTCAGCAGTCACTGCTCAGCTGAAGAATACAGTATATTTAATGTTTTTAATCAAAACATTTATAAAATTTCTCCAATGGACTCTCCTTCTTTTTAGACGTTTGTCTCATGTGAATGGATCCATCAAAACCTGTCTGATAAGCTACTTCGACAAAAGTATTTGGGAATGATTTGCTGATGGTGTAAATCAGTATTGCTCGATAAAGTACAGAATCTATATTTTACATTTAATTTTTAAGGCTCTAGGAAAGGTATCTTATAGAGAAACTGTGTGTTTCCTGATGATAAAATTGAACTGCCTTACTATATCCATCCCATACTCATTAAAAGAGGTTATTAGCTCCTTCTGTTTAAGTGTACTCTTAGCTATCACATGTGTCAGGATGCTGTATGAGGTAGATAATGTGTCCAGTTCATTAAGCAGGAACTGCTACTTTGCTATGCAACTAAGATGACTGTTGCAAAAGCCACAGTAATAAATCCAAGGCTCTGTTGCACATGAGATAAAGATATCCTTCCACTGACATATTGAGTTTTGTTGCAATACCCACTACCAGATGGATCAAACTGACATCTGCTGCAATCCTACCAGGCCAATGAAGTCAACAGATTGGACTTATTTTCACAAATTCTATATTTGGTCCTACTTGGTAACTGTTCATGCATACACTAACGCTAATTAATACCACATTTATACATGATGTGTACATCAGCATAGAGCACTCAAAACACTTTACAAACAAAATTTAAACTTACTTCACGTCACAGCCCTCCCCATTCCTAACTTGGGTCTTAGGACACCTTATAGGAAAATTAATTGAACTGTTCTAAATCCTTACACAGACTTTTGCTTTCAGAATTTAAATAGCTGTAATGCAACTTAGCTCCCCAACATTCAGGTTACGAATGCATAGATGACTGAAGACAGTAACCACCGAACTGAAGTTACTGGCCCCACAGACCTTTGCAGACTGAATGACATTCACACTCTCACATCCACTCCAGGCAAAGTCAGACACATTAGTTCTATATTCATAAAAGTGACCTGAATGAATGTCAGATTTTGCCTGATACAAAATTAGAGCAGTTGCAGGACCCCTTCCAGGAACAGGTCTCTCACAGCAGTGATCCTACCTTCTAGTGAGAATCAAACAGCTGAGAGATGTTTCAGCACAGCAGAGTGGTAAAAATCATTTATTGTTTTATTCCTCATTGTGTTTGCTGACTCTGCAGGCTTCTGGCTTACCCCAAAGTAAAATATGCTCCATGAAGTTAACTCCTACACATATGCCGAAACACAGAGCTTGATGTTTTTCTCCTTTTAAGGAGAAATCAAATCTTGCCCTTGAGCCCTACAGCAGTAAGCCAGCCCAAATCCCCCTTACACACACAAAGCCGCACACGCGTGATAACCGCCAAAAAAAATAATTCTTGATGACGCCTAGAGAATATCGACACGCTTTCACCAGCGACCTTTTAAAAGTGCACCACTCCTCTCAAAAGCGCGCCGGGGGGTTTCTTCGCGTCTCCCCCCCTCAGCCTGGCGATACGCCTGCCAGCAGTCACCGAAGCGGCGCCGAGGGGCCGCCTGCCGGCCGCGGGGCCCATCCTCCCCCAGGGGCCGGGCCCAGCCGCCCCGGCCCCCAGGCGCTGCTCAGGGCGGCCCCCGCTTTGGACTGGTCTCCTCGGGGCACGTCGGAGCAGGGCGGCAGCGGCACCACCGCCGCTGCCGCCTCCTCGCTCCACCGCGGCCTAGACGGGGGCTCTGACGGCGCCCTCACCCCAGTGGTCCGGCCGCGGACGTTGAAGATGCGGCTCTGCCGCTGCAGCTCCCGCTGCCGCCGCCGCTCCAGGGCGGCCGCCTCCTGCAGGTCTCGCTGCAGCCCCAGCTTGCGCATGGCGCCGAGAGGGGCCGCGCGGGCAACGGCCGGAGCAGAGCGCGAGCGCTAACAGCAGCCCGAGCACACCACAACACACGGGTCGCCATGGGAACGGCAGCCCCCGCCCCCTTCCTCCGCGCGCGCGCTTCCACTGGCCAATCGCGTGAGGCCGCGTGGCTCCAGGCACGAGGCGGGCGGCTGTTGACGGCGGGCTGTTGGTGGGGTCTTGCGTCGCCTCCAGAAAGGAGAGGCTGTGGTGGCGGGCAGTGGTAGTGCGGCCTACGGCTGTGTTCGCCCTAATTACCCACACGCGCTCCGTGAGATTTTTTCCTTCTTCTGCTCCGCAAGGAAAATCAGTAAAAAATATGCGTTGAGTGTTTAAATCTCGTGCAGGGCGGGAAGTTCAAAGGCTAACGGTTTCGGCTTCCCCTCCCCCACCGCCGCAGGGATGGGTTACCTGAAACTGCTGGAGATGAAGGATTTCAAATCATGGCGGGGGCTGCAGGTTATCGGCCCCTTCATGAGATTCAACTGCATCATTGGGCCCAACGGATCAGGTAGCAGGCTGAGGAGGTGGGTGGGAGGGATCAGTGAGCAGCTGCAGGTGCTGCTTCTCTTCTGTGGCTGCTGGGATTGAAGTTTCTGGTGCCCTGCCACCCCCTGTCTCAGTTTTGGGGTCTGCCAGGTCTTTTCTGTGAAAACCGCTGATCTGACAAGGAGGAAGCACTAGCTGCTCTGACGCAGCCACCCAGGTTCAGACCCGTGAAAGGGGGGAGGGGAGGGCTATCGTGGCTGTTCTGAATGGGCTGAGGATGGAGACAGCTTTTCTGTTGAGTCGCAGAGCTTGACTGAGGGAAGCTAAAGACTCTTATGGGCCTGGTTAAAATCAGTTCATAGACACCTGAGGGGATGACAGCACAAGCAAAGTTTTAGATGCTCCTGATCTGTCATTGCTTCTTTAACTGAAGGTATTGATTTTCCAGCACAGAAGGCTGAAGTGGTGTGGCTGAAGAAATTTCTATTCCTAATTGTTCCCTTTATTTTCCTGCCCTTGTAGAATGAGCAGTTTGAAAACAGCCCACCACTTTTTGGCTACCCCAATTTGTAGCTCAGCTTGTTAAGGTTACATAAAGATGGTTTCACTTTAATATACTTGGCTGTAAACTGTAGCAGTGGAAAGCTGCTTCTTGAGTGAATTTGTAGTCCTTGCCTTAAAAGTAAAAGCCTGTGGAGGTAAGATGAAGCAGCCTTGGAATGATAACTACTTTGGATATTGTAGTTTAGGCCACAAGAGCCTTTACTTGTAGATGTGACTCAGCATTGCCATGCTCTGGGTGCTGGAACTTTTATTAAAAAATGATTCACTTCTGATGAAAGTTTTGTTCAGCAAATGTGATTTTTCTTTTAGTTGCCAGAGAACACTGGGATAGGAGTTGGGGGCTGTCCCAAGGAAGAGCTTCAAGGATGACCTTAGTGTTTGGGCTTAGTTACACAATCTGTTAATGATTTAGATCCTGTTGTTTCTTCACTTCTCTAATCTAATGAGATCCATGAATGGAAGTAGCTAGCTACTGTCAGTTAGCATTATTGTCATACTGTGTATCATCCTTTTTCATCCCCACTGCTCCATATTGGGAAGTCTCAGAATTATGGATATTTCTCCAGGTACTTCTCCAATTAAATCTGAATAAATTATATAGATGTGTCAGAAAAAAAATTGTGTGAATATTGTGTAATCTCTGAATTAGGATCTTTTCTGCCCTAGTAGTCTTCCCTTTCTGATACTTTGGAGAATGAGACAAAATATTGCAAAAGTAGCAAGGCTGAACACAAATTAATTAAGCTGTCATCAGAAATGCCAAAGATGAAAAGAGGAAAAAGAATAAAGGGTTCAATAGAGAGAACTTATATATAACAGCATTATTAGAAAACTTTATTTCTGTGGTGTATGGATCTGGGAAAGTACTTGTGTTCTTCAGAACACAAGAATTCTGGTGGAAAAGTTCTAAGGATGTGATGTTTATGCAGCAAATCTCACTCACTACATTACACAAAGGAAACTATCAAGTGAGGATTATGATGTTGTCAGTTCAGTTTATAATCTCTAGAGATGCCTATGTGAAATCCAATCTACCATGCTGAGTTTGAGATTTAATAACAAATCAGTTTTGTGATCATTTTTATTATAGTTAAGCTGGTTATCTGCTTACATTATATTTTAGAAATATATTTCTTTATGGTATGAAATATTTTTTCCTGAATGGCGTATGTAATGTATAAATGGAATTTTAAAGACTCTCCCAGTTACATGTATGTTCTTTTAATTGTTAATCAAATTCCTTGTTTAATTTCTGCCATGACAAAACTCTTTTTTTTTTTTTTTAGGCAAATCTAACATAATGGATGCTGTTAGTTTTGTGTTGTGTGAAAAGATATCTAACTTGCGAGTTAAAAATGTTCGAGAACTTATTCACGGAGCACATGTTGGAAAACCAGTTTCTTCTACAGCAAGTGTAAAATTAGTGTATTGTGAAGAAAATGGGGAAGAAAAAACATTTTCAAGAGTTATCCGTGGTAGGTAGTAGATTCTGTCGCACATGTTTCTGTGATCTGATGTACAAAAAATGGAGATCAAGAATATTTAACTTTCAGTTTCAAATGCATAATATTTGTTGGTATTAGATGGGTTAAGCCTGTGAGTCTTAAAACAGTTTTTATAGTCCTTAAGCAGTATTATGGTAGCCAAGTGTTATAATTCAAAAATAAAGCATACTACAGGCAAAGTAAAAAGTTAACCAAATGATTAATATGTGTTTTTGCTCTATAGATTTTCACTGTTGAAATGTGTGGATAGTGTAGGCTCTGGAGACTGGAGTGTTCCATTCTGAAACTTTGTTGCAGGCACAAGCACTTAAGTAGCTGTTGATATCTTTTGGAAATATGCAGCTAGAATTTTAATACAGCAAGATGAAACTACTGAAATGATCAAGGAAATAATAATAATAATAATTTTTTTTTTTGAGGAGTTGCTTTGTTGGGAGCAGAACTAGTGACTTCTTTCCCATGGATTTTGTGTTATAGCTATGCATTATCTACATGCCCTCTAACACCTTCCCACAGACTACAGGGTCAGACCTGCTTCCTCTCATGTCCTTGTACAGACCATCATCATATGATGTGCATTGTTCTGAATTATGTGTATGCTGCCTGACTAGCCAGCATGCCAAACTAAAAGGATAATTGTGGAGTTTATACTGAAAGCTTACACAGTGGGGACACTAATTGGCATCTCTCTCTACTACCAACTGCATATTTTCACAGAAGTTGCAGAACATAATTATTTTTAGATTTTTTTGTCAAATTTATTAGAAGTACATCAGTTGGGTTCAAAAGTCACTGGAAAAGGAAAGAATGGATGGACCAGCAGTGCAATCTTGTGATCTAAGAAGTATATTTAAAATGCATTTATACAGTCATTTGAAAAACACTTGATTTTTTCTTAAGTAATGTTGATCATTTACTTAGTACATTTTTTCCATTTTATAGTAATTACTTCTTTCCTTCTTTAGGTAGTTGTACAGAATTTATTTTTAATGATAAAACTGTCAGCCGATCTGTCTACATATCTGAGCTTGAAAAAATAGGTGTACTTGTCAAAGCCAGGAATTGTCTTATTTTTCAGGTGAGCATTGAAGGTACTTGGTAAAAAACATTAAAAACTTCTGAGATTATTTCATAGAAATGGACAGTTAGTTATCTACTTGACTGACAAGGGAATACCCTTAGTGAGTTTCAAGCTACCAAGTGAAGTTTTATCCTGACCTTGGCTAAGAACTACAGACTGTGAAATGGAATTAAAAGATTTTGTGTGTGAGCACGAGTGCACTGGTAAGGAAGAAGCTAATCAGAAGAAATTAAATTGTTTCTGTTCTTCAGTTTATAAGATGATGTGGTTCTTTATTTTTAAATGTTTTGTGTATTAATTTCTCTGGGCATTAAAAGTGGAAAAAGATGGTAGTTTCATTTCAAAACGCCCTTATTAGTCAAGATGCATAAAAATTTATCAAAAAAATTGTTAAAGAGCAGAGTTAGCGATTGAAATTTCTATTAGGCTATTATTTCAGAAGTATTTAATGATATAGGTCAAAAATGTCAATTACTTACAATGAAGATATTTCACAGTATCACCTTCTTTATATTCACAGAGCAATAAGCTTAAAATTCCCAAGGAAAAACTACTTTATCCCTTCTATAGTAACCCTATTTATGGATTCTTGTTGGGATAATAGTTTTTATGATGAGGGCATTGGCGACTAGAAAAACAGAGTAGAATCACAAAACTTATTTCCTGCAGTCTATTGAAAACGCTAATTCCTTCAGGTCAGTCAAGGTTTGAGCAGGTAATGCATGGACAAAAATTGTACTCCCATTAACTGTTGTGTTGTGGAATCTTCTAGTCCATTGATTTCAGCAGATTCAGCAGATACACTCTTGAAATACTGATTTTTGTTAGTTTTATTTGCATTGAAAGTGAGTTTTAGTTCCTTTAAAGAGGCTAATAAGATTTAATTTTGTCATTCTGATACTGCTCACTGACCTTTTTAGATAGATTTCTGAGTTTGAAGATGTTCTCTATAGTCAGTATCTGAAATTTTAAATTGACTTAAAATTATTTTAAAGTGATGTCAGATCATTAATTAGATGTAGTGGATAGCTGGTATTCCTTTAGTTGCTGAAATTTTCCTTGGGCTTGAACCTGTTAACTTTCAATTATGTTAACTATAAAAATATCAGGAAATAACTCTGTTGTATGCACTTGAGAAGAAATTCATCATTACACAACACGACAATCTACAGTGTTGCATTTTGGCAATTTTGTTTTAGGGAACGGTAGAGTCAATTGCAATGAAGAAACCAAGGGAAAGAACTCAACTTTTTGAACAAATCAGTAATTCATGGGAATATGCTGAAGAATATGAGAGAAAAAAGAAAAAAACGCAGCAAGCAGAAGAAGATGCACAATTTAATTATAACAAGAAAAAAAGTGTTGCAGCAGAACGCAAGCAAGCAAAGATAGAGAAAGAGGAGGTAATTCCAGAGTTACTACTTTCTTTGTATGTTGAGATCTTGGATTTTGCATCTTTTATGAATTTTTAGATAAGGGGCTTCTAACAAATTGCTTCTGCTTTCTTCATCTAATATTTTTCTATATGGTATAATCTATAACTTTTTAGAAGGATAGAGGAATAAATATAATAAAAAGTAAATAAATGACAGCATAGATTTCCAATTAAGTTAATGTAAGGGTTGACCTGCATGTCTGAGTTTTATGATTAGTGTGTGTTACCGGAATTATAGATGCCAGTACATCAGATTATGTCACTTTGGACTTGAAATTAGATTGCTAGTCATTAAAACCCCTTTTTTTAAACTACAAATAAAATTTGAATGTTGGTAGGCAGACCATTACCAGATGCTTCTCAAGGAACTGAATGAAAACAGGATACAGCTGCAACTTTTCCAGCTTTATCACAATGAAAAAAAAATCGACTTTCTGAAAAAAAGTTTGGATGAAAAGAATAGGGAGGCAAGTCTCAAGAAAGACTCCCTATCTAAAGCTGAAGATGCATTCAGAGCCAAGAAGAAAGCACTTGGCATACTAAACAGAGACCAACAACACATAGAAAGAGAAGCGAAGTAAGTTTTCCAATAAGGTTCTCTGATAGCTGAGTTAAAACATAGTCTGCGTTGGGAACTACTTGCTAAGGGTGTATTTCCCGATGAAGCAAGTGGGTGAAATCCCAACACTATGGAAGTAAACTTTTAGCAATTAACATAAGTCATATCTAGACATTGATTTTTCTTTTCCAGAGGTTTCAGTAATTTCATTCTGTAAGTACTTTTTAAACTTCTTTATTATAAGATTTTCCAGTGTTTTCCTTCTATTTTTAGTTATTTAAAAAAATAAATCACCTGTGGGTATGTAACCTTGCAGAAATGTGCTGAATTGACAACTGTTTGTTTGTTTCTTTCTTTTTTTGATTTTTTTTTTTTAAGGACTCTAGAAGCATCTCTGATTCAGCAGAAGCCCCTCTATATAAAAGCAAAGGAAAACACTTCCTACCAAATTAAGAAAGTAGAAATGTCTAAAAAATCTTTAAGGGATAAGGAGAAGTACTGTGATAAGGAAAAGCAAAACATAAAAGAACTGGAGATAGAATTGTCCAATATTGAGAAGGCATGGAGAGCATTTGAGAAGAAAACTGAAGAGGAGATGTTGCTGAGAGCAGCAGCTGTTGAGCTGGAAGAAAGTCAGGTGAATCTGGAGGCCAAAAAACAAAGTATTGTTTATTAGTGAAGTCTGTGAAATGTCCACTGATGACAAAGGAACCATTATTTCACTAGTAATCTGTAATATCTAGTGTTTTCTTTACAGTTTAGTTCATACAAAAACAAATTTGTAACTTTTATTTAGAGACTGTTTGTTTAATGGGATGAAGAGAAGTGGTGATGCAGCCTTTGAGGGGGCGGGTTGTCCCCTTTCTAGGAGAGGGAAAAAGTCTTAATCTGCCAGAAGTTCAAAATGTGGAACAGTTCTAGGAAATAAATTTAAGTCACATAGAGATTTGGAAATTTACTATTGTGAGATTGGAAATGTAAGCCATCTCTTTTAGGATGAGAAGTGCATCTTTTTTCTAAGCAATATGAGAAGATGTTTTATTAGAGGAAGCAATGAATTTCTAGTATAAAAGAAGTTAAGAATTTCATGGAAACTTGAAAAGGGACATACATAAAAATTGTGCACGCCACCATATAGGGGCTTTTGGTACTCTGTGGACTAGTGTCACAGCTACATGTAAACATTCGTGATTAGGTTGTTCTTTCTCCTCTTTTTTCTTTTTCATTGGCGTTTAGATGATACGATATAGGAAGTAGGATAGCAAAAATCCAGTAGGGTGTTGGGTGATTTTGGAGGGTTCATTTTTGAGAAGTGGCTTGTGGGCTGAGGTAAAGAAATGTCTTCACCTAATTAAAAAAAAAAAAAAAAAAAAAAAGTCAACAAAGGTGCAGACAAGACTTCATTTTGTACATCCCATCTCTTGTGGGTCAAAATTTAAAACTGAGATGGCCCAGTGATATTCTTGATCATTTTACAGTAAGTTCACAACTGAAAAAACTGTCTTTGCTTTGCGCAGAAACAATTATATAACCAAGTGCTAGCATCTTTTTTCTGCTGTTTCCCTTAAAATACTTTTTGATCAATTAATGGAGAACCTGCAGGGCCTTTCTACTTCCTATTGCTCATTTAGTATGACTCTTAATACTCTACACTTCAGAGGCATCGTTAAATTAGCATAAATTTGTAGGATTGTTTAAAATGCTGTTTTATGTGTTCACATTAAAATTTTCTTTGATAATGCAGGGATGCTGTACTAAAATAAGAACACTGTAATTATAAATACCCAAACTTGCACTGTTTTGGAGTTATGCAGGGAGTAAGTGTTAACCTTAATGTTTACTGTAAAATATTGTAAATTGTAAAGCTTCCTCAAAAATAAGAGTCATTAGAAGTGTGAAACAAGACTGCGGACAGGAAGTCTTAAGAATAAGTTTTGAGTTGAATCATCCTTTAATAAGATGTAATGGCTAATAGATTTAGTAGCTAGATAGGTCTTGTGGGTAGTTGGGTGGTTTTCATAATCTTGATTTTTATAAGGAAGGTAGTTACTAGTTGAAGACATAACACCATGAGTCTTCCTATTTTCAGTGGAGTGTGTTG
Source organism: Apteryx rowi (assembly GCF_003343035.1). NCBI lineage: Eukaryota > Metazoa > Chordata > Aves > Apterygiformes > Apterygidae > Apteryx > Apteryx rowi. Next base: position 169,970 of record NW_020451152.1, read on the forward strand.
TACAGTTTTTTTTCATACTATTTGTCCAGCTGGAGCGCTACAAAGAGCTAAAGGAATTAGCAAGAAAGAAAGTAGCTACGCTGACCCAGCAGTTAGATAAACTTCGTTGGGAGCAAAAAGCAGATCAAGAAAGGATGACACTTCATCAGAGGAAGAAAAAAGAAATTGAGGTATTTGTATCAAGCTAGAATTATGTTTTAAGGAGAAAAATGTTCTTTTTCTCTATCCTACCTTTGGTATAAATGCCTATATAAATGTATTAAATGCTTTGATGTAAACAAAACACAGGAGTTGCGTTGCAGTGCTTGTGCAAGTGTCATATAGCAACAGGTTTAGCAAAAGGACTTCTAAGTTTGTTCAGAAAATGGTTGTGTGTGCCCACGTTGAGGATTTGTTTATGAAAGCTTGGCATCTAATATTTTGCAGTTACTTGGAATGTATGCCTCTGATCAATTCTGTTTCCATAACTGTAGTTTTTCTGTCCGAAGTTTCCTACCCCTGTGGCATATCTATATGCCTTGTATCCCCCTTTAATGTTCATTTTGGTCATAGCTGCCTTTTTGCTGAGATGTTTTTTAGGTTGATTCTGTGTATGTGTGTGTTGTAGCTTGAATAACTTCTTGGTGTCCTGTCTACTATTGCATGTCAGAGTGAATATATTTTGTTTGTTCTGAATACAGCTCATTGTTATCTTTTTTTTTTTTTTTTCTGGTTCCTTTTATCATTTCAGATCCAAACTTGTTATGTAACAATAAAATATCTACTTTTTTCACTGTGACTGGGTCACCAAGCCTGGTGTTCTCTCTCAGAAAAAGTGTTTCCCAATTCATTGTTCAACTTTGCATGATGCTTCTGACAAAAGCAGAAAGGAGAAAAAACAGAAAAGCCCAACAGAAGATTTTACTAGCCTTTTTCTAGAAACCTTGATATATTAGAAGTTCATGTATTTTCCAAACTATGCTAATCTTGCATTGTTATCACCTACTAAGAAGTTATAGGGAGATGATATGTGTTTCTTTACCATTTAGAAATGGAGTCAAGGTTTGGAGGAGACTGTATTCAGAAAGTTTAAAAATCATCAGATGAGGTGTTACCAGTTCTAGAGGTGCTAGCAGCTCATTCTTCTAAATATAAAGCTGCTTTTATGGAAAAATCTATTTTTTACTTGATAGCTATGAAGATGCAAAGTGATTCTTGGCATCATATTTAATTTAGTATTTGTACATCCATTTGCTATTGATATGATACTCCTTTTTCTTTTTGGAGGACTAGTTACCAGAAGAATGTATTTAGTATCCAGAAATGAAATATGTTATGTTTCTCTTCCATTACTTGTGTTTCTAAAACTCTGCAAATCCTGTATTAGTGTTGAGAAGGAAAAAAGGGTTGTTGAGAGTTCATAAAACACACATGTTGTCTGACTCCATTATTCATGTAATACTGTTGAGGGAGAAGAGACATCTAGTGATTACTCCTCTCAATTCAGCTTTCATGTGGCCACATCTAGTGTACTCTGGCCAGTTTTGAGCTCCGCAGTACAAAAAAGGTACTGACATACTGGAGTGAGACCACCAGGCTGGGTGGGGCTGGAGCACATGGCTGGTGAAGAGAGGCTGAGAGAGCTGGGTCTGCTCAGCCTGGAGAAGTAAAGACGAAGGGGAAGCCTTATTGCTGTTTGCAACTACCTAATGGGAAGGTACGAAGAAGATAGATCCAGACCCTTTCTGGAGGTGCACAGTGGCAGGATGGGAGACAACAGATGCAATTCGAAATCCAGGAAATTCTGAGCAGATACTAGAAAAGCTTTTTACCTTAAGGGTAATCAGTACATTGAAGCAGGTGCACAAGGAAGTTGGTGACTTTCCATCCCTGGAGCTGTTGAGAACTTGACAGGACAAGGCCATTAACAATCTGATCTAGTTGGCCCTCCTTTGCATGGGCTGGTGGAATAGATGAGCTCTAGAGGTCCTTTATAACCTATATTATTCTGTAATTCAGTAACAGTTTAGAGTTTTAAGTATATGAAATTCCAGTTTCAGTAAAATGGAACTTAGTTAGAAGCACATTCATTCTATGTATTTTTATGTTTTATCTAACAGTCCTCTTACCTCCTTTAAATATAGACATCAAAGCATCATTAGTGTGCATTGCTAGAAAAAGTTACAGATCTTCAAAAGAAAAAAAGGCAGAAAGAGAATAAAAGATTTAAAATTTCCTTTATATAACAAATATTTTGAAATGTAATAGGTCCAAGGATTTCAAAAGTTAAATTAAGGCTTAATAAAATGTGTAAGTAACAACATATTTTTTCCTTCACCTGTTGTAGTTTATGTATTTTTATTCAGTTTGGGTAATTAAAAATACTTGCTTCATTGCTGGTTTGTGTTTGCTAGTACAATGCTTTTGTGTCAGTTTGTAAACTCCATGCCAACTTTTTCATGTGTCCCTCTACTTAGGAAGATCCTTCAAATAATCTTACAAAGAAAAACACCTTCTTTGTTTTAATACCCATAATTTACTAACACTGTTTGAAGATATCTCAGTTGATGATGTCATGATTCTTTATGCTGAAGAGGCTTTTTCTGAACTGTTGCTGAATATGAAAAATATAGTAGTGTCCTTGGTAAGGCAAAATTATTTTATTCATGGTGCAATTTGTTATCCACTAATGGAAAAGAGATGCTGTTGCTTCAGCATGAGATAGTTACAAAGAAGAAAAGATGCATCTCAGTACCCATTATGAATTAGGAGTTGAAAATTGTAATTTTATAGCTCTGTATACATCTGTTGGTTTTTAATGCATTCTATTTGTGATTGTATAGGTAAGTATAAAGCACATTATGGAACAGATAGAAGAGCATAAGAAACGAGCAGAGAAGTTGGAAGAGTATACCAAAACATGCACGTATGTTTAAAAAATTAAAAGCTAATTGGATTCCTTGTGTATCATATATTTTTAAATTAATGTAGCTGTTTTATAATTCTTTTGCTTTGATTTTAATATTTTGTCTACTTTAGCTGTCAAAATATAAAACGAAGATATATGACGACTCATTCATATGTTTGAAAGTTTTATAATTGCTTCTCATTTGTAGTGTGCAAATATAAGGATTATATCACTACAAACTAGGGGTTTGGGCTATTAATGTACAAATTCTGAGTCAGAGAATACAGTAGTTTTGTAGTTGTGCTGCTCTAGAAGCCAATTAATATCTACATTGTGTATTAGCAGCATAGCTCAATTCTTGCTCCTTGTCTCTTGTCCTCTGCCTGATTTTCACTTGTCGTGAAATAGGCTGCATGAGCCCTTGTTGAGCAACCTGATCTAACTTTGACGTTAGCCCTTTTTTGAGCAGGAAGTTGGAGAAGATGATTTCCAGACATCTCTTTCAACCTGTGTTTTTCTTTGCATCTGTAATATGTGCTTTGGCTTAGCAGTGCTGTCTGTGTGCAGAGCAAAGCTGTGCCCTGGACAGGGAGCAGGAGGCCAATTGTGACTGCTCTGATGCAAAATGATTTTAGTTGTTTTTAGTAGAGCATGGGAGAGCCTTAGTGACTTGGAGAAGTGTGTAAAGTAAGGCATATTTTTGCATGAGGATTCTCAATCCTTCTTAGCTTTATGACAGCAGACCTTTTGTTGATGAAGGATAAAGTAGTACTGTTCAGTATTACATGCAGCCCTAAGCTGTTACTTGAACTCAATTTTAAAACTTAAAAAGTAGCGTATGCTAGATAGAATACAACTCAATAAGTAACTTGCTATAGATACAAAAAAGCTTTAATGGCTTTTTCATGATCTGTGACCATTGCATTACTTTAATTTTGTAAACCAAAAACTTGTATAAATAAAATAATCGCTTTCCTATTTTTGCTTTGTTTTGAAGTGAATTGTTAGCAGAGAAAAAACAGCAAGAGGAAATGCTGACTAAGGAAATTGAAGATTCAACAATACGAATGGCTGAAGTGAATGAAGAATTGAACAAAATAGTTGGTGAACTCCAGAATGCCAAAATTGATTACCATGAAGGAAGGCGTCAGCAAATGAAAGCAGAGATCCTGGAAAGTCTCAAAAGACTGTATCCGGATTCTGTGGTAATTGAATAGCCTCACTTATATGCTTTATTTTAAAATTAAAATTTGAGAGTTCTGCTTTAGATTTAGTAAACAGGTAGAGTAAATTGAACAGTCTTGAATGTATTTTAAACTTTAGGCCTGCTTTAGTGTACTCGCGAAAAGGAAATTGAGATGCTGCTTGTGCATTACAGGCATCTCTTCTGACGTGTAAACAAAAATTAATATTAAATTTCAAAAACTAAATTTTTTCATCTTTGCTGTTGATATTCTTTGTAATTGTAAGGGGGATCGGATTTGATTGCAGAGAACTTAGTTTTTGTAAACTATTATATTGATAAATCATACATAGACTCATGATACTTGCATACGTGCACATTGCTGATGAAGGTTTGAGTTCCATTTTTATTTTACGCGAAAGATTTCGGAATGGCCAGTCAGAATTCACAGGGAATCCCTTCTCCCCCCCTAAGAAATGGGTCTTAAGTAAAATGTGACAATTGTAAAGCATATTTTTCATTAGGCTCAGTTTGACTTACGGTGAGATTTCATTCCTGTTTCAGTGGCCTTCCTTATGTGTGTTGTGGAGGAGGGCAGGCCAAATGTTGTTCATGGAGTTTGGCCTCTGACTGAGCAGGCATCTTGCCTTTCCTTCAGCGTGAGTTCATTTACAGAACTCATTGCAGATTTACAAGGAAAAAAATTGTGTGTCAGTGTCTTCAGTTGCAAGGAAAATCATTTTGTATAGCGTCATCACATGAGGAAAAATGCAGATTTCTGGGAAAATACCTTAAAAAATATTGACAGAGACTGGTTAGTTTTTTTGCTTTTCCAGAATACACAGCCTCACTCAAAACAACTATGTGGTTGTCATTCTCCTCCTCCCAAGAGGAAAGTTGACAGATATTAGGTGTCTTTAGGTATCTTAAGTGGGATTTCTTCGTTTGTTTTCTGGCTGTTGGACACTGGACGTGTGAATAATATGGAATATCTTAAGAGTTGTGCGATAATACTGGATTAATTTGTTTAATGCCTGTTGTTTATTCTGTCATTTTTTTCTAGGAGAGCATAAGAAGAATAGTAGCATATGCTATCATTATTTTTCAGTTTCCAGAAATAGGCACAGTACTGCTTGCCTCACAAAAATAATTTTGATCTGTTCTGTGCTTTTGTGGAGTTTGATATTTTTGGTTTTGTTTTCTTCTTTCTGTTGTCAAAACATATTCTTGACTTGTATATTTTGAACAAATGAATGGGAAGGTTAGCTGTAAGACCGTTTTCTTCCTGAAAGAATATGTCTTGCAAAGGATGATTTCACTTAAATGCTTGAGATATTTTTATGTTCCTAAATGGTCTGTCTTTGCGTACCACTTACCACATTTTACTTAGATTTACTCTTCAGTAATTTCATTAACTTTACTGTGTATTGATTCTGAATTGTCAACAGATGTCAAGATATTCACCAAGATTCATATGTTGATTGTTTTATGAGAGGCATATTTGTACCTTTTTATAGACACTTTAAAATATTTCTTCCAATATTGGAAACCACTCCAAACAAGAACTTCTTAATAAATCTAATCAATGGAATAGTTGGTCTCTGAGTATGTCTGAGTATACATGATCTTTTATGATACATATACTCACTTAAGGTATACAAGCTGGGAATCTTATTTTGAAAAAATGTTTAAAAGGTGACATATCTCTGCTTCCTAGTGCTGCCATAAGAACATGAAAAATAAAATTTGTTCAATTGTCCTTTGCTTCTTTCTCTCTGTTTTGGCAGAATCTCATCAGAAACTAGCAAGTGTCTGATCCTGTTGTTTATCTTGAGAGATTCTGAAATTTGTGTTTTTCAGCTGTGCCTCAGAGTTTTTATATCTGTGTTCACAAGATGTTCCCAAAATCAAAAAGATAATTGGTATATCTCTCTTTGCTCAGCCTGTGTATCATATCCCTCTTTGACAAGAATTGAACCGTGCTGGTGATACCTTGCTGGCCCTGGGGAGAGACATTTTTCAGGGTGTTCTGTGTCCTTTTCTTTCAAGAACTGCATGTGCAGGAGTACTCATTGATGGGATGGCTTTTATCACATAAAACATAGATAAGTTGAAATAGATTATTTAAACTATAGAGGTCTTAACATTATCTGCTTGTTACCTTTGTTCCTGCAATAGTTTTCCCAATGTCAGCATGTGAGGCAACAGAGCTGCTCCTTATACTCCGGTTGCTAATCCTGAAATAAAATTGAAATTGAACACAGCCCAAATTAAAAGAAAATATCATTGAAGTGATATGAATCATTTCATCTTCTGGTAGTCCACTAAGTCCTCAGTCAGAATTCGAGCAGGCAAGGAAGTTGTGGTGGCAGTCTTTTGGATTTCCTATGCAAAAAATGGCTTAGTGTGTCTACATGCTTAGTTCTTACATCCATTTTAAAGTTTCTGTTCTGTTGAAAGATTCTTGTAACAGATTCCTAACTATCAGTGAACATTAATACTGGAATAGCCATGCAGTGATGCGAGTCCTGCAGTGTGAGTGACATGCCTGTCTTTTCATGGATTTGTCTGATTAACAGTAAATTTTGCAGCTGATCACAGTTTTTGCAGCTTAATTTTCAAAACTTTATTCTGACATTGTTAGTTTTAATTGGCAAGATAACTCTTGATACAGATTCAGCTGGGCTGCCAATATTTGTATACACCTGAAATTAATTAGGGAATCTCACATAACTCAAACATGTACAGTAAGTCTGCAGGCTTGTTCACAAGTAAGTTGGAATGATTTGACTGAATTTTTTTTCAAACAAAAATGCTTGCTTAAAATTACTTCATTTTTCTTAAATTGCTACAAATCACTAAATACTTAAATAGTGAAGCTTATTATTAAACTGAATTGAGATGCCAGCAATTTGCTGTTCACAGCAATTTAATTAAATCCATTTGAAAATGTTTTTCAATTTTTAACTTGAGTGCTATTTTGTGTGTTGTGAAGTAGTAAGCAGTTATCAATGCAGCAATTAACTTTCAGGGTTTTTTGCAAAACAAAATTTGTCTATGACTGGTGTTAATATATGGTAAAATAGTCTTGATTATTTGTACTATGCTATGCAAAGACAAGCAGTGTTGACTCTTTTCATGCTACTATTATGAGCAGATGCCTGTTTTTTGGTGTGAAACTGGAATTGGCAGCAGTGCCTTTCTTGATGCTGTTTTCCAGTTAACTGTTTCTATTTACTTAAGACCTTATATTTGTTCAAAGACTTTATTTTATTATGTGGTAGATGCTTTCTTTCTCAGCAGAAAAGATACTCAGTCAATCTTAGTATTGTCACTCTGTTGTACTTCTAAAAGTGTATGCAAAGATTGTGGGTAAGAAATTGTTACAAAGCATGCAACTAATTTTAGGGAAAATTTATATCTCTTCAGATTTTGAAAGTGTACTTTGCTACTTGGACTGATCACTGCTCCAGTTTCTATTTTTCTAACCTACAGCCATTGTAAGAGAGTGGAACTGATAGACATGCAACACATTTTACTTCTGCTACTTCAGTATCTTGTTATTATTTGATATCTAAAATAAGATTTTATTATTTCTTTGTATTTTTGTCTTCAGTTTGGAAGACTGCTCGACCTGTGCCATCCTATTCATAAAAAATATCAGCTTGCTGTTACCAAAGTGTTCGGCAAATACATGACTGCTATTGTTGTTGCCACTGAAAAAACAGCAAGAGATTGCATTCGGTTCTTAAAACAAGAAAGAGCTGAACCTGAAACTTTCCTTGCTTTGGATTACCTTGATGTAAGTACACTTTTCTTTTTCCTGTTATCAGCAAGTTAATACAGTTGTAAATCTTGATATTGGCTAATATAAGCTTAATTAAAATAGAAGTGAAGTGTTAAGGCACAATTAGCATGATTTGAGAACCATTGTATAGCTCAAAAGATTTCATACTATTGTTAAAACTCAGATCCTTCTTCTGCCCCTATATGTAGGTGATCAAATTACTTTGTGCCTCTTTATTTGGAAATAGTAGAATAAGTTATACATATTTCAGCACTACAGTGTACACAGAATATGGAAAACAGATCTGTTTCTAGTTTTGTAGCAATTGAGAGAGCCGTTCTGTAGATTCATACATCCTGCTGCCCAGGCTACTCAGAATTGTACATGCTTTGTTGTTATGGCATGGTATTTTACTCAGATGATTTAATTTCTGAAAGAGCTAGAACGCAAAGATCAGTTTTATCTTAAGAGAACATGTGTGATTGCTAAAGTTTATGACCAGAATTTTAGATACCACATTCAGCCTGTTGAAAACTGTATTACAGATTACTATGCAATACTTCTTGGTAGTATAGATAACGCTGGTGTCTTTTTCAGACTTGAAAGACTGTATGTTCTAAGGAATTTGGAATAATCTGATCACATTAGAGAGTACTTACATTAGTTTGTGCTAGAATATTACAGGACAGATTTATGATTTTTGGTGCTACTTAACCAGGTGCTGTTCTGATGTGAAGGAGACCTACCTGTGCATCTTAGGTTACTTGTACGTACTTCTATACAGTACATGATAAGAGAGTGCTATGCCTCTGCGTAGCCCCTTAGAGAGTGGAACACCATTCACCCCCTGTGCTACACTACTGAGTTACTGGAGTCTCATGGTTCCAGCTGATTCTAAACACTGCACATTTGTTTTACAGGTTAAACCAATCAATGAAAAGTTGAGAGAGATAAAAGGAGCAAAAATGATGGTAGATGTTGTACAAACTCCATTTCCTGCACTGAAGAAAGTGATTCAGTTTGTGAGTGGGAATGGTCTGGTCTGTGAAACAGTTAAAGAAGCAAGACAAATAGCATTTGAGGGACCAGTGAGGTTGAAAGTAAGAAGCTGAATTTTGTTGCATATGTTTTTCAGTTTTCCAGTTACATATTTGATGCTATTTAAATAATTCTTCCATGAATATTCTACCAAATAGGGCAGATAAACACAGAATGGTACTGTGCTGTCCAGTCTACTCCCACATAAATAAATCCCTGGATATTTTACATGCTTATGTTTTGCTGTTTATGGTACATTTAAATGATTTCCTGGGAAAAGAAGGTAAATTAGAAAAGATTGTTAAAGTTGCAGTGTCCAAACATGTTCCCTGACATGGCCCTCTACTGATAATAGGAAGGAGGAGGAAAGAGGAATAATTCTGTTTTTAAAACTGCATGGTTTAAAAATACAAATGTTATCTTCCTAGCTTTTCTATGAAGAAACGCTTCCAAAAATTCTTCAAATATCTAAAAGAATCTGGGCAGTTGTAGATGTACTCTGCTTTGAGAACTCTCTTTCTGCAGTTCTTTCTGCTAAGGCTTATCTCTGTTGCTGTCATAGCTCATAATGTCCTTTCATGCACTTACTAAACCTTTTAAAATCTTGATTAAAACAGCTGTAAGTTGAAAATGTTTAAGTTGAAAGTATGTTTTGCTTGGAATCCAGTTAACTCACAAAAATAAACATATTCTTTACTAAAATTTATACTTTCTGTTTACAAATGAGCTGTTCACTTCTCCAGCTCTGTAGTTTTTCTTCACTCCATTAGCACCTTGATTGATTTACTCTACTCAGCCAGCCATAACCTTCTAAATTGCCAATATACACTCAAATGTCTCATAATAATTTTCTAAATACAGGGAAATAGTATAATTTCATTTCCTATTCTGATCTGTTATAATAATGCTAAAAAGTGATTTGCACCAAGAAATGAAGGACTTCCTTGTGGCTTGTTTAGTGTATCTCATGTTAGCAAGTTTGGAAAGGGAAAATAAATGGAGTCCAACTAAAATGTGGTTGTTGTTTGTTTAACTAGCATATCTTGGTGCCCTAGTTCTGGGATATTTTGGATGTCCAATTTCTGCTGCTTTGTGGTGTTTTAGATTTTGTTTGTTTGTTTCAGACAGTGGCCCTTGATGGAACTTTATTTTTGAAATCTGGAGTGATTTCTGGAGGATCAAGTGATTTAAGATTTAAAGCTAGATGTTGGGATGATAAAGAAATGAATAAAATGAAAGAAAGAAGAGATAGATTGATTAATGAGTTAAAGGTAGGTCTGTTAAAAGCACTTAACTACTAAAGGCAAAAAGGAATGAAAATTGCATGTAGGAAGACGGTGAGGAAATATGGTTTTGGTTAAATTCTTTCATTTTTTTATATTTAATTCAGCTGTGGGGAAGATCAGGATGGTTTTCAAAACTTCTAAAAGAAGCAGGGAGGACATAGTAGCTATTTATCCTCTCTTAGTTAATGGTAACACACTGTGGGTCTCTGTCCTTATCTGGTGGGTTGCTTCAGATATCACAGAAGCAGAGAACGACGCCAGCATTGTTAATATAAGTTACATTAAACAAAAAGAGATCCGGTTCTGAATACCTGAAGGCTTTTAGCAAAAAAGATATATTCTGTAAACGTGAAAATATCTGCGCAGACAAAAACCTGTCAGTGTAAAACGATTTGCCACACCTCTAGTTATTTGTGGGGAGGAGTAGAGAAGGAGTTTGCAAGTGTATGCTTTCTTGATTGATAAATCTGTTTAAAACTGTTGTTGAATATGAACAGTGCCATCAACACTTATTCTGATCATAGCTTCTGTCAGTGAGGCTAACCTTATATAGTGCGTGAATCTAAAAAAATGATTAATTTCCAAATAAGTCAACTTCTGTTTAAAATACTTTTTGTCTTTTCCCATTTTAATATTTTCTAGGACTTAATGAAGATCAAACGTAAGGAGACTGATTTGAAGCAGCTGCAAGCTCAATGCCAGGGAATTCAGACACGACTTAAATATTCACAGAATGAATTAGAGCTTATTAGAAAGAAACACCTTGCTAATTTCTACAAGGTATAGTGTTAAGCCTTTATAATTTTCATGCTTAATCATTGTATTTGTTGACCTAAGCTATAATTACAAGTGAAGTAATTATGACTTTCTTATGTGATTTTTAAATTCAGTGTAGGTTTTACATACAGTGGTTATGACTGAAGAATGAATAAAATATAAAAAACAAAATAATAAAATAATTTAAAGTAATGAGGCTTTTTGTATTTTATTCTTTAAATTAACTATAATTTCCAGTAAGCTTGGTCTACCATTTAGTAACCTTCAAAAGTCTGTAAGTAAAAATGTACTTTAAATGATACTTATAATGCAGTTTGCCTTTCCACTCATTAAAATTGTAACCGTTGCATGAAAATCAGCAATAAATGTGGATAAGTGGCATTTGAAAAGAAAAAAATTAACATTTTAAATCAGAAAATACAGATAATCTGGACCAGAACTGTCTAGTAATGCCTAGAAAGTTGTCCATCTTGTTTAGGAAAAATGACCTTCTTTTTCCGTTCTTTTCTATCTAGGAAAAATCTAAACTGGAAAGTGAACTGATAAATATTGAATCTCAACATGATATGCTGAAAGAAGGCGTATTACAAAGAAAAGAAAAAATAGAAGAATTTCAGAAAAAAATTAATGAGGTAGTCCTTTCTCTCGTAATCATGACAGCTTATGTTGTTATGTCTTATAGAAACATCTTTCTGTTTCTAGCAGCTTTGAGAGCTTGGATAACTTTTAACTTAGTAAGCTACTTTGTAGACAAGGGTCATAAATTACTCCAGCAATCTTCCCACATTCTCTACCTTTCTCACCATCAAGGTAATGGTGAACAAAAATACACTCACATATATACTAACATCCAAATGTAAAGGTTTGCAAATCAAATTCCTTAAGATCAAAATGTTGTGACTTTTGTGTGCCAAGCATAAACCCAACTAACCAAATGCATTTATTTTTTAAATTTTTAATTTTAGATGAAATTTTGCCTAATGTATATACTATAGTTTCATTTGAAATAGGAGAAAATTTTTGAGTTTGGGGAAGAGGGATTGTTTGCTTCTCTTCCTCCTGCTAATAAAGATGATTGCTAGTATTGAACAGGGATAATCCATGGAAGTTTACAGCTTTAGAGATCCTGGTGCAAACTTTGGCTATGGATCAAATCCCAGAAGAACATTCTCCAGCTCTTTCATGGCATGAGGGTAAAATTTCAAAGTCTCAGCTTATTCTTTCTCAGTCCCTAGTGTCTAAGTTTTCTGTAAGAAACTGTAGTCACAGTGTCTTTTCTCTTTTTGGAAAGATAGTTACACTGTGTGACTAGACCTTCTCCTTTTTTTTTGTCATGAAGTCTTCCTGTCTCAGGTGAGTCTGCAACAGCATGTACATACATGAAGCCCAGTATTAAGCTCTATATATACCTGCAAGATTTGCAAATCTCTCAGTAATCAATGCAGCCTCCAGGCAGACACTGTGTGGTTAACTGTCCTCCTGAAAACCATTCTCTTTGCAGTCACGGCAGGACCCGTTCAATATCTACACTGAAATACTCCATCAGTGACCCCTCCCTCCCCCCCCCCACCCAACCAGTTGTGACAGATCCACCACTTCTGGAACCCACAGACCAAATAGGTCAGGCATGCTCACGTACAGAGCTCTGTGTCAGTTTTCTACACCTGAGAACAATGCACAACAATTTTGAAGTGCTTTTGTCCTGAACTCCACAGATGTCATGTCTAGGTGATAACATGTTACACTGCTATATACAATAGAAAAGTAGATAAAGAGCAGCACAGTGTGAAGGCTCAAAACTTTCTCTTTTTGGGACAAAGCTAGTTCCTGTCAGTGATATATTTTGCGTGCACTGTGATTATTGTGGGAGAATGGTTGAGCTATCTCACTTTGCTGAACCGTAAATAGGTGATCACCTCTAGAATGTTATACATCCTTCAGACCTGGGAACATCTCAAGGTCTTTTTTTCTTTTGGCCATCAGGAGGGAATGATGACAGTTGGTCATGTTGCTCATGAGCTGCCTGGTGATTGTCAGCAAATTCCTCATTCCACTGTAAAAAAACAAAGACTGTTGAATGCCTCTATTCTTGTGGATTCTGATTTGTGTAAGACTGAATGAGAGCCTTGATGTATGTTGTGGTATGGCTGATTCATCTTTGCTACCCCTCACTCTGGAGGGGTAGCTAATGTAGAGCTTTGGGACCTTGTGCTATCCAAACCACCTAAATTCATTACCTGTTACGGGTACTAGACAGCTTTTGTAATTAGAGCCTGCTCCTTTCCTGTTTTTTATCATCACCAGGAAAAGTTCTGTAAAATGTTATGTGATCCAATGGGTTAGGTTCCTGGGCTGTTTTTTTCTGTAGACTGTTCTGCCAACTCATGCCTCAGTTCCCTGCTATTCTCTACTCTTCAGGTGGTCACCAGAACAGTTCATATAGATAGCTGATAAATCCAAAGTAATGGTTATCACAAGGTGACTGAAGGCACTTCAGTGAAGTGGATAGTATTAAAGCCTAATCTGATAGCAGAAAGGTGTTCTACTAGAGTTCAGACAACATCACTGGCCTCTCCAAGAAATAAATCTCATTCTCAGCTTCTGCCTGGAAGCCACCTTTATCCCTACTCTTGCCAAACTTTAACAAACCTGGTACAGACCTTGGAAGGGTGGTGCTGCAGTTTGTCTGGAAAATTCAGAGGTCTGCACCTAGATGCTTGTGTAAATGTAGATTCTTAGAGAAAGACAGATTACTTACCACTACCTGGAATGTACAGTATATAAATACGTAATTTAGTTCCTGGCCTCTTTTCCCTTCTCATCAGTCTTTCTGGAGTTTTAAGCTATGACTGGAATTCTGCATGTGAAGAGAAACCAAAACTGCTGCATGTTTTCTGTCTTACCTGCTTGTGGTACAAGCATGAGGAAGTGCAAATGTTTGTCTTCTGCAAATACTGCAGAAGTCATTAGTGTTTGGGCCATAAGAATTCCAGTTACAGTTAACTTTCCTTTTGCTTGTACTGCAAAAAAAGTTGTGGAAGCTAGTCATCAATTTTCTACGTATAGTATAACTCTATTTGATATGCTATTTCATATCTGGTTAAACAAGCCTGCATTAAAAAATATTACAAACAGTACTGATTTTTGGCCCTGTAAAGTTCTCCAAAATTTTGTTTAGTGTGTTGGGTTTTCTTTTAAATGCTGTAGGCTATTGCTGTTTCTTTGTTCAGTCTTTCCATGTACACCGTAGCTATTATTTATTTAGTTAATTTTTTTGTTAGAATTTTAGGACTTAAGTTTTTTGCTGAAACTTTTGTTAGTATATACTATATAATTAGGAAATGGAGGATTCTGTACTGTTTTTGTTTTGATTTGGTGCTGTTATAAATGGGACATCGCAATTATTATTTATGGGTCACATGAAAGGATTAAAATGAGGAACTGAGCTACACTTAAAAACCTGGCAGTGGGCGGGTTAGTCTTGTATGCTATTCAGCCTTCTTTCCCCATGTGAATGGGAGCCACAGATAAAACCAGGGAAGCTGGTTGCACTGTAATGCCTGTAATTGTCTTTGGAATGACCAGGTGCTGTCAAGAAGGGATTAGATGGGAGTTACCTTCTTTTGCAGATCATATGCCTGGAATCTGGTATTTGTACTGGAGGTGTAATTTGAAAATGTCAAGTCCTGATCCTTTCTCAGGAGTTGAATCACAGAATGGCTGAGGTTGGAAGGGGCCTTTGGAGATCATCTAGTCCAACCCCCCTGCTCAAACAGGGTCACCTAGAGCACGTTGCACAGGATTGTGTCCAGATGGCTTTTGAATATCTCCAAGGAAGGAGACTCCACAACCTTTCCGGGCAACCTGTTCCAGTGCTCAGTCACCCTCACAGTGAAGAAGTTTTTCCTCATGTTCAGATGGAACTTCCTGTGTTTCAGTTTGTGTCCATTGCCTCTTGAAGTTTGTTGTTTCTCTGAAATAACTTGAACTTCTAGCCTGTAGCATGAAATAATTGTCTAAATGTTTGATTTTGTGAATTGCAAAACAGTATAAACATTTTCGTTTGTCTTCTCTTTACTCCAAGGCTGAAGATGCTGTTTTCCAGGAATTCTGTGAAGAGATTGGTATAGAAAATATTCGTGTGTATGAACAAGAACGTGTGAAGCAACAAGAGGAGATTGATAGGAAAAGGTGGTATTTATAATTTAAAAGTAAAAAAGTGGTATGGATTGTATTAGACTGGGCACACTGGTAAATGAATAACTTTTTCACAGGAAATACCACAAAAACCTAAATGACTATAAAAGGTTATGTTAGCATTGCAAAAATTAGGTTAACAGCTAGCAGTTGCAGTACTGTTGTTTGGATTTATATACAGTCATCACATGTCCACAGTGGCATTTTGCAACAAACTTGATAGGATAAAATGTGTTATTTTTGTAGTACTATTGTAGAAAAATAAAATGGCAAAGAAGAACAGTTTTCTAAAATCTGCACTGAGGAATGGCTCTGTCGCAAATTGAGGATGACATGAATGAAGATGACTCATGGGCATGAGTCTTAAAGGAGAAGTGAATGTAAGATACAGTGATTTGGTATAGGAAGACACTGTTAAAGGAAGTGGAATCTTAGTTTTCTCACAGGTAACCTCCAACTAGTATTCTACTCAGACAGATGTCACAGGACCATGAATTTATATCTTAAAGAACAAGAACATTAAAATGAACTGTCTTGTGTAGTACAGGAGTTTTCAGGCAGATGACAGTTCATGGATTTCCTGGTATTCTTTACAGAAAATACAGTTTTTCTACATGACCAGTATGATTCCTAGCACTGAACTCCATTTTCTTTTCAGCAGTCCCTTCAGCTACAAAGCGACTCCCTGACTGTGTTTCAGAAACTTGGGCAAATGTATGTGCTGGCTAGGGCTGCAACGAAATAGTAGTACAGTGCATTCAGTTGAAGTTTAAGCACATGCTGGCAGAAGTGGTTTGATCATTTATTTATGTTGTCAAGAACTGGAGTTCGGTGAGGTAGAAAAATGAGTAATAAAAGAATGAGAGGAGTAGCATTTTGCACGTGTAGATGCTACGTTGCACATGTGGCCTGGGATTGTGGTTGTTGGCCCTAACTTGCCAACATGACATTAGTCCTGTAAGCCTGTGCTGCGGTGTCTTCTTGCCCAGGTCTAAAGAGCTTGGAGCTGGTGCGGTGCCAGCCATTTTGCGTGGACAACAGCTCAGATGCAGAACTCACTAATGGTAAATCATCCAGGAGCTCCAAGCTGAGAGGCAGAAAGCAGCAGCTGTGAGGAAACCTTTCTGTAAACAGCCCCTGAGTTTTACTTCATTCTATTCTCACAGTAAAGTGTGACGTAGCTTCTGCCATTGTACTGTTCTAAACAAATACAGCTTTCAGGTGAGAGATGGTGAGCAAAGCTGAATGTGGCTAAAAAAGCTCTAGTCTCTTGCTTGTTAATTGCCACCTCCCAGCTGAGATTCCTCACAGTTCTCAGATAAATATATATGTCAGCTGATTAGGAGGCTTACTGAGGCAGCATAGGGGTCCCAGGCATGTAATAAATATACAGCATCAGTGTAGTCTTTTACCAGCTCCTATCTGCATCACTTACAAATACATCCTATATACTGAGAAACTTGAAACTTTTGTGTTCCTTTTCTTACTGGATGTGACTATATTATGTGTTTACATGGTATTTGTTGAATTGATTATCGTTGTATTTTCTTCTAATTTCCAGTATATCTGCAAGGTGCTATGTAGTGGAATCAATGATCCAAATGTATACAAATTCTTGTATTTAAGTAAAAGATATTTTTGTTTATATAAATATATGTATATTTTATATAGTATATATATTTATATACACTAAATAGTAAAAGTGAAAATGTTTCTTTTAATACCTACTAGTACTAGCCTGTAAGTGTTGGTTTGAAATACTGTACTTTGACTAGACTGGAGTTTGAAAGCCAGAAGACACGACTAACCATTCAGCTTGAATATAGTCATGATCATCTACAAAAATTAACAAACGCAGTCAGTACGTTGAGGGAGACCATCCATAAAGATGAAGCTGAGATTGCTAGGCTGCAGAAGGTAACCAGAATACACGTGTGCACGCACACACACACACACACACACACACACATGCATATATATATACGTGTGTGTGTGTGTGTGTGTGTGTATATATATATATATATATAGTTCTAGTCTTAAATGACTGTTAAAAAATTCAGTTGCATTTTGTTGTTTTAACCTTGAAATAACCTCTACAGTCATACTAAATTTTTTTTAATGAAAAACTGTACAGAAATCAGGAAATTTGAGATTACTGTATATACAGTATTATGTTGCTTTTAGTTTATATCAAAAGGCAGCATATGACTACAGATAAAACTAATAGCATGTGGTTGAGATTTTTTTAGAAGGCTTTATGAGTAATAGTAAACAACTATAGTGCTTTTCATCTTCAAGGTGTTCACAAATATTAATAGGCTTAAAATAATTGACTATGAATGCTAATTTAGATTTTTAATTGAAGTAACACATATGCATTTCTCCTTCATAGTGTGTTTTTTCTTAAATTACTTCCATGAGATCATGTTGACTATATGTAATAAAAATATATATTCATAATTAATTTCGATTATATTAATGTTGCTTGTTAAGTAAACTGTGCTTGTGATGCACTGGAAAGTGAAGGAGAAAAGATGTGTAACAGTGCTTTGAATAAAAAAAAATAGAAGTGAAATGTAGAACTGCTCCAAAGCAGGGGAAAAAAAACACATGCATCACTTGAACTCTGCTATTGTATGTTAAAAGCATTTAAATAAACAAATATATATTTAATACATAAGAAGATATGTTTTTCTGATACTGAGCAAAAAAAATGGCCCTGATTCACTGATGCATAAAAACATGTGTCTGACTTGATGCATGTGTGTATAATTCTATTGAAATAAGACTTTGAGCAAGATCAGAAATTTTGCCCTGGAGAAGGATTATGTGATTCTAATTCTAAAGGTGCTTCATTCTGATGCTGCAACAGCAATAAGTCCTGATTAGTTTGTTATAATATTTGTTTCTAAGCACCATGTCTTTATGCACATACCAGAGTTACTACTATATTCTAACAACTAATTTCTAGCAATTTAGCAATGGTGTGGAATATATATGTGTGTGTGTGTGTGTGTGTGTGTATATATGTGTGTGTGTGTGTGTATGTATACACATGTACATAGGTATGTATATGTATGTGCATACATACCTGTATGTATATATAAATATAAAAAATATATATAAATAAATGAAATGTGTATATATATAAATGAAATATGTATGTGGGAAGACTTTTCTAGAGTATCTGTGCAGTTTATTTGTTCTTTGCAGATTACCTGTAGATTTATTTCTAAGGAACAATAATTTTTAAAGGATTTCACTTTTTAAAGGTGTTCCTAAATATGTTGTAGAAGTACAGCAGATGGGATCCTTCCTGCAGTGCTAAGGGAATAACTGAGGAAAAAGGAGTAGTCTACAGACTGTAATAGTCCTGGTATCCCTGCCTTTAGAATTTAGATGGTACAGTTACAAATCTGGAGCTGGCCATGCTATGTATACAAAACATCTGGATCTTCCTATGTGTATTTTAGATTTTGTGCTGTAACACTTTAATGTACTATAAGAGGTTAAAACTTTAATCCTCTTTTCTGTTTAACAGAGGTTTCATATTAAGCTTTTTGGTAAAAGATTAAAAATGTAAATATTTCTATGCAGGATGAGGAAAAGCTTCTAAAAAGGGTGAATGAAATTGTGGAGGAGCAGCAACATCTTAAGGATAGATTAAATGCTCATAAATCTGAGGTTATAAAAACCCAAAATGAAGTTGAAGAGTTCAGAAGGACATTGTTAACTCTTAATAGGTAATTACTAATTGTATGCATGGGAAAAATGATCAATGTAATAATTTTTAGATTTTTAATGATCACATGCTTGAATTTCTGTTGTTCTGCTTTCCTGTGAAAGGTTCATTAGAGACATAGTAACAGAATTACAATATGCATTAGTTTAAAGGTGTTCCTAGTTCAGTATGTGGTTCTCAAAAGTAAAGAGAAACAGACTATTTCATGAAAGCATCCCATAATAAGGTAGGTTACTCTGTATATAGCTAGTGTTAGCATGCATTGTAATTTCTGATCAATATCTCTTGATTCCTGATAAGTACATATTAGCTTATCTTTTTTTGGGGGGGGGGGGGCTATATTAAAATGACCAAAAGTATACATTAGGTTTGCTGATAGTTTCATATTTTCATTTGAGCTGTATAGCTTATTTCAATTCATAAGAATTCTTTTTTTCTGATTTCAGTGTTCTCATTTTCTCCAGGCCTTTCAAGTGTTGTGTATCTTAAAGCACTTCATGTTAATTTTAGGTCACTATTTTGTCATAAACTCTGCCTTTAAATCAACTGCTGTGGGGATATTTCATACTTCAGTTTTCTAGTGCTTACTGGTATGTTCCTGTGTTGCCTCTTAATCAGAAGTTTTCTTTAAAATTTAACTGTCTTTAAAAAAAAATGGTATATTGGCACAGTATGGCTAAGCAAATTTATAGAATTTTATATAAAATCATGAATTGGATACTTTATAACTCATTTTATAGTTCATTTATAGTGCATAATTTTAACAACACAAGAGACTGTTTCATCTCTGCCTTATGCAGCCACTACCAAAGAAATTTGTTGAAAAGAATCAAGTGTATTTCGATTAATGGGAAAAGATAATTGATTACAATTTAAAAAGGATCAAATCTCCATGCATAGAGGCAGACCTGAACAGAACAGAGCTTATCACTGTTGTATTTAGGAGGGTTGGATATTTGAACTTGCAACGTATTGAAATTATGTCCATGCTGCTAACGCTTACCTTGTGGTAAAGTTAAGAGCTTAGAGTAGCAGGCTGTATTTTGCATGCTAGAATAGTAAATGGTTTCCATCTCTCTCTGAGTATTTTGGGGAATGAAGAGGATGGAAGAATTTAAATACCAGTTTCCTTCATTTTTGATAGGGAGTACAGAGGAAAAAGCCCTCCTTGTGCTTTGGTAAATGTTTTTCATACTGTAGGGCTATGGATGCTGTTGGTAGTGATGATGCTATTTTAATAGTTTTCTGCCTTTTGTGTAGGGAAGCTAGCAAATTACAAAAGGAAGCTACAGCAATAGAAACATCCCTGGAAGAGAAAAGATTAAGAAGACATAATTTGCTCCTTGAATGCAAGGTGCAGGACTTGAAAATAAATCTTCTCTTTGGATCACTGGATGACATCAGCGAAGTAGAGGTACTTAAAATGTTTATGGAAGAGAGATATGAAGGAGAAATTATTCAGTCTTGGATTTAAAGATTTTTTCCTTCGAGGGCTGATTGTCATGTAAAATAATGTTAATGTCACTGTTTTGGTGTAATTAGGCCTTATCCATTCAGTCAAAGGATTTTTGTTTAGTAGACAAAAACGTTTGCAGGTGTTTCTGTCACACTTGAAATATATTTCTGCAAAATAAATAAATTTCTGGAAATCTCAAGGAAATTGGTATGGAGTGTTCCAGACAGACACATATAAGAAGACACTCAGCGATCAAGTCAGAACTGTAAATAAGGCATGTATATGGGTTGGAAGAAGATTTGGTTAATCATCCATTCATAACATAAATGCTGTCTAAAGCCATCTTTCTCCCTTTATTAGATGTAGAAATAGATATTCACAGAAATTAGAGATAGGCTAGAATAGAAATATTCCTGCTGGTAGAGGATTAGTTTTTCCTAGTTCTCCCTATTCTTCCAGCATGTCTTTAGTGAAGAGAGATACTTTCTCCACTGTTACAAAACTAAAGAGCTGTTTGATTTTGAAGGGCCTGTGATGGGGCTGCAAATTTGGAATGAATCTTGTTGAACCCATTCCTTAGGAAAATGACCTTCGTTGGAGCATGGGTGTAAATGGGTGGGTCAGAAGGAAAATAAAGGCAGTGAGGTAGGCAGTCTTTGAAGGGAAAGATGAACTGATAATCATCAGAGTATGTTGTTACCTCAGCTATATCATGGTTAATGAATACGGGAGAGATGAAACCAAGGAGGGGGCAGTAGCATTAAAAATTTCATTCCTAATTAATATCACTGAGAAGACAGTAAGATAATGGTTCTGAGAAAGAAACTTGGTAGGAAAGGGGCTGATAATGATATGCATTAGGTGTTTCATTCAAGAGTGAATAGTTGTTTGGAATCCAAGCTTACAATGGCCAGAAGATACTCTGCTTATGAAAAGGAATTGAAGCCAGTCATTTCTTTTGAGGCCAGCTGAGTGGAAGAAATGCCCTGATTTACACGTCAGAGCCTTTCCTTGAATGAATTGTCAGGAGAAAGGGAATTCTTTCCACTCGAGAAAATGGTATATTTACAATATGTTCATTGTTCTAAATGTATTAAAAATAAATTACTGCTGGTTTCATCTTAACTTCAAACTGAAATAGGCAGATGTTTTAATCTTCATATAAAAGGTGCATTTTCTGTTAGAATCACAGAGTGTTAATTAATTAGGAACTCCATTTTGGTGGGGGGGGAGGGGACAATCAATGGGAAAAGTACTGTTTCTCTGCTATCCTGTTACCACTATCTCCTTTTCTTACATCCTCTTAATGTATTGTTTTAAGAGTTAGAAGTTCACTGTTTCATATTTCTACACTGGAATGTCCTTTGTATCTGTAGCTAAGAACTGAAATAGAAGACACTCAGATTACATCAAGTATCTATGAAAGAGAAGAGGCAATTCAGATAGACTACAGCAGCCTACCAGAAGACCTGAAGGTAATTTTTTTTTATTATTAATCTAATTATTGTATTTAATAGGTAACTAATTTTAAATTAACACAGATTGAAATGTTTTATTTTTATTTATTTTATTTATTGAAATTATTTACTTATTTTTCATCCTAGCCTTTAAATAGAACTTACTTAAAAAAACAGTAATCCTAAGAGTGTGTGTGTGTGTTCTGTTTGCCATCATACATAGCACTAATATAATACATGGGATTTTTGGATAGGTCCCATATAAGTAATATAAAAATTTATCTCAGCTATAGAAATAAAATGGAGAAACAGTAAATACAATTTGATTTTTCTCTCCTATTTTATCTTCTGCCTTTAAGTTTCAACAAACAGTATGGGTTATGAAACAAAATTCTGGAAATTAGTGATTGGCTGCCAAAGGGTTTGTACCACTTCATTGTTGGAGAATGGCACTTAAAATACTGTCCTCTGTAATGGTCCAGCAGGTCATGTTTTCTCAGAAGTTTTTGTCTCTCTTTTCTTTTTAATCATCATAGGTAAAATAATTGATGAAGGTTAGGTACAGAGCAAGGTAGAAATCTGTCATCATTTGAACTTGGCTTGAAGAACTTTTCAAGAACCTGTCTTGAAAGGTTTTCTCCACAAATCGAGTAATGCAGCCAGCTAATCCTCCTTCTATGGTGTATTTTAACCCAGACTTCTAGGCTCAAGGGAACTCCCTGTCTGTTTTTAAAGGTCTTGTGGAACAATGCTTAAGACTTAGTAAATTGATTCTGAGAACTAAGAGCCCTTGGTGGAGCTTCTTGTTTTGTTGTCTTTCCAAATAAAGCTGATTGAGGAGTGGGGTACTTCCCCCAGAAGCCATGACCATTTGTTGTATATGTTGAAATATCTTGGCCTAAAAGCAAATTGTATGACTTCAGTATTTTTCTTTAGGAGCTAGAGACTGATAAGGAGATTGAGATTCATCTAAACCAGCTTCAGCAGGAAATAAAAGCTAAAGAAAATACTTTAATGAAGACAGCTGCCCCAAACCTAAGAGCAGTAGAGAAATTGCAGATTGTTCGGGACAAGTTCCAAGAATCAATAGATGGTAACACTGAATCTTTCTTACTAATCTTTTTTGTGACTGTGCGAGTTCTCACCCTAATTTAAAATCCTTCTGGGGTTGGCACTGCTATTCTTCCTCCTTTCATGTATTAAGGTATTTTTTGTGCCTAAGTCCTTTTCCTCAGTCATCTTTTAATAACATGCAAACAAGGTTATTAATAAATACTTTGCAATATTTTCTTGAAGTACAATTTCAGCTATAACATAGCTTATCTTTAGCAAAGATGCTTTCTTGATCAAATGACATCATAAAGGGTTTTTACTTATTTTCAAAAAACTACTGCTGACTTTAATTATAAAAATGTTTATTTTTTCTTAATTGAAGAAACATGTACATGTTGTCAATAACTCGGACATAAGCAATTACTGCAGAATTATTGGGTGTCCTCAAGAGCATTTTAGATGTTAACATACTACCAAAAAGAGGGAGTTCTGAAGCTATAGCAACAGATAAATGTTGCTGCTGTTTAAAGACACCCAGCTTATAGAAATGACTAGAAGGAACAATTTTTTTCATTGCGCCAGATTGATGTGGCATTGAGGAGACTGAATACATGCTAACTTCATGCTTTTGGGGCCCCCCAGTTGAAATCTAGAAGGAAACTCATTGGTATGCTGTTTGTATGTGCATTAGAGCCTTTTCCTGTAATAAATATTTTCCTTGATGCTTGTTATGGTACACAATACATATTTGTTCTGTGTATTTGCTTAGAGGCTTATTATGGAGTAATTTCAGTAATTTTTTTCATAGCTTTTGAGACCAGCAGAAAGGAGGCCAGAATATGCAAGCAAGAATTTGAACAGGTGAAAAAAAGGAGATACGAGCTTTTTAGCCAGTGTTTTGAGCATGCCTCCATAGCTATTGATCAGATCTACAAGAAACTTTGCAGAAACAGTAGTGCTCAGGTGTGTCATATTCTCAGGTACTTGGCTTAAAAAGCCTAATCCAAGCTTTGTTATCTAGGATAAGAAAAACTTAGTAATATTTTTAGTTTCCAGAGACTGTTTCAATCCTGAAGAAGAAATTTACACAAATAATAGAGACTAAAGAATTTTAGAAGAGTCAGATGATGAATAGATAATATGCCAGACCATGTTTGACATGAGACAGAGTAATGCCATCTAAAGTATTAACCAAATGGGAGACCTGATAGTTGGTTTAGTTTTGCTTTTCATATTTAGTAGACGTGCAAATTATCATTACAGACGTGTGAAATATATTCAAGTACTTCATTTAAAAACAACAGTGGTTTACAGATCTAGTGATAGCAATAGCAAGTAATAAAAAATACTTAATCAATATAAATAAATCTAAAAATCATAATGAAATTATTATTTCAGTATTTCAGTGCTAGTTTATATGAGGTTTTAAAGGTTCTTATAGCTCTGTTAAATAAATAAAAACAATGACTTAATGTGTCAGTAACTTCATTGTGTCACAATGGTACTAATCTCTGCTAGTCTTTCAGTGTTAATGCCTAAAATAAAAAGAGAACTCCCAAACACTTTGGTCACATCAAATTCAGTAGATACTGAATTAAAGAGTTCAGGCTTGAACTCTCATCCTTTTAATCTTTAAATTTTGTGTTTTACCTCAGAATCAGATATTCAATGAACACCTTAAATATCTTTAAATGTGTATTTTAGGCTTCTAGGTTGGACTGGATAATAAAGCATTTCTGTCTTCAAAATTACTGGGTACATACCTTCTCCCCTGGACTAAACATTAGGCAGATCTTGACTTTGCATCACTCAAGAAGCTGATCAGTATTTTCCAGATGCATTTCAAAAAATGAGTAGTTTAGTACTTTCTTTCTGAGGTCTGTGATACAATGCCTTGACTTGAGCCATAGTGGTAACCTGGCTGAGAGACTAGCCTGAAATTAGCTGAGAGGATAAAACTAATAGGTACTAATACAGTAACTGAAGGAAACCGGTCTGACTGCATTGGAAGCTAACTGAATGTTCTGTGTGTGGTGAGTGTGTTTGTATTTTGGTCAGCTCAGGAAGGGGTTAGCTTGGGCTAGGTTGTGGCTTGAACAGATAGATACTCTTTAAGTGACTAACACCCCTAACATGAAAATAGGGAAGTTCTCATAGCTTGAGTTAGTTTCATTTCTAGAGATTCTTAATGCAGAGGATGTTTGTGCACTGAATATATTGCTCAGTCAAATTTATTTCATCAGCACATTGTGTGTTAGAAGTACTTTAAAAGAAACTGCTGCCTAAAAATGTTGGACAGACACAGATGCGCTGGTGGATTCTGCACCAGATCTTTTCCATTATTCCTCTGTAGAAAAGAGAAATGTGGTTCCTTTCATATCTTGAAGAGCAAGGAGTGTATGTACCCTAGTAATTTGGAAAATTTTCTAAGTAAGTGATTTGCTAACAGTATCCGTACATCTGAAGACTTCCTCTTACATAGGTATATGCAATGACATAGAACTGGGAGTTGTTGTGCCACATACTTGACATGTTTACAGCTTGAAGAACATTGCAATAGCAATGAAAGGCATTCTTAGCAGAGAAAGAGAATATGCATCCCTCCAACAAAACAAGAATGTTGCAAGCACTACATTTTAGCTCCAGAACAACTTACCACAGAGGCTTCTTTAAATCAAAGTACAAACATCCTTTTTCTCTCACTGTATCTATGACTTGACAGGACCTGTATGAAATGGACAGTCAACTATAGAAATTTTTCTTTTATCTGTAGCAACTTGTGCAGAGGGGATGAGATTGTATTAGACTGTTCTGTTTAATGGGAAAAATAAACCATGTAGCACTTAGTTTATCCATACTACTTTAACAGATTGGTAAATATCCGTATTTCTAAAATAATACTTCCAATGTGGGGGAATGGGAACCAGTATACAAAGTATACAGAAAGCCTACATATGTTAAAATCTTTCTCCAGATAGTATGAAATGCAGTAGCAACTTAAAGATAGATTCTGTAAAATTAACCTTCCACAAAAAAAGATAAATTTGTAAATGTATGTACTTACAAAAGTGAAAACTACTTTTTAAATCTAAGGTTTAAAAAATTAAAATAATTACGTAAAAGGTGATAAAATCAGGTTTATTTGTTAATTAAAAGTATGTTACTAACAGGTATGTGAAGCTATTTCTAAAATGATTTTTTGCTAATTAGCCTCCTAGGTCATACTTCATTAGCAAGGACAGATTCACTGGGAATTTTTATAGTGCTACTCTTCAGTATGGATGAACAACTGTTTCCTATAAATGAAGCTAACTTACCAGTTTCAACACTACCTCAGAATTTAAACCTAAAAAAAAACCTTAATGATTTTATCAATGTCACTATTAATAATGAAATGTATGCATTTCCAGGCATTCCTTAGTCCTGAAAATCCTGAGGAGCCTTATCTGGAAGGCATTGGCTTTAACTGTGTTGCTCCTGGAAAACGCTTTATGCCAATGGATAGTTTGTCAGGAGGTGAAAAATCTGTGGCAGCTCTGGCTCTTGTATTTGCTATACACAGGTAAAAGATATTACGGGTTAAAGGAGATGTTACAATGTCATCTAAATGTATTGCTGCATAAGTGGCAGAAAGACAAACTGTGTTGTATTTACAAACATATTGAAAATCCGCTAATACGGTATCCAAACACCGACTAAAAATCCTTTATTCTTTCTCTGTCATTACTTCTTTTCTTAACGGAATTTTATGATAAAGTGAATCTCAAAGTATTTAGAATGTTTATTAGCATTAACATTTTTGCATCTACATGTGAAATAATGCATTTTCTTTCACAGTTTTCGTCCAGCACCTTTTTTTATTTTAGACGAGATAGATGCTGCCCTGGATAACACAAACATTGATAAAGTAAGTTTATCGTTTTTACTTTATTGTTAATCTGCAACAATATAATGGTATCTTTTTCAGAAGGATGGTTACTTTTCATTACACATTGCTGGGATAAAGAGAAAAGAAGAAATTGATTACACTTTTCTAGTCTATTTCAAAATATACTAGATTGCAACAGAAATAATTATTTTGAGGTATTTGACCAAGGTTAGGTTTAAACTCCTAATTCTAACTATGTATTTTAATCAGTCCCCAAATTGCAAAGGTGAGAAAATGTCAGGAGTGTAAAAGTATGCAGCATGAATGCATGTGCTACAATCTGACATGAGGGTCACCTGTGAATTGCTAATTATGTTTGTTTGGTTTGTTTTCTTTCTTTCTTTTCTTTTTTTTTTTTTAAAGCACCCTGAGTTCCTCTAAGAAGTAAAAAAGAATGTGTCTGGATATTGAAAATCAAGTCATTCTATCACTGGAATTATTTATTTGATTTGGCCTACTAAATAATTTTATCTCCATTAACACTAATTAAGGGCTATCACTCACTCCCATTTTTGCTGCATTAATTCTTGCTTGATGAAAAGAACTTTCCCCTCTGCCCCGATTTCTTTTTCCTTCTTTGGTAGTAACTGTTCACTATAATGATAAAATTATGGTAGAATGGAATACAAACAATAAAGATTGGCAATTGTTGATGTGAGTCTCTTAGAGAAGCTTCCAAAGGAGGTCGTATTTAGGAGAGGAATCAGAAAGATCTCCACGTTATCTGGATTCTTTTCTGTGGAAACATTCCTCTCTTCATAAAGTAAGCTATGCTTCCAGCAAATTTAATAGTGAGGTGAGTCTTGATATCTAAAGTCATTAAAACAGTTTTATGAACAAATTTTTTTCTAACAGAGTTCACTGTGTGGAGTACCAAGGTTTGCTTGGAGGTACCTCTACAGCAGAGAGCTGAGGAAGGTGCATTGTTTGTGCCTGCCAGATAGATAGAATTCCTTCTCAGAGATTGCTGACCCCTGGTAGCTTTGTGAGAAGCTTCGGGCTCTAATGCCGCATATGACTGAAGAGATGTCCACTTTACACCTAAGAATATACTAAGCAGCATTCCTCCTCAGAATGCTATAAACAAAGAATAGCCTCAAATTTTTTACACAACTTCATTTCTTAAATAAAACCTATCATAAATCTGATTGATTGATTGATTTAATTCAGGTAAAAATCACATTGATACCATACTAAGTGTTTTCAAAAGACACTCATATTAACTCTTGCATCATCGTTAGCTAAATAGTTTCTAGGCTTGTAACTTTCAATTTGTAGTATTTTTACAGTTTGAAAGTATCATATTTCATTTGAAGCATCAGCAACTATAATGTATGTTTGTAAGTTGTATGTTCAAGAGAATACAGAACATTAATGTAGAGAGTATAAATGTTTTAAGTGCTGGTCTAATATGTACTTTAAAAAATACATCCATAAATATTCCTTTATACCAAAGAATTATCAAACTCCAACTATATTACTCATTAGGGTTAACCCTGAAATTGCCTTAGTAGTCTACATTGAGCTTTTAGTTCAATTCTTGCCACCAATTCAATCTGGCATTTCTGTTGAGCTTCTTGCTATGAAGTTGAATCGGGCTTCTGCCTGTTTTGTAACCTTCACTGCTGAAGATGCCTGTATCTATTACAGATTAAGCATAATAGGTGCATAGCCACTGCCAAAAATTTTCTATTTATTTGATTTAGTGCCCCTTTCACAGTTCTCTTCCTATCTCCTGCTCCCATAATAAAATATATACAATACTACATATATTTGTTTTATACCTATATATAACTTACAGTAATAATACAAAATATAATAAAATGCTTCCAGTGTAGGATTGGGGCAGGGGAGGGGACTTGATTGCTAAAAGGGCTGCCTTTTTCATATGAGCAACAAGGAGCATGAAACCTGTGATATGGCCTGTTACTTCTAATATAGCTGGAGAATCAGCTTACATGACTCAGTGACAAATCAGTGATTTCCTAGGAAAATCTTTAATTAGCTTGAACATTTATCTAGGTCTTGTTAGGAGCAGAGTCAGACTATTGTTTAAGCATGTATGACAAGTGTCTTAAATTGTAGCATGAGCAAAATCAAAATGGCAGTGCTGTGCAAGAAGAATTAATTAACTAAATAATACTTCACTGCTCTTTCATATCTTTTTCCTTATTTGTAAGATGCCCTATTACTGGAAAGCATCAGAATCTTCAGACAGAGGAAATAAATATTGCAAGTGAGCAAAATGATATACTCAGTGTAGTTTACCATTTGGAAATATTATATGTTGCTAGTACTTACTGGTAGAGAATTTGCTTAGAACTAAATAGTAGTATTCTTTCCATTTTTTCTGTTTAAGGATTTACTAAAGCAGTTTCCAGCAATTTAATTACACCTTCAAATTAACAACTTAAAGGAAAGTTAATTTTGTAACTGGTTAAATCCAGTTACCTTCTATCACACATACCAGATAAAACTGTACAGACAAAAATCTTAACTTAAAAAATACAGTTCTTTCTTTATTCAGCATTTAATTTCCATTGTGGGATATTGTCTTATTTAGCCTTCAATTTATAGCTTAATTTCTGTGCCTTTCACTTTGCAGATCAATGAAAAAAATATTGCTCTGCTTGCAGCAAAATGTATATTTAAAATCTTAGTATACAACCAGTAACAGCCACTTTTTTTTTTTTTCTTACTCAGGAATTTTCACCTACCATCCAAACTATATTAATTATATTAAGTAAAATATTTTTCATTGGCACTGACATTTTTCTGTAACCTTATTCATTGAAGTGAATGATTGTTTTCATACGCATTTTTAAAAAGGGGCAAATTTGAGGGGCTGTGTTAAGAACATGCAAAGTAGCTGTCTTAGACTGTTTTATTCCTCATTTTATCCTGCTTATTTCATAATAAAATTACTGAATTCTACTGCTAACATAATTCAGTTCCTTCTGCATCATTCCCTAATTATAGTAATTAAAGTGTGGTTTAAGTCTGCCAGAACTAACTTACTGAATTATTTGGCTTCTCTCCAAAGGTATCAAGTTTCATTAGAGACCAGGCACATGAACAGATTCAAATGATAGTTATTTCTTTAAAGGAAGAGTTTTATTCCAAAGCAGATGCATTGATTGGAGTGTGTCCAGAGGTAACAATTAATTACTACTTACTTAGAATTTTGTTAGACAATACAAACTGTTTTTTGTTAAAGTATTGATTTGCACCTTAAGAATTACTACATTTAATCATTATGTACATAACTGGGCCATTGGATTTGAACCACTTTATTTGCCTTCTGAAGTAATCACAGATAACAACTTGGCTAGCAGATCATTTTGGCTGACTCAAGCTTATTATTGTATCTCA
This sequence comes from Apteryx rowi, assembly GCF_003343035.1. Lineage (NCBI taxonomy): Eukaryota > Metazoa > Chordata > Aves > Apterygiformes > Apterygidae > Apteryx > Apteryx rowi. The sequence goes on from NW_020451152.1 coordinate 200,133, forward strand.
TGGTCAGTTATGAAATACTTATTTCAAGTAATAAACGTTCTAAATTGTGTGATCCTTCTTCTCAGCGTGATGACTTTATGTTCAGTCAAGTACTGACTTTGGATCTTACTGCATATCCAGACATGGATGACCATGAAAGAAGAGAGAACACACACAGTTCTGGATTGGAATAAAACATGGATGATTTCAGGGTCATGTGAAAATAACAAGAACTGTTTTACAGTTGACTTTGTAACAAGTCTGAGTTTGAATGGGGTATTAAAGGTTGATGGAGAAATGTTTATCTTTCAAACAAAGCAGTTTTGTAAAATTTTGAAAGAACCACCTACTATTCATTGATAGTTTTGTTACAAATGAGAGAGCCAAAGCTTTTTATTGAAGTGCATGTATTCTGATAAGCAAAGTCTTCTCTTTAACTGTTTATTTGCCTTAAGATGAAGGACCACAGGTTCACATAAAACACACTATTAAAAAGAATTAGACTTAATGGATTTTTTTTTAAGAAGGAAAAAAAATAACTTCTTTAGCCATAGTTGCAGTGTGCTGCCAATGCACTTCAAAATTTCTCTTAGGTGGCAGCTGCATATGTTTGCCTTAAGATAGGGTATTTCCTATTCTACAAAACAGGGTATTGTAATCTAGCTGTTGTCTCACATGACTGTGATGCCTAGTGAGATTTTTAGTAGTCCACTGCAACCTTAGGAAAATATTAGTTTTACCAGGGCTCATGCTGCTTTTCCATATGAGTGATATAACCTGGAAGAATTCCACCTTTAAGGTATTGTACCCCACACAAAAGTGGGAAGAGCAAAACAAGTGCAAGTCAGATGCCCTACAGGTAGCAACCTCAGAGAAAAGTATCTTATATTAGTTTGCAGTTGAGATTGTTATACTGCAGCTGTCCCAGTAGAGTGATTTTTTTTTTCTTTTGATATCAGTGCTTCCTCTAAGAAGCAAAGATAATGAAGTTGGTTAAGTGATTCTAGCTCTCTCAAACATCATTCTTACTCTGACCTGTGTTTCACTTTGGTATATGTTAGAGCATTGGGGGGTTTTTTTGCTTATTTCGTGTTTGTTTAAACAATTACATTATATGTTCACAAACTATCTTCCTTTAGGCCACCAGACTTCTATGCTTATACCGTGTAATGTGCTCCTCCTATTGTGCTTGTTGTGCACAACTGAATAGCATTGGACATCTGGTGCTACTGCATAAGCAAGGAATGACATACATGAACAGTAGATACCATAAGAACATGTTAACATAAATGTCTCCACTTACTTAACAATAGATGAATGTTTATTAAATACTAATGTTGCTGCCACACTTCCTTAAATAAAATTATTTACTCTCAACATGCATCATGACTTAGCATCAGTCCCTTACCTCAGAGGTGAAAATGTGTATATTAGTGTGAAGGATGAATAGAAGGGCAGCCTCTAGCATTTTCCACAGAGATCTTGACCCATGCCAGCCTGTTTATTGTGAGTATAGTTCTATTTTTGTTTTGTTTTTAAGCCATTTACTAAGAATACCCGCTTGAAATAAATAGAAAAATATTGTAAAGAACAGTCTGTAAAGAAAGGTAAGATGCATGTATTAACTGGTATACAAGAAGGGCCCTCTTGGATTTAAATATTTTATTAAAATAGTGTATCTTATCAGAGATACCCTACCAACTTAATTTCACAGCTTGAGCAAAATATGATAATGGTCAACAGGATTATGTTTTCAGTAAATATCCCATTTAAAAATAATTGTGAATTAAAATCTACAGTAGAACCAGCAAATGTCACTTATTACCTCTAGTATGGTTAATTCTTTCACCTTATTCAGATAACAATTTGAACAGAGCCTTAAACAAGTTACTTCTTAATTTAACATGAATCAAATGGAACAGCCAAGTTTCAGATTCTGTCCCTTCTGATTATATTTTAATCCCTGAGATAGCTGCAAGGCAATGCTGTTCATAAGATGGCTGAAATGTATGTAGATGATAGCAGTTCCTTCATTGGAGGGTGGGGGGGACACCAAGGAATTCCTGTATACTCCTTAATGCATGTGTTATGAATTAGAGAAACCTGACTTGGGCAGCCTCCAGGACCTTCAGGTATGAACATGCTCGTATCAGAACAAGAGCCCTGCACATGTTCTCCTGCAGACACTATGGTGAGAAACCACTGATAAGAAGACTTCAGAGGATCTCAGGTGTTGGTGTTAGCAACTGGAGCAGTAAGTCTGTCAGGGTAGTGCTGAGATAACTCAGTGCTAGCTGAAGTAACTACCCTGGAGAAATGCTTAACAGGGTGCCTAACTTTAACCATTTGAGTAGTTCCACTGAAGTCAAACTTACACACTAGAAATCATCTACAGATACATAATGAGATACTAACCTGTTTTAATTCTGCTGCATTAAAGCTATTCCATACCTGCTCTCTGGGATTTTGGCAGCATATTCTACAGTTCAAACACGAGGATATTTCCATACAAATATAGAGCAGATAGGCTGGCAAGTCCCAATGCACATACTTTGTTGGTATTCTTCCATTACATCCTTTTCTCCATGTGATCTCATGTTTAAAAACAAACTGACAGATGAAAATGAATACTCCTGCTACAGCATAAATACAAGCATGTTGTTGTGATGTGGGTTCTATAAACATGAAAAAGCAATTCCTAACAGCTTAAAGTTCTAGATCTGAATCTTGCCAACAGCTTATGCTGACAGACCCCTGAAGATTTCAGCTTCCAGTAGCCTAAATGCAGTACAGCAGAGGTTCAGCTGATGAACTAAGAAAAACACACCTATCATTTTCAAAGGCCACTAACAGATAACTTCAGGTATGCCAACAGTCATTTTCAGGCAGATTCAAGCATCTGTGGTGTGACTTCAGAGCACCCTACCCAAACTAAAACCTCGATACAAGCTCAATACTATTTTAACAGTCTCAAGACTTCCAAGGGGCTTGAAGCACAGCCAGATAAAACTTGCATCAGCTTCTAAATGACCCAGCATATACAGCTTTAGTAGTATGGAACTGCCTGGAGAACAAGTACACCTCTCAAACTTGACATGCATTCCCCATTTACATCCCTAGAAAAGCAAGTGCTAAGATACGCAATTTTTAATCCACTTAAAAACATGGAAATAGCTCAAAACTTTCCATGCTCATGTAAAACATCTGCTTTCAAAAAGTTTTTGTTTTTTCATTAAATTTTGGGTATACCATTATCTGACTGCTTGATTCTCTTAGGAGGATCAATGCCATTTTCTCCTAACTTCCTTTTAGCACAGTCCATGCATGAAGTTCCTATGGAGAGAGAGGAAAAAAAAGTTGTGTGTAGCAACATTAAAGTAATAAAAAGTACACAAAACTCATGTGAAAAATACAAGCATCCAATACTAAAACACAATACTGGTACACTGAGGTTCTTGTATTTGGATTCTGAATTATAATACTAACCCCTACTGAAAGTCTGTACCCTCAGTTCAGTGACCTCAAACTTTTCCCAACACTGAGCTCTAGAACTAATATATAAAACTGGAAGTAGTTAATTATACAACTGCCTTTTGAAGAAAACTAGAAGGAAATGATTTTTACTTTTGTGTGATACTGTCTGTCAAGTTCACAAGTGAGACGTTTCTTTAAAAAGTCTCGGTCTTTTATTCAGAAGAACAGAACTCCTGGTATGAACTACTATTGAAATAGAAACAGCAAAGATGGACAGTAAAAATGAATGAAAAGGAAATGCCTTTAAAATCAGGATGTCCATCACCTAAAAAAAATCCAAATTTGGGGGCAGGGGAGTTTTGTGCAAATCTGTGCTAAGGAATCATTCTAATTTTCTTTAGTTTTTACATATTCCAAAATGCAATAGGTGCTTTTAAGGAAGATGTTATTGGATAAGTTAGTAAAGGAGTTGTATGTTAAGTGGAATTGGACCAAGATGTGCTTAAGTTTTTGATTTCTTGTTCTTCACTGATACCCAACTGTACTTTACTGAAAAAGGGATTACAAACTCATCTGAAAGAGAGAGAATCTTAAAATCTAACTGGAAGTACAAAAGTAATTTCTGAATTTACACCTGCCCATAAGTCTCAGCCCTTTCATATTTTTTCATTGTTTAACAAAAAAAAGTATCTCCTGCAATAATGAAAGAAGGTTGTTTTACACAATTTTCTCTGTAATAATATTATTTGTAGCAGCAGCACAAAGATCTTAGCAGTACATTTTTTGAAGTGTTTCTTCTAAGTGAAATTTTGCTACTTTAGCAAGTATCACAAAGACAACTGAGCAATGCTTTACAAAAAATTCATCCTTGGTACTATGTGCTTAAGTTTGGCATTCATTCTTCTACACCTCCTTAAGGAAAAACATTCAAAATAGCCACATATATTTGGAAATGTAAGATAATATAAGTGTCCATGAGTTCTTAGTTTAGATTAATCTGATCAGCATAAATCACTTTTCATACACATTTGCTGGAGCTTTTCCATGTCATTTATTATTTTACTGACAGCTGAAAGTCCCCAGTTATCTGTTAATACACAGAAAGAAATGAGAGAGTAAAAGAATCTGCTAAGCATATTTTCACAGCCAAAACAGGGTTTTGCATAATAATCATTTAATTAATCTATAAATAAAAGACTATTTTTATATCCCTGCTAGAGATTATGAAGCTTTTCTAAGAAAATAAGAATGTGGTTTACCCAACAGTGTCGTGCTGTCCACTCGATCAGCATCTAGAGAGGGTGAGACAGGAACAAAGTCAGCATCCAAAAGTTAGATTATACCTTTTTGCAACTCCCAGAATGGCAAGGTTGCATTTCTTTCAAATAACTCTTTTGACAAACTTCTTCTTGTGCTGTTTTTTGAAAGAGAGTTTTTTCTAATACTAAGCCTAGTAAAGTGAACTACTCTGTGCAAGAAAGCAAGCAAACTAATGCAAAGTGCTATCCAGAAATTCAGTGTTCAGCTTACTTTCAAGAACAGCCAGGCAATATACTCTGGTATTGTATTTAACAGACACGAGGCAGAGTGGCATTGCAGACTAACACCATCTAATGGAATCTGAAAACAAAGTTTTCTGAAGTCTATTGAGAAGGATTGAGACACACAAAGCTTAAATTCAAAATGCTACCTTATACCTCATTAGTTTGTAAATAAGCTCTAGCTTGAAAAAAGAATTACTGAAGAAGTGTTTTTACAGACAGTAAGAAATCACCAAAAGTTTGAGAGTAGGAAGAAAAAAAAAAACCCTAAGGATTAAAAAACGTTCTTCACAGGAAAGTCCAGAAACACTTGCTTTTACAAAACAATAAGGAAACATGAAAAAGTGAAACCTGGCAACTGGGTAACCTAAAGGGCAGCTGTCCAGTTTTGTTGGGCTCTTGACTTTCGAATGAGATCAAGATTTTGAATTCAGAGTAAGGTCCCTCTTCTTGCAAGTATTATGCCAGTGAGTAATCCCACTGAATGAAAAAGGGTGGCTCTCTACATTAGCAGCACTACAGCATGATCTTGCAGTCATTTCCAGTAATAATATCCCTTTTTATTTTGTATTTAGAGGTTAATTCCACACTGTTTTGAGATCAATGGCTGCTCTGCAGTAAAATGGATAATCCAATAGGTTCTAGACAGTGTATCAATCAACAGCAGTATATCAAAGGCCAAACTAGTAGGCTGAGGTTGACTGCATCAATGTCTGGTATTGCACCCCAGCTTATTTTTAGGTGTCTGTTTATGCTGCAGAAAGTTTGTCTGCTGTACACTGCGTTAAGTTCTTCTAGCCTTCATGAATGAAAAACTCTTAATCTGGTCTAAATGTAGTTTTAATCCACTTACAGCAATCATTACATAATTTGGGCACTTGCCTGCAGTCTTCTTTTGTGGGAGGGCAAGGGGAAGGTTCCTTCTATGCACCACTTAGGAAGAATTTTAGTCAAAACAATTCCACTGACGCTGTAGATCAAAAAGTGCTGTGAAATATTATTCTTCTCAAGGTAATTTTATCTTTATTTTCCTCAACTCTCTGGACAGCCCACAGTAGAACTGTCCTTGCTGGGAGAGCATTAAAGAAATCTCCCTCCCTTCTTTCAACACACAGTTGTCATTTTTCCCTGTTTTTTGTATAAAAACTCTTTACTGTTACTCCTAAGAGGTTTTATGAGTTGATTTTCAAGATTTTCAGATTTCATTCTCCCACTCTATGCTTAATCATATTATAAATATTTTGGTTCAGTCAGATGATCCCATGAGTTAACTCCTTCAGTTCTTCCAGCCTCTTACTAACATCTCACTTTTCACATAATGTGATACTGGATACAGAATGGATTAGTTCAGACAAAAAAAATACATAAATAAAAGTAAACATAAATAAAAGTAACCAGATACTAACAATAAAAAGAAACTCAGAATTAAAGGTTAAATTTACAAGAATTCAAGACTTTAAAGAAAGAAATCCAGTTGCAGTGTTGTCATGTGTTCCAACTCTGCATGCCATTCATAAGCAGAGATCTTGCACAGGCCTACCACTAGCTACACATGGGGTGAACACCTCAGGCCAGCTGCTGATTGTTCAAATACAGAATCCCACTAGGTACAGAATCAAAATTTTCTAATTAAAGAGAATACATTACCTGGACTTCTCTGCTTGCAGATTTGAGCAGTCAGATCTTGTACATACTCTGGAAATTGTTTAAAGCTGTCCCCATAAGATACTACTTTTATTCCATGCAGAAGCATATCTGCCTGGAGCTTAAAAAAGTGGTCTTCGTTTTCTTTAAGCACCAACATATAATGTTCTAAATCCACTTTATTCTTTACAGTATAAAGAAAGAGAGCTTGGAATATCTGATCACGCAGAGTCTCTCCACTGCCCAAAAACAAAAAAGATTTGGTTCGATACAGATTTTGAAGAACCTCCTGTTAAGAAATTTAAACACACAAGAACATAAACTGTATTTACTTCAGTAAACAAAAGGCAAAAATAGTAACTTTTGAAATATGTCCAGCTTTTTTAAAAAAAATAACAGAGCAACTGTCAATATTAAACTGAATTAGGGATTTGTTAGAATCAGGACAAACTGATGTATCATGAGTAATGATTCCACAAAAACGCATATACTCAAAAATCAAAGTCACAATCCAAAATTAAGTAAGCGTGTAATTTTTTCCAGTAAGGGCATTTTACATGGAAAGAGTAATAATGACAATAGTACGTTCCTGTTAGGCTGATTTGTAAATAAGAAAAATTAATATTCTTTACCAAATGTTTGACTTTTCAAAATACCTAAGACATGATGTTAAGTCCAGGATCCAGAGTCTGTAACAACTTAAGCCTCTGAAAAAAATGCATCCAAGCAATCAGATGGTGAAGAATCCTTGTACTAGCATCAGTTAACTAACAGTGAACTGCTGACAGAATTTAGATACACATTTTTAATCCACACTGAACTTGAAATGCAGTGTTGTGGCCAATATTCTTCAAATACAAAGAATTTCAAAACTATGACATACAACTGGGGATTTTGATTGTGATTTACCAAGAAGCAGTTTACAAGGGCACACACTGCCCCAGCAACATAGCTGGCTTTCTGAGTAATACTGCCACTTTATCTGGGTCCCAGTTATTTAATCTGCATGATCTGACAAGACCCTAGCCTAAAGTAATACACATGCAGTGACTAAAAGAAAACAGTTTGGCAAAGCATAGTAAAAATTTTAAAGACCACACAAACCATTACTTCAGGATCTTGAGTAACATCTTTATATCCTGAAGGATCTAGGACCATTCCACAGGGATCTGTATACAAGCCATGAATATGCAGAACTCCATATTTTATATGGCCTCTTGCCCACTGAAGAACCTAAAGAAAATCATGCATATTTCATTATATTATACTGAGATATTGCAAAAATATACAGCTGCCCTAACATATAAAACCACCTAAAGCAGAAGTGACTTCTCTTAAACTTTTCTGCAGCAAGAGATAATTACTACTTGCATAACTTATTTTAAATTATTAAGAAGTGATTGTTGATATTGAAGATATTTTGGGATTTTTGGTCTAAACAACTGTTCAAGCAAGAAGCAAGTTCTAGCAAAGCTGACAGAAAAGATACGAACAGGCAAATTAAATTACCTGCTAGGTGAAATCATATTTGTGATTGTTACAATTACTTCATCTAAATGGATGAAATTTTTTTTTCAGGGAGGCAGGGGGAGTGTTTAATAAATGTGTTACTGAAATCTTTGATAAACTGTATCAGATAATTCAGAATAAACAGACACTGAGATATCATCCATCTGCTGTTACTTTATAGGCATGCTTTACAAATTAAGAAGTGTTGACAGTTTTCTTTATACTTCATTGGAAGATTTTTCTTTAAGAACTGCCTTCTCTTATGAGAAGTGTGAACATTTTTACTACTCTCATCATACCTTATCCTTATCTTTCAAGTCTAAGGATTCCATAGGTTTACCCTGTTGCTGACCAAATATTTCAAGTAAATTACCATAGTTTGTAGTCAAGACCATTGTGCCTCTCTCCATTAGTCTTAGGATTGACTGCAGAACAACAGGATTCTGAATATGTTGTTCTAAGTTATCAAACACCTCCATTAAACAATCCTGGAAGAAGCTGGGCTTGGTATCACCAGTACGCTGAAGAAAGAAAAAAGAACACTTCATAAGGATCATGTGCACCACTGTAATTGCCTTCAGTGGAACACCCACAGCATTTGCCTATTTAATGCCAAAGCTTTTCTTTTAAAGGGGAATTGTGTAATAGTTGTGGAGAGCTCATGTAGTATATAAAACATAGAAGTCTAAATACACAGAAATACCAACAATAAGTTCAAATTATTCAAGTGCTCTTGCCTCCAATTTATATAGCTCAAAATAATAGTCTAGTTTTCTGAAGAAAGCTTGTAGTACAGGTACAATGAAGCAAATCTCTGCAGTATTTTGTTACGCTAAAATCCCCCCTCCACATACCCCATCACTTCTATGCAAACATTAAGGTGCACTTTCCTAAAAGCACAGACTGCATTTACCCAGCACATATGCTGAAACAGACAGGAACACATAACAATTCTACAAAATGTACAAGCTTCCTATTCATCAAATTGTTTTACACATACAAGAAATCTGTTTACAAGTCCAATATGGTTACTGGCATAACTACATGGAAACATCACTTTTCTTAATATGCTTCTCTTGTTTTTAGAGTACTTAGCGTGCTAACATTATCACTCCCTAGTTTCAGAGACTGGAATATTACTACTAGAGATTTTTTTTCTTCTTTTGCTCTCTGACAGATAAAAAAGTTTCTTCATCTTTTTATCTGCTGCAAAACCTAACTATACACATGTAGACTCCTCTCAAAAGGAACAGGTTATTATACTTTTTCTGTACAGAAAACTCTTATCATGCATTTCAAAATGCTGAACACATCCTTCAACTTAGCAATATGTATGTCGCTATAATTTTCAACTAGAAGACCTGGCAAAACTATTAATACAGTCTGAAAATCTCTGGAACCTAAAATTCAACAGCTGAGAGACTGAGCATGTATGGACTTCAGTGAAGTATGAGTTGCATCAGTTTGTGTGATCTAAGGCTATCAGCAGGGTCACGGTCTACCACTATTTTCAGGATATCTCTAGTTTTAGCCAGCAGAGCTATAAATTCCTCTTTCAGTTCAGGACAACATTGCTGAGAATCTTTTAACAGTCAAGACTCTTGCTTGCATTAATTATGACAGAAGTGTAATCTTTTCCAACAGTTTTCAGCTAGACTAGAAATCATATATTGAGTAAACAACAATCATCACTTTTACAGCAGTAATACAGAGATAGTACTTCTAGTTTGGCAATATACTAAAAGGTAAAATGTATCTTTTACCTATATTTATATAGGCATATATACCCTTTACCTGTATTTTACCTTGAAGTTGCAAAATTTACCTACAAAGATCATCTCAATCACCCTACATTTTATTCCTGACAAAATTCAGTTAAGAGTCCTGATGTCACTAGTAAACAGTGCCAGACCAGACTGCTAGAGTAACTAAAGTAAAACTTGCTATTTTAAATATTTAATAAAATAACAGTTCTTTTTAAAAGATAATGTACCTTATAAATTAACATCCTGATTTCTCTACCTTCTAAAGGGCCATTCTATCCTACAATAATAAGCATCCCACTGGTGAAAGCACTGACTGTAAGTCACCATTTAAAAAAAATCAACTGTGCTTACTTATATTAAAAACAAGGATTTTTCTGCCTCTCCAAAATGTACAGTACAGTGATTAGATTACCATCCCAGCAAAACTTCCAGTTTTAGAAAGCTGATGAGAATTTTAGTTGATAACAATAAAAACGTGTAATAATTTTAGAAGTTGATATAAGTTACAAGTATACTCACTGGTGACATTTTCCTGATGAGATCATGCGCAACTACAAGCAGGTCTCTATCTTTGATCGCTTTTTTACGAAATTCAGCAACATCTCCTGGATGAAGCACCTCCAGCTGTTCAGCTGCTTCAATGACAGCCTCGATGCAGCTCCTCCAGGAGCACAGCGCTGGGATTCCTGGTGCTACTGCAGCACTTACTCCAGTTCCAATTACCAGAAGAAGGTCTCGAGGCTGCCTTCTTATTAGACTTTTTAAGAATTTTCTTAAAAACAAAACAAAATTTTTTATTTTCTACAGTGCTTCTATCTTGTCTGAAGATCTCATGCCTGATGCAAGAAGTCTGTATGAACTGTTAATGCTTGTTCAAAACTAAAGAGCCAAAGGAACTGGGTCCTCCATTTCTATACAGAAGAATTATGGCATTAGCAGCAGTTCACAACATTCCCCAAACTGAAAAAAAAAAAACACAAAATAGCATACTTTTAACTTGTCTAAAATGGCCAACAGATTTATGTGCATACAACTAATTTAACTAGCTATAAGATGGCAACAACTTTAAATCATTAATACCTTTAAGGAGAACCAAACTGGCAATCACTAATTATCAGTCCATTCAGTTATCCAACAACCATTTCAACTGAATTTTTTTTTTCTTTTTAAAGCAGTATATCCTTGTACCAAGGACTGCCCAATGATTTACTAAACATGCATGTGCTAGAAAATAAGAAGAACTATTTCACAGGGAAAATCTGCAATATTTCAAAGAAACAAACTTTTGTTTACATAGAAAAAAGTAACTTTTTTTATTCCCATTTATTTTTGCTATAGGATAGGAAGTGAAGAAATACATTCAAGCCATATATAAACAAGGTATTACTATACAGAACCTTAAAATTCACTTGACTTCAAAAATTACCGATTGTTAACTCCTGTTAATCCAACAATATGGAAGTTTTAAATCTATTTCACAATATCTTGAAACTAATCAGCAAAAATTGAAATGTTTAACTTGAAATGGCTTCAGACACAACAATTAGGAAACATGTAGATAAGTTTGCTAATACCTACAAAAAAATGTTGCAGATAATCTCCCATGTCCTCCTGCTACACTCAGCACAAGTTGTTTCCTCTAGGCAAGCATATTATTTATTCCTCACAAACAGTTCAACTGAGTATGAAGCACACGGTCATTGGAAAAACTAGTTTCAGAGGACCCTTTCAAGTTTTCAAGCATGATGCTCATATCCAATTTTCAATAATGTATTTCAATTATCTTTTCAAACTTCCATTAACAAACAGTTTTATAAAATAACTTTCACAACACTAGTTACCTGAATTTTTGTTCACTTCTAATTGTTGATCTTTCTGATGAATCCATCTCAGAGCCCTAAGCAAAATAAGGATGGTGAATAATTCTTAATGCATCTACCTTAAAAAAAGGCCAAAATTAAAAACAGATGTATTTACTACTGTCAGCATTTTCAATTTATTCTTACTGAATATTTTAAAAACAAGAATTTGTATCTCATATCTCATATGTTAAGCAACACACTAATAGAAATGAAGCAGACAAATAACGAGCGTGTAAACGAGCACAGCTCCATATAGTTCAGTCAACTGCCATTTTGAAGCTAGTGGAGATATGGCTACTCACACAGCTGAAAAATATCTGTGTCTGAATTCAAGACAAAACTTACCATACTCCCAAAAATGTTAATTCATTTGGGTTAAATGAAGTTGTTTCTTGAAAATTGTTTACAGCAGGTAAGTCTTCCATTATCAAAAAAACATTACATCCCCTAAAGATCAATAATGGAATATTCATGTCTTCATATCAAAAATTCCTACTGAACATTTCTACTCATATTAATTAAGACCACTGAACCCACATAGCTGTATAATAAGTTAGTTCAACCAAGTTTGTGGAAACCTGACTTCTGCAGCCATGAGGCCACAAGAACCCCCTGCCAGCTAGCTAGTTATTTCACCAGCCCATATAAATATAAAAGATGCTTTGTCAGAAAGTATTTTAAATAAAAACTTATTTATCATCTATGTTGTCACTTGAAATGACACCCAGTCCAGTTGAGATCTGTGTCCTAGAATTGTCAGATGACTTTTCTGAGTTTGCATTTTTTTTAAATCTTACTTCCATAACATTTATACATCATTACGATTTGCAAACAGCTAGCCCTGTAAATTTCCAAAATTGAAACAAAAGAATGACATGAATTCATTTATCTTTCTCACAATTTCAGCAGATTCTGACACAGGAAGCAGGAAGCCGCACTTTTTAGACAGTATACACCAAAGAAAGAACAAAAAGTAAAAAGGATTACACATTGAAAAATCACAGAGATCTTTCAAATTTTTGTAGAAGAGTGCTACGGGACCCCGCTATACCAGTAAGTTTGCGTGACTATAGCTGACTCTCTCCTACTTATTCTTAAAGAGGTCAAAAACATTTACACTCTTGAAAAATATGTTCTTCCCCCAAAACAAACTGACATATAAAATGTTATATTTAACATTTCATTAAAGGGAAAAAAAATCCCTCTACAAAACCAATTCTACACATGGTTCTAAACCAAACCAACTTTGGGATATCAGACACTTTTAGAACAGTTCCTACACATACAGATTTTAGAGCATTTTGTGTTCTGAAGAACAACTCTGTTTAGCCTAAAACAACTACTCTGTTTTTACTACAATAAATTATATTGAAGATTCCAAATGCTCTTAACATTATAGACATGACGTGAACAGAAAAAAAACAAACTACTTCTTTCCAAAAGATAAGCTGATATCATTTAGTCTTTATGTAGGAGACTAATTACAACTATAAAGCCAATTAACAGCTCCTATTTCTATAGTACAGCTAGTTTACATGTGCTAAAAATATTAAGACAGAAGGCTAAGATTCTCCCTGCAAAACCCTGTAAGTTATCATCATCTTATCATCTTGCATGCTTTATCCATGTTAACAGTCCCAGCAGAAACAAATCTTGAATGAGGATCTGAACAATCGTTCTCTTTAATACACAAATTAAAGGAAATTTCATAATTCTATCTCAGGTCATCGAAACCCTAGGTACACCTAGAAGGCAGAACAAATTGAACTATTTACTCACTTAATAAAAAAGCATGGTTAAAATGAAGAAATACTCAGCTACCCACTGTAAACCTAGAAGACTCCCTGGAGTTATTCTAGGTTTTCACTGGTATAATCAATATTACAATTGTGTCTGTTACTTCATCAGGTCCATCAAACCACAGAAACATTTGCCTAGGGCTTCACATTGAGATATATCAAATATATAAAAACAGAAAGATAGTACCTAAATAATCAGAAATCTGACCTCATTCATTTCACAATTTAACAAAATTTACGCAGGTAGTCCTGGATTTTCATCTCACCATCCTGAAATCCATTCTGTACAGATCTTTTATTGGCTTTATTTCGTCTCCGTTCTGTTTCAGTGCTGAATTAGTGAGCTGCTATAAAACTCCTCCTCCTTGCAAGAGGCTCCTTCACTGGGATAAGATCCAAAATACCATCCTGCTATAACAACCTCAAAGTGTAAGAAGCTTTCTTTTAGGTCTGTCTTCCTCCGACAACTTTCTCAAGCCAATTTAATTCTAAAACATTCAAAGTACTGCATCTTATCAACAGAACTTGGCTACAATATCATCAATAAGAAATCCCCAAATTTCATTATATTAATCCTTGGTTTTGTTTTTTTATAAGGATGTATTTTTTGTTTGGCTTTGAAACGCATCTTAAGTTTGTGGTTGTGGAGATTGCAGACTGCAGACCCTAATCCTCCAAATAAGCATTCTGCCAGACCCTGTGGCTCATATGGCTTCTTGCCAGCTCTCAGGTTCACATGCTGAAAGCTAATTTGGAAGCAACAGGCCTAAATTCGGAGAACATTTGACAAAAAAAAGATGCATGTTAGAGGGACATGTCTGAGAAAACACACAAAGATCAGATCTGCAAATGCAACCAAAATGTCTTTTCAAGTGTAAAAAGAAAATCAGTGTTTTTTTTGTAATATTTATTTTGTTCATGCTCCCTTCCTTCTTTGACCGTATCCTACACTATCATCCAAAGAATGTTAGCATATTCAAAATTCAGAACAATAACTTATTTAGAGCAAAACATTCAAAAATCTAGAGAACAAGATTTCTTTACATATAGAAAAAATTGAGAGTTCACAATGCAAAAGCAACATATGAAGTAAGTGTAACCTGTTTACTCTGAAAAATACCGTATTACACCATAACCCCATCCTGTGATATATTTAGGAAACTGTCCTCAAGATAGCTAACCACTTTAGCAATTGTTTAATACATCAGTAACTTGCCAAAATTAATAAAATAAGCATCTCACCACAGGATGCTGTCAGTACCAACATTTGAGACCTTATTACCTCTATAATGCCTGAAGTCGCTTTCCAGGAAGCCAAAGCTTTCAATAAGTCGCAGCAGTTACCACCATACTGTATTAGCTAAATGGATGTGAATGGCAAACTTAAGATTTCTCCATGCCTATAACTGCTTTAGATATTAACTGTAACTAGTCTTGAACATTATCTAATCAGATCTAATAAACACTTCTTTCCATAAGCATACCTACCAAGGCAGAGGACCCAGGCATTAGGACTCAACAGTGCTTTCCTTAAAAAATATATACTGGACTAACATAGTACATTTTAATCAAAGGTTGGCACATTTACTTTTAAACAACCTTCCCTCATGGCAGTCAGGAGATCAGATCCCCCTAAAATCCAGATATGCCTGAAAACACTGAATTGGAAGTTGGTCTGTGTTCCAAACACCGGGAGGGTTCATCATAACACCTTCTAATTTCATACTTTCTTCCTGTTGAAGAAGATAACTTTTATTTAAGCATCAAAGTGCACTTTTCACAGCTTGAAACTTCAGGTCAAAAGTTTGATTGGCACAAGCCAATCAAGAGGTTTTTCCAGCAGTTTAATATATGAAATAAGACTTAACATTTTCAAAAGAAATAAAATCTCTTGAAAAATAGTTTCTTTCCTCTCCTATGCTAGTTTTCTCTGGAATAAAAACAAGAGCACCAGGCTGGGCAGAACACAGATTTCTACTTAGTGACATTTCCTTTCTCTATCCAGTAAGTGGATCTGTGGTTATTCAGCGCAGCAATTAGGCATGGCATTAACCTTCACGGGGACACCAACCTCCACTTCTGCGGCATTCCTCTTCACTCAGCCATGAGCAAAACGGAGCCGCTCTCCCGGGCAAAGCTACCTCCGGCCAGCTCAGGCGCACCGAGACCTCGCTCCCAGCGGCGCAGGGCGCTCGGGGAGGCCCTGCGGCTATCTGCTCTGCTCGGGACGCGCGCAGTTAACGGTAACGCGGCGACGACGGCCGGATCTACGGTCGGAAAGCACAAGTCATTAAGGGGAAGGCTGTGATTAACGACACCTTGAGCGGCGGCTGAGCGTAGCGGCTCCCCCTCCCCTGCCCCCGGGGGCACTCCCGGGCCACCTGCCGGGCTGGGAAGGAAGACGAGCCCCAAGGCAGCACAGGGGAACCCCCATGCTGTGTCCCCCCCACACACACACACCACCACCACCCCTGTACCCGGCGCCCCGACCTGCCGGGGCCGGCCGCTCTCCAGCGCCGTCACCGCCCGGCAGTGGCCTCGCGGCTCCCCCCAGGCGATTGTTGCTGGCGGCGCGTCCCCTGCCCAAAGCCTTCCCGCGCCGGCTGCGAAACAGCCGCCACGAGACCAAGGTTCCGCCGGAGGACGGTTCCGCCCCCGCTTTCCCGCGGCGCCCAGCAGCCTGAGGGAGCCCGGTCGCGGCATGCCGGAGGCACCGGTGGGCGCGCCCAGCCTGGAAGACAGGGACGGCGGGAGGGTGCGCAGCCATTTTGAAAACGTTTCCCTTCCCTGCACGAAAACGACTTTTTCCTCCGCAAAAGCTTTATTCCGTGTTTCTTTGGGTCCCTCCCCCCACCCGGTTTGTGCGTTAGCACCTGGTAGCGTTTGTTTCCACCGTGGAAAACCTTATTTTGCTCAAGGGATACCTGGACTAACAGCCAGCCCCCTTGAGCGCCCACCCTGGCACAGCAAAAAGGGTGGGAAACCCCCAAAGTGGTTTGCGAGGGCAGGTGGGCACAGCCTGAGCCTAGCCTGCTTCCCACAGTGACTTAATACGCCTCTATCACCCTTTCCTTCACAGATCAACAAGGAGCTATTTCAGCAGTGTTGTGCAGTGCATTATTAGCACTGTTAAACTCCCAGATAGCTACAGCAGGACCAAACCCTCCAGCAAGATGTGGCCCTGTGCTCAGGCAGAGCACAAAACCAGCCTTCCCACCCTTTGGTAAAGGGCTCTCGTGCTAACATTGCTACGGAGGCTTCGGCAAGGTCCTCAGGGACAATGTGAAAGCGTATGGCCAAGTTCACCAGGCAATATTTGCCTTGAAGTAAATTAAAATTTATGTGAAGTAAAGTAAAATTTACTTGAAATACACACAGGTAAATACTGGAAGTATTACTGGAAGAAAGAGAAGTTACACACTTCTAAAGGAAGCAGAACTAGAAAGTACAGAGCAGATGTGCACTCTTCAATTCTTAATTTTCAAGATAAAACTTACTATGATTCTACAAATCACTTGATTAGATTTCTGAAAGTCACTTGAGAGGCTAAAGAAGAAATTCTCATGCTGCTCTGTAATCATTCCTGTAAAATCTGGAGATAAACCACTGTTTCACAAAAGTACAAGGTTGTTTCCTGTGAATGAGTTGGATCAGTATTAGAATTTGTTCAAGGAGGAACACTTTTCTTCACTAAATTTTATCAGTCTTTTTCTCCTCCCCATTACTGTATTGTACCTTAGGTATTGCCAAAGCAAGAGAACAGTTTTTCAGTTAAACAAGCATGCTAACCATTTTGGTCAAACAGGTCCAATGATTGAAAGGCAACTGAGTTTAGCAGATCTGTATTCTGTGTAAGCTGGGTGATGTAGGCAAAATGTTAAACATACCTATGCCTTGATTTATAAAATGGAGATGGATAATATTTGCACACCTCTAAAAATACTTGAAATTCTCTACAAGCAAAAGTGTAAATTAGCAGTCAACAAGATTGTATGAAAAAGAAGAGAAGATCAATTAATCATCAGTTAAGGAAGAAAAGAATTGGTAAACTTGAAAATTAATGGTGTTAATATTATGAAAAGTATTAGGGTGATAAAGGAAAAGAGCAATAAAACTAACAGCAAAAGGACATTGTAGAATTACCTTCAATTAATCCATTTAAGGATAGGCTTGATTGTCTGTGGTGACTTAGGCATAATTAAATAATCCTGTGAAGTGTTAACATCAGGTGGCATATGTTATGTGCAACGATAGCAAAAACAACTCGATGTGATTCAGCTGATCAGTTGGCAGGTTGCTTTATTTAAAGTCACATTTGAAAGGCAATAGCCAAAGTTCTCTTCAGGTTCTTTTTTAGTTTTAAATCTCTTAAAGCTGCAGCCTAAAAACTCAAAGTTCCTTCACCATGGCATATTCTGGCACAATTAACAATATGTAGCTCAGTTCCATTGTATTTTCTAACAGCAGTGCCCAGCTTTATTTGCAGCTCTGTGGATTTAATTAGATCACCTTGTGGAAAGACCCAGCTGTGCATGAAAATCGGGTAGTCAGGTGTGTAATGACTGCAAATTGTGCCTAGAGGTAGTTACCAGTGCAGAACTGTGCCCACAAATTCCAGTAGCTAAATCGTACAAAAAAAGTGTCATTTTCCATTTTAACTGGAGTTTTCAAAATTACTCATGGTATCAGTTTACAGACTCTTGGAGGCTGGAAGTACTTATTGACACTTCCCAATTATAGGACTTAAAAGATCTTACTTTTTCCTATAGACAGTCACTCTTCTGGTGTTTTGGGGTACAATCAGAATTCAGAGGTCTTTTTATGCATATATGATACTATTTGAATATTCTCCTTTGTTTGTAACAAATCGATGTAATCAATGTCAGAGTTGCATTGACATTCTGGGATAGTTTTAGAAAGATTTTTGTTAAGGATGGCCAGTTTTACTGATGAAACATAAACCCACTGTTTTTATTCCATATCCTGAGATACTTTAGGGAAGAATAGTTGTTTAGCCCACTAACTTTACTAACTTTTGATTTGTATAAGGACATTGTGTCCTGGTGAACTGTGCATGTAATATTTCCTAGACATCACTTCTCACTTTGTCATCTTTTAAATTACTGTATTACTGTGTCCCTAGAAAGACCCTTCAGTCAACTGGAGTATGATATTCATAGTGCTAAGGAAGACTGAGGATAGAATCAGAGAGAACAGGAAGGGAGAAGAAAAAACATAACTGTAAGTCTCACCTGAAAATTGATGTTTGGTTCAGAGAGGTTCTGCAATGCCTTTAGCTGTTTTGCCTTTCACCATTCACTACTGTCAGTCAGTCAGGAAGGTATTTTAACACGCTAATATTACAGGATTCAGTAAACTAGATCAAGAGTCTGTGTTTTATTGTATAGAACCAGGTGATATTCTGCTCTGAAACCTCACCAATTCCATGTGAAATCCAGCAACCCTCTGCTTGAAATGTCATTTGACACTGCATTGTAATAAAGTTGGAATGTATTACTAAATAACTTGCTGAATATCTTAGATATTTTGTCAGCTGTAGATAAGAGTCACTTGACTTGCTAAATATTTGCCTGAGCTTGAGACTTAAGGTCAGACCCATTCTATAGATTTACAATACCTACTATTCTTCTTTGTTTCACATTAATTTAAGAAGTAACATGAGAGAAAGTATTTGTGAAGGAAGGCCCTTGAAAGCTTTTCCATTTTTAAATCTGTATCAATTCATCTGATAAATGTTATTACCTCTACCCATAAATCTTGCCCCTTTATATCCTTAGACTACCATTACTGTATTCTTTAAAAACAATAATAGTAATAACAACAATAATAAATTACAAAAGCTCTGGATTCCCATGTAAAAGGGTTAGAAAAGTCACTAAAGACAATCAAATGTGTCCCAAAATAGCCATATAAAATATTATCTAAAGGAGTCTTTTAGTTTACCGAATCTAAAGCAAGAGCCTGTATTATTTTTCATTATATTTCCTTAGTATTTATTCAACTTTGTATATTGCAGAAACAACTACAACAGTGTTACAAGAAAATTGGTATAAGGTTCAGTAGCAAAGGTCACAATGAGAAGAAAATGAAGTGTGTTGAAATGTGTAATCTTTGAAATACAAAAAAGTTTCTTTCAAGAAGCAACAAAGAAAGGTGATTACTGCTGCTACAACTCAGGAACTCAGTGAGAAGTAGAATATGTATTTTAAATTAAATAACTACAGAAGTTTACCACTTGATTCAACCTCGGATTTGTCACTCATTTTATAGTAAATTCATATGTTTATCTAAGTGTACTAAACAAGATCTCAATTTGATTGCTTATTTGGGGATTTCTTGCTGACTTTGGAAATATTGCCCAGAGTGATGTAATCAGGATAAGCAATGCAGCTGGTTATTTTTGGCTGGAGGAGACCATGGGTCTGATTATTCAGCTGTATTTTTGTGCACTGAGATGTAATGTTGATTTACTTTTGTCATCTTGCTGTTTAATAAGTAATAACAAAGTGAATCCTAGTTTACGTTATGCCAGAACCTATTGGTTTGAAAGAACACAAGTAAAAATCTTAATGAAAATTTATTGAGCTTGCTGAAAATTATCTTTAAGACACCAACTAACTTGCATTTTAAGTTCTTTCATAACAGGAAGCCAGTTTGCCCTTGTTGCTTGAGATAAAATTCCTTCTACATGCACAGTGGAGCTGTTGGTTATTCCCCGACTGTTGATTTCTTTTTCTACGTTGGAGCTAACTAGATCTTAATAGTGTGTCATCTTTGTAAACAGAACAGTTTATAAAATGCTTTGAAGAACTAAGATATTATCAGAAATTCGAAGTATGTTTTCAAAAGTCAGTGTCAGTTCACTTACAGTTTAACTGTGATTGAATATAGAGATAAATTTTCAAAAACACCCTTTGCATTTTTACTTCAAGGACTGTATGCATATAAGCATAATGACATGATTTGTAAAATAATTCAGTGTGTAACTGCTGGTGCGCATTAGAGTTTATTTCTAAAGTTGCCTAGTGATAAGCACATCTTCAGTGGCAGATACAACATCTCTCTACAGTCAACTTTTACTTAACAAAGCATAACTACATGCAAGTTCTGCATTACCTTGCACCTACCTTTCTCAAACTGTCTGAATCACAGTCAGTAGTCTTTAATGTGCACAGTTTGCTGCTGCTGTCCTATACTTTCCATGAGATGAGGAGAGATGATAGGCTACAGCTTCTTGGGAAAGTTTTTGGAGGCTTGTCTCCAGTAGCTGTACAAGCTGTAACAGTAATAAGCTTTAAAAACAGATACACCTTTTCACTGAACACAGGACAAAATGCCAGAATATAATTGCATAACTATGCTCCCTTTTAGCTTCAAGAACAACTTATTCTCTTCCATTTACCTTGGGTTTTTTTCCCCCAATAATCAATTAATAGAGAGAATCTATTTTCAGTAGCATTAACATCACTGAGCATGTAATCATTTCAGTATAGTCATATGTGGAAATATTTATATATAAAAGTGTAAACTATGGGGGAAATTAGAGTCAAATATGACTTTAGCTCTGTTAGCTGCAGTCTGTTTGACCTTGAATTTATTTGGAACTGTTTATAACAGAGGCTGTATATATGAGCTTGCTTTGAAAAATTAAGGAGTGCAATTGACTGGAATGTCCTTTGATTAAACAGAAGGTCTTTTGCACCTTTCTGACAAAAAACAAAGGACTCTATCACAAGGCCTTTATCTGTTCTGAATAGCATCAACGTGTGAAACAGGGTGAAAGGAAGAAAAGCTATTTCTAAGGGGAGGCAGAGGCAAAAAGGTAAGGGGGAAAAATTAAGGAAAGCAAACCAACAAAGAAGTCTGAAAGCACTAGAAGAGAGAGAAGAGAAAAAAGGTAATAGGAAATAAAAAATGAGTGAGACTGGAAAGAATGGATTTAAATCAAGCTTGTTACTATGAAGAGTGATCAGGGAGAAAGCTAGACAGGAAGTTGCAGATACTCAGATTATGCTCAAATAACAAGCTGCTGCTTGGTGCAAAAGAGAATTAGCCCTAGGTCAGAGAAATGAACCTTAGGAATATTATTTTATGCTGGTCAAACTGGCATAAAGGTCTTTCTTGTCTGTCAGATATCTGATACTGAAAATGTTTGTGAAAATATTTGCAGAAATAAGATATATATAAAATGGGAAAGAGGTAGAGGTGTTACTTTCATCTGTTAGAACATAACAGATGGAGTATTAAATAATGAGCTTTTCTTTTGCTTGCCTTGGGTTTTGTAATTTGATGGCTGCTTCTGATTACCTAGGCATATATTTAACAAGCTTAAAAACACAATTAATAGATCATCAAGCAGAGAGCTAAAGGGGACCAGCACAAGTGTCCAGTATGCAGAGTAAGTAAAGAAGCATGGGTTAAGATCTTGAATTTGCTTGAGCTGCAGCAAAAAGGAGCCCTGAGGACAGGAACCCTATGACCCTGCTCACCGGTGGCCAGACTGGCTGGCTGATCCAGAGTACTGATTAAATGGGGAATTATTTGAATAATAATAGTGTTGATTGTGCAGACCTCATATATATACTAGTAAATAAACCTTTGCTTTGAGATGGTTGGTAATGTGGTCTCTCCCAAAACTTAAATAGTTGTGCCTAGTTATAGCTGAGGTTTTCCATATCCATAATTCCTCTGGAGTCAGGACTGAGTCTACAGGGGGAAAACACCAGTGTAGCACTTAAGTCCAGGCATGCAAGCCAAATGAAATCTCACTTAAAAAGCAAGGTTCTTTGTATCCAGCCAGTTGCCACACCTTGTACTATGCTTGAAGAGAAATGAGATGTTACACTACTCTTATGTTACGCTTACGTGGATTACCATCACTAACAGATGCGAACCATGCTGTGTGTCGTATATGACTGTTACTTGGATGTAAGATATTTCAGTTACAAATCTCATTTAAGCCCATGTTGTAACAAAGTGCTTTGCTATAATGTATGATATCATTCAAATAAAAATTACGGATCCAGGCCTAGATTTTACAGATATTTGGACACTTATCTCCCATTCTTGTATTTGAAAGTCTGGGCCTTAACGCAGAAACTGATAGATACTATATCACACAAACAAGACATTCAGGCAGGATTACCCTAGCAATGTCTTCAGGCCTCAGTTTTAACCTCTCTAACAATATTGGTTAATAAATCCTCAAAAGTTATAATGTGAAGGTCCTGCATTCTGCGGAAGAAAACTGTTTTTAAGCTACTTTTAACATCTTATTTGAATACTACAGTACAAAATTTCTGCCTAGGCTCAGTCTATTCTTTCAGTAACTGGCTCTAAGTCTCTTTAACTAAATGAGGCATAAAAGGCTCCATAATCTACATTTTTGCTAGCAAAAATCATGGTATTATCAACTCAATCTTTTAATAAGAAACAATACAAGTAGGATTAGGTTTATTGTATTAATGGAATCTTGATTATAAAAAATGCTAGTTAGTTTGTAGGTATTTCTTTTACAGAGCCAGCTTTCTAATAAATGGTTACCTTTTCCTGCTACGTCCCTTACAGGGTCTGTTAGCAGTATAGATGAAAAAAAATATAAAAGAATATCAAAAACAATTTATCCATACAATGTGTCCCAGGCTGAAAAGGCTTCCTTATGAGAAAATGCAGATGTCTCCAGGTAGGATTTTTTTTTTCTTTCCAGAAAGATCAGAGAGTTAAAAGGTTAGGGTAACAAGAATTTCCCAAGATTTAAATCTTATTCAGGCTCATTGTTGATTTTCACTCTGTATCTCCTCACCTCCTAGGTAGAACAAATAACTTGCACTGCATGCCCAGAGATGCCAGAGCAAGAAGAAATCCTGTGCAATGGCATTCTATTACTCCTACATAAAAGGCTAAGATTTGACTTGGTGTCTTGAAGTGAATCATCACGGTAATAAAAAGCTTTTCATGAGTTTCAGTACACAAACCCATTGCTCTTTATATTTCACTCTTTAACTTCTTAGAAAACTACAAAGCCAGTCTTTTCATTTGTCTACAACAAAAGAAAATCTTCACTATCACTACACTAGACAGCATAAGGATATACATACCACAAATATTTGTCTGGTTAACATTTATAAAGAATATTTCTGAAGACAGGCATCCCAGATGTATTTCCTGGAAAGGCATCAGAGTATGCTGTAGAAGGGCAAAGCTGTTAACAATCACAGAAAGATCAAATTCAGTAAGCAGATGTCCTGTTGTGAGCTGTGTTCTCGTCACACTGCACAAGCTACAGAAATTGGTATTTGGGCAGGGGACTGCAAAGGAGCAGTTAGTATACATAGGATTTGGTGTTCATAATTAAGTAGGTAAGATCCTTTCGCCTGTACAGAATTAAATTCCAGGAAGGCAACAAAAAACTGTGCTATTCTTCTCATTAAATTTAACTGACAAATTTTGTAAGTGTTAATGCTTGAGGTTTGACTAAGTCACAAGCTGAATAGTTAACTTCTGTTTAACTTTCTCTAGTAGTTTTAATCAGATACCTCCTCTGTGTGCTTAAACTGTTTCCTGATTTTATTCAGGAGTATAGTGAATAGATTTGGAAAGGGTCCCTTTAAACCCTTTAGAATGGGTTTACAAGTCCAGTTTTGTATTTTACCTGTGTTATTAAACAGTAGTTATATTCCATACTACAGGAAGCTGAGTTTCACTAGTGGGGATAGCAATTGTTATCTAAAATTTGGAATTAAATGCTTTGGAATGAAAGCATTATGTAAATATACTAATGATTATTATAAACAGGATAATTTCTTTTAAGTGACTGAAAGTAAGCAGAATAAGAGATTTAACTAGAAGCTGAACAAAATTGCAGAATAACTTAGAGAAACCTACTGCAAGGTTTCTATGTTAATATATGCAAATTTAAATAACTCTCATGCAAAGCTATTAAAAGAACATTACAGTAAAAGAACATTACACTCAAAAGTCAGGAAATGCAAAAGTAAATGTTGCCTGTACATCCCTGATTTGCTTCACTGTGGGTTCACATTATCATGCTACATTATAGGAATGCATACTTCTTTCCCCCCACCGCATCTCTACAGTTTTTAGTACATAGGATGGATGGTGCTTCCTACAGTTTTTTTTCTCTTGGTTGTCAAATGTCCATCCTTTGTGCTTAGAGTGCAGAATGCTGCACATTCTCTGAGCTGTCTCTGAAGATGAGGCTATTTCTTTCTTTGCAATTAAATGTTCTCTTTAGTACAATGCCTTGTAATTTATTTCTAAACATCCCGTGAGTTGAAGAGGAGGTATTATCCCTCTTTGACTGATGGGGGAAAAAACTCGATACGTGTCAAGATTAAAGTAAAACAATATTTATTAATTTGGGTGCCTAGTTTGTGATGTCTGGAATCTGTTATCTCCTACTGTTTTGCATTTAACAGTACCTAAATATTCAAAGCACAGTTCTCACTGACTTCAGTGATAGCTAGGAGTGTTAAGCATTTCTCCAAATCAGATCTGGATCCTCAGACTTTGTATCCAGATAATGTACTATTATCACACTGAAAGATTTTGTCAAAGGAGGTTGTTCAGATTATCATGGGAACTCTGTTACAGTGGAAGAGACTGAATCTACCTCTTGAGTAGGGCTGGACTGCCTTAAATTTGAGATTGTCATTTTCTTTTAATCCTTTGTTTGATGCAAAGCAGCAGTGTTATCTAGCATACAGTCCTGCTTCATCCACACAGACAAGAAGCCCGTGGAAAAAAGAGCCTCTAGTTGTGTAACTCAAGACTGTACCATAACACCTATACACAGGTGATTGAATTAATATTACAAAAGTATCTATGATACCGATTTCCACTCTTTCAACTAGTTTAACTTTGCAGCCATAAAAACGTCCTTTTAACGCTGTTAGAGGCATAAGTTTAGTGAAAGACAAATGAGCAAAATGCCACTGTGTGACTTTACACAGACACCCATGGAGGTATCAGCAGGACTTGAGACTTTAGAAGCAATTCACAGACCTTTGTCACTCGAATGAACAAAGCAGCTGATAATAGGAGGAAAGTTAACATGCTCTAAACACACAGATACTTGAGATGGGTAGAACTCTTTTCCTGTGAGTTTTGCAGAGACCAGGGGACAGCAGAGAAACGGGGAGATCCAGGGGTCCTGGGCTTCCGCCAGGGTTTGTGGGGAAGCGTGTTATAGTCTGTACTGCCCAGCTCATCCCCATGACAACTCTGTGTTTCTGTTCCTGCCCATCTGTTCGAGCCCCATCTCTATCTCGAGTTGATCCTTTGTCCCCAGTTCCTTCTTCATCCCTCATTCTTCTTATTCCAGTCTTAATTTCTTTACCTAGCTGACCCTGCTGTTTCATTTTGAGAAACTCCAAGTCATTGATTCTGTCTCTTCTCCTCCCATTCAATGTATTTTCTTTGCCAAGTCATTTTTAGTTTCCTCCTTCCTAATCTCTTGGCACTTAATCTGCTTTCTTCCTTCCTTTGCACAGTGAGTGCTAGTCCTAGTTTGTCCATTTTGGGGCTCCCTGTGACAAACAAATTCCTTTTCTTTGAGCATCTCAACTCCCTGTCAGATCTGTCTTTCCTTCTCCAGGTTCATTTCCTGCCAGGGACACCTATTTCCCTCAGCCACAGTGCCTCTCCTTCTGTTGTATATACTGGCAAATAGATGTAGCTATCTCCCCTTCTTTTTTGTCTCCCTTCACCCCAGTTCATGTTGCTCCCCATGTTAGCAACCCTGCACAACACAAATCTAGTCTGCTTGCTCAGTAAATCCCACTCACAATTGCTCTCTGCCCTTAGCCCTTCAGCATATACTACAATCCCAGGTTTACCAGACTATTTGCCCTTATCTCTTCCTTCCTCTTCTATTATGCCTTTTTCCCTCAAGACATTTAAGCCAAGTGACTGCAGAGGGAGGAAACTAATTAGCTCCTGAGAAAGACAAGATCACTGCTTACAAACCTCATCAAGCATAACCTCAGCCCTTGAGCAACCATGACAGGGAAAAGCAGCCTCCGGGTCATAATCCTGAGCAGAGGTGTGCTCAGTGACCCCGGGAGAGCGGCTCTCTCACAGCACACTCAGCACAGCAAACAGGGCAAAGCCCAAGGACACCCAGCGAAGGTGGGAGCTGACCTTTCACAGATGTTAAACACCTTCCTCACTGTGCGTGCTGTAGCTGAGGAGACCAAAGCCCTGCTGCCTCAGCTAGCAGGTCATGTAGCCACTTTTGGAAACATTTCATGAGCCTCACTCGCCCACCTGACATGCACCTGAAGCTCTCCAGCAGGGAGACCTCCACCCGGCACAAGCCATCTCAATCCCATGCATAGCACAGAGAGGGACTGCAGATGAAAGCAGCTACCATCTCTGCCTCCCTTGGGTCACAGGCTTTGTGCAGGCAACAAGTTGCCATGATTCTGTGGGGAGCTGATGACGCACCCTGAAGTCCAATAAAATACTCGGGAAAGCTTTTTAAACTCACAGAATGAAAACATGATAAATATGTCCTTAAATATTTGCAATAAATTCCATCTCAATTAGCAGAGCCGTTGAAATCTGATCTCCTATGGATTAGCATCTTTCCAGTGATTAGCTGTATAGCTGGTTTAAAGCCAGATTCATGTTGCCCCGCCAGTCCCTTGCTTCCAAAGGGAAGGCAAAAGTTTCTGCCTGCCTTCCCAATAGCAGGGTGCTTACCAGGGGAGAGGGAGTCTCTCTGCCCAGCTGCTGGTGTTGCCAGTAATTAAGTGGGAACATAATTATTTTTGAGCTCTCCATGCTTCACTCAAATTTGGCTGGAAGAGCCCAAGAAGTTCAAGAGCTGTTGGGGAAGATGGCATGATTGCATCCGCCTTGTTTCCTCAGCTGACCCTGCTGAAAAATGAAGGCTAGACCAAGCTAAAAAATAAAGGTGTGCCTGAGCTCCCAGCCCAGATATTACCACAGACCATTCATCCCAGTGGGGATGGGTTATTTTTCAGAGTGTTTTAACTCTCAGTGCCAGGCCTGGAGAAGGCTGATGCTGCTGGCCGCTGGGGGTGGTCGCGGAGCTGGGCCCTGGGGGACCCCCAGGTCCCATGCCTGCCCAAGCTGCCTCATGGCTGCCAGGAACTGCATCCTGGGGGCTGGGGCCCATTTTCGGGATTCCCGATTTTGGGAAAAATAGTTGCTCATTTCTCCCGTGATGCTGCTTGGACAGGAGGGCAGAAGGGAGTTTGGCCACCTCTGCAAGCTAGAGAGTAGTAAGTAGTTGGGACTGCTTTTTCTCAGTAGAGATAACCATATTTATGGGATTAGTCCTCTCTTTATTCCTGTATTGGTCTTCCGGGGAACCGGTGCCCACCTCTGGGCTCTTGCTGGGGCAGCGGTGACCCGGAGGAGCCATTTTCTGCTGCACGCTGCGGCCACACCATGTTGCCGCTGCAACTCCCTCCTCCCCAGAAACATGGGATCCCTGTGGCCTCACTGACCTCCTCCAGGGCCCCTGGGGTCTATTTCACCCCCACTTCTCCAAGAGGTATCTATATATTTGGTCTTATTTTATCCCAAACACCGGAAGAAGACACCTCCTATCCCGCCCCTGCTGCGAGTGCCCATTTTGCAAAGCAGTGTCCGATCTCTGCGCGTGTTGAAGAGTGGGCGTTGGGAAGGTGAGAGCAAGGGCAGGAGGCAGGAGCGGGGATTGCTAGGGTGTACTGCGGCGTTGAGGACTTGCTTAGCCTGCCACACATGGGAATTTAAATATATTTTATTTTGTTATGGTGTGCTTTTATGAGGAGAAGGTGAGGCCTCAGGCAGTTTCCATGCTGCGCATGTGCTACATCTTTTCCCCTCCTCCTCTTTCATGCGAAATTTCAGCCTCCTGACAGAAAATGCTGGAGTGCTAGAGGTATTCGAAGAATTTTTTTTTTTCCAAAGGCAAAGCAAACTATTTTCCTTAGCCCTCTCTTAGAAAGTGCTGAGTTGTTGAAGCCTCTTTTCTGGGGTATTTTTATCCTATTGCAAAGTGTCAGCCAGTGTGGTTAGATTCTGTCAAAAACATAAAGCAGCTAAAAACTGGATTGTCTAATGGAAAGTGATGGAAAAACTGAACTATGTATGTTGTTATTGGTGCTATTATAAAAAGATAGCCCACAGAACAGAGACATGATAGAAATTCCAGAAATTTGTGAAGAATGTTCTGCCAGAAAGAAACAGTGAGATAGAGATTTTACCTGATGTATATTTTCAGATGAACTGTTATACAGTATGTACTGAAAATACACATTTCTGCTCTACATGAGAAAGCTCAGGACAGGTAATGCATGAAGCTGATACAGGATATAGCTTACCAAATTGAACTAGATTATCACTAGCAAGCAGATGTAAGTTTTAAAACTCCCGGAGTTTTCTTTTGTTCAGCTAAATGTATTTTAACACTTTTTATTTAAACTGATGCTGGCTGTCTATTGCCCAACAGTTCAAAAGTGGTTTTAAAATTCTCCTAGAATCCACCGCTTCCAGGAATGAATCCAGGACGTGTGGGATGTTTGCCCAGGCAACATTGTAACTGAAACAATACGCTCTGGTTCAGTTACAGATGATTCATTTTGACCATAGATAAGCCTTTGGAAATAATGACTTGAATATTTCACTTTGGGAATGGTGCATAAATCTGGGAGCATGCCAGGCATACGCAATGCCCCAGATTTCCAAAAAAGTGGAGGAATTAAAAAGGACCATATGGGCTTCAGGAAACAAAGGTATGATACAAATGTTTACCTTCAAGTAAATATTTTTTCATCCTGAGGTGAAGTATCCTGAATATGTTTTTCTCATGCACCAATTCAGTACTAATAACCTGAGGTATAAAAGTACAGCAGTTTGCCCAAATCACATTCATCTCCAGGCATGGAATTTGAAGGTTTTCAGTCATGGGGAACAGTTTTTCTGCTACCCAATGAAGCAGCATTAGACCATTCTACACTCCAGGCCAGGCTTGCCCTCTGTTTGTAGAAGACAGAGCACAATGAGGTTTTGTACAAGACAGGATCTCCTAGATGTTGCACAGTGCAAATAAGAGCAAAGGTGTATGCACAAGTAGTTCAGCTCTCAATGCCCTGCGTATCTTAAAAGTTCCAAGGACTCGTAACTGCGTAATCAGGCAGAAAAAACTCTCTTCAGTGATGAACTCTATGCAAAGTGCTTTGTAAATTTAAGCACTGCTTGGCAAAATGCCCTGCAACTGAGGCTTGTCAGATGGTCTTCAGAGAATAGTAACATGCCATGTGTTGTGATGA
Organism: Apteryx rowi; assembly: GCF_003343035.1. Lineage (NCBI taxonomy): Eukaryota > Metazoa > Chordata > Aves > Apterygiformes > Apterygidae > Apteryx > Apteryx rowi. The sequence continues at coordinate 230,035 of NW_020451152.1, forward strand.
CAATCATTTGGATATCCTTTGCTTTACAGTTTATGTGTGACAACTCTACTGTATTATTAGCTTGTGTACTCTCTGTTTGTACCATATTTAGTTTTAGCTATATAATTGTGCACTCATAAACAGAAGTTTATTTCTGTATTACAAAAAAAAAAAAGTACTTGGTTCCTGATGTATATAAATGAGCATTTAAAAAAAGAAAATAGAATAGTTTAGGTTGGAAGGGACCTCTGGAGGTCATCTAGTCCAAAACCCCTTCAAAGCAGGACCAGCTACGTGGGGTTGCTCATGGGCTTGTCCCAGTGAAGTCTGGAATATTTCCAAGGATGGAGAGTCCACAGCTTCTCTGGGCACCTGTGCCAGTGTTTGACCCACCCCACAGAGAAAAAGCTTTTCCTTATTTTGAGTCAGAATTTCCTGTGTTCCAACTTGTGTCTGTTGCTTCTTGTCCTATCACTATGCACCTCCAAGAAGAGTTTGACTCTGCCTTTGCAATACTCTCCCATTAGGTAGCTGAAGACAGTGATAGGATTTCCACTCAGCCTTCTTGTCTTGAGGCTGAAAAAAACTCAGTTCTCTGAGTATGCCTTGTACATCACGCGCTGCAGCCCCTGATCATCTTGGTGGGCCTCTGCTGGACTTGCTTCTGTACCTTCCCATACTGGGGAGTCCAAAACCAGACATAGGACTCCAGACATGTTCCCACAGATGCCAAACATAGAGAGAGAAACGCTTCACTCGACCTGCTGGCTGCATCCTGCTAATACAGCCCAGGATGGGATTGGCCGCCTTTGTCGCAAAGGCACCCTACTGAATCTTGTTCAATATGTTGTCCGCAGGCAGTCCTTTTTTTGCCAAATTGCTGTCTAGTCAGTTGGTGTCAGGCTGTACGGTAGCATAGGATTATTCCATCTCAGGCACAAGACTTGGCATTGGCCTTTGCTGAACTTTATGAGGTTCCTGTCAGCTATTTTTTCCAGTCTATGGAGATCCTGCTGAATAGCAGCCCTACCCTCCCAGAATGTCAGTTGCACATCCCAATTTGGTATTGTCCACAAACTTGCTGAAAGTGCATTGCATCCCATCATCCAGGTTATTAATAAATGTTTAGGGTTTGATGCTCTCTCATGAAATTTATTAGCAGTTTACTCTGCTAATGCTCCTGAAATAAGCCCTGGATTGAGATACTCAGCAATAGGAAGGATAGCTGCTCCTCTCTCACCTTGTATAGTAGATAAACTTTCTAATCATTAACAAAGATAAAATTTCCCATGACTTTTCACAAACAGAAAAAAAAGTTTGGAGGAAAAGAAGGATGAAATCTTAATTCTATGGGAGCTAGTGGACATTTTTGCCACTACTTATACACATAAGATTTTATACCTTTAAAAATATCAGGTGGCTCTTATTAAAATTACCTGTGTGAAATTCAAATAATTATCTGTCTTGTAGTAGGGTTTTCTTTGTACTGCAGATTCTTCTACGCAGTTCAGTCCTGTTGAATTTAACCTTGAATGGATCTACTCAGGTATCTGCAAATTTTCTTATTGAGAACCTTCTACACTTCTCTGAAGAAATTACTATCCAGGATCAGATCCTAATTAACAGTATACATATCAACTTGATGTATGATTTATTTTAAAATGCTTTGAGCAAGTAATTAACATCTAAAAATGCTAAAGGATCAAGCTAACAAGACTGCAGGTATAAAGTTCCAGAGCGCTATTTGGAAGTATCAGTTTGTTGAAGCCTAGTAATTGCTGCAGTGCCTTCTTTCTCTCACCTTCCCTGGATCTAAAATCAGTTCGCCTGCTTGAAATAAAATATATGAGCTTCTGTTATCCTGTAGGGAATGTAGAGATTTACACTAGCAGGCTGTTAGGATATGTCTACATGAAAAAGCGTAGTCAGATTTTTCTGTGCAAACATACTCTAAGCTGGTCTGCTACCAGCCAGATCCAGTTCTGAAGCTGTGAATTAGCTGGGAAATAGGACATATTATTACAAGTTCAGAAATGTGCTAACTAATATGACTGAATTCCTGTGCAATCAGTTTCCAGTGCAGGAGATCTGTACATATGCATGGGAATGTATTTTTGACCCACAATGATTAGGTAACAGTTTCTGTTCACTTTGAGCACGTGGCATATCATACAAAGTGGGGGGGTGCGGGGAGGAGTGACATAGAACTATACTAGAATGACATTGACTATATTAAAAAGTTAGATTGCTTTAATCCTCCCATAAAGTCATAGAGTACAATTTAGATTATTTTAATGCTTCTATAAAGTTACAGAATGTAACTTTCCTCACATTAGGGCTCAGAAAACTTTTAAAGGTGCTTATAAAGTTACAATTAACTGCATGCAAGGGAAAAGTTAAGCTTATCAGTAAAATACATGGCTTATTCCTTCGAGTGATGGTCCTGTTTAGTCACGCTCTGGGTCTCCTGACTATTCAAAAGATTCTTCTCTGAAATTCTAATGGCACCAAAGAAGGGGTGGGAGTGCTCCTCACTTCCCCTTGATATCGAATTCACCTTCACCACCTCAGTCATTCTTACCCATTGTCTTGTTAAAGAGCTTTCTTTTACGTCTCAGTAATGTTATCACACGCACATTCCTTATCTATAATAATTGTGTTGGTTTATCTTAGATTATTTTTGTTTTGCTGTACCCCTATTTTTATTTAGCTTCTGTGGGAAAGCCTCTTTTCATGATTTTTACAGTTTTCTCAGCTAAACACGTTCTAGTTGTGATAATTTCTAAGTGCCTAAGAACAGCCCTTGCCTTTGGTGGTGGACAGTAGAGCTCCAGTGCAGGTTTTAAGCAGAGGAAAAAACACAGAGACGGCTCCTGCCCTGCTGTATTTAGCACTGGTACTGTAAAGTCTCTGCTTTGTAGCAGCAGTCCCAGCCCCCACGGTAGGTGTGCAGGCTTCGGCACACAAAGTGGGTCTTACGGCAGGCAGTATGCTGGCTCCACCTGTCGGCATGGGCACCGTGGTCCTTACGTGGCTCTGTCTGCCCAAATCACAGTTCCAGCATCTCCCAAACTTCAGTGCTGGATGATCTTGGAATTAGAAAATTCAGGTTCCTCCCCACGGACTCTGCACTTACACTCCTGAGTGGACCGTTGCAATTAACTGCATGCAAGGGAAAAGTTTAGTTTGTATCAGTAAAATTTGAATTTACTGAATCAGTAAAATGTGACATGCAACTAAGTCTTTGCTGTCCATAAGTACCACTATTGTTCTGATTCTAGATCAGCACTAGATGTCAGCTGTACCTTTATCTTTGGATGGGACTCCTTGCCTCCTGCTACCAAGGACATAAGTTTTCTGGGTGCTTCAGGGTTAACCTGAAGTTGGTTTTTATTGGATTGGAGACAGTATCAAGAATTGTCAAAGGTGGATGAAACTGACCCATTACTTGAGTTTAGACTGATTGTTAGGATAGTTCAGGTGATCTCTATACTGTGTTTTAAGAATGTTTCTAAGATTTGTAAGATAGCTAACCTCAGCTTTACCCATGCCTTTGCCAAGGTTTATGCTATGGCAGATGCCACCAGCCAGGGTACAGTGAGTGTCAAGGCCTCCTTTCAATCACTATTATCCTAAATACTCTCAGACTCTCTTAAGCATAACAAGTATACTTCATAGGTAGTAACTGGAGTCAACCACAGCGTGACTGTGCAGTTATGTCCAAACAAAGGCTTGTGCTTGTAAATACACTTTCATAGGATTTAAAAAGTCATTGCCCAGTCTGATGTAGGTGGACATGTGTAACCTTCAAGTACTGAGCAGGTCTCGGCCTCAGAATACGACAGATGTATTTGGAAAGCATCTAGAAAGTACTAAAAATGTTTTGTAAAATGTTTTATGATGTAGTCCTGGCTTCTTTAACAATTCACCCTTCCAAGGAGATAATTTGTATCTCATTTTTTTTAAAAATAATCTTCCTTTCGAGTAAGATTCAGGGTTATTGCAATTTGAATCAGGACATATTTGTGGTTATCGTTAGTTTATTTACATCATTCATTTTTATTTGACACTCAAAGTAGCGGTCAGAATAGAGGAAAAAAAACCCCTAAACTCTATTATGTGATAGAGGTAGGAAAGAATTCACATTTGCTGAGATTCCAAACATAATAATTTATCAGGACCATAACATATAGGTTATTATGCATGTTTTTCAGCTAAAAATGTGAATCTGAAAATGTCAGAGTAGGAAATTTTAAATTATTATGTCAATAGATACAAAACACCATTGCTAACAGATCATTGTTAATATCATATTTCATGTGTATAACCTGTGTTTTTTTTTTCATTTGCGCAACAGCATAAGTTAAATTTGTATTGTATTTATTGCATTTAAATCAGTCAACACATTCCATGGAATGAAGCAGAGCTCATTTTCTGCTGGCATAGGCTTGAAAAGCATCCTTTTCCTCAGTATGAGTTATCTGAGAACTGCAGCTAAATTTCTGTTATTATCATTCATTTTTATTATTCATTGTGGGTTGTCATGCACTTTGCTTTGATATACCATTGTCATTTTATGAAAGTAATCACCAATTACTACCTCTAGTTTATTCTTAGGTATTGGAAAAGTTCATCTGCTCAATGATAAAAAATAGAAAGAGATTAATTTTAAGTCCATTGCATGCATATGGAATGTTCTCTATGAATTCAGTGAGCTTTCATCAAGTCCAAAGAAGTAAAGTCCATTTGTGCTTAAACATGTGAATTTCCATTGAATTCAATGGAGTTTTCTTGTGCTGGATTCAGAGTAGAACTCAGTTGTGAGTGATCGAGCGAGATTGGGAGTGATTTCTATAATTTTCTGCTTAATTATAAACAATACATTTGTCACGCTGTCATGCTATGAAGGTTCGATAGCAACGACTGAGACAGTAATATAATAATAATAAAAAAGATGTTTATTTCCTCACACAAGTTCTTGGATTAGTAACATCCATTAAAATAATGCGATTACTAATTTAGGAAGGATAACACAAAACCATCAGTTACTAATTTAGAAAGGATAACCTGAAACCGTCGATTACTGCGTTATTAATTGGAAGGACTGCTTATCCCTACTTGAAAGCTTTCTTGTTCACTCTCCTAGTGAGAGGGCTCTCAACCTCGAGGAGTTACCTTAACCCAGCGTCCCAGGAAAAGGGGAGGGGGGGGATACTCACGGTCCAGCCGGAGAGGATGGTCAGGTCACGTTCCCGTCCCTGCTCAAACTCTCCTAGCTCCCAAGTCTCTTTTTATACGGCTGGGGCTCTGGGCAAACACTGCTTTTGCTGACTTTTAGCAAGTTTCGCAATCACAGGACTGTTTGTTTGTCTGCTTGGGGGGACCCTGCTAGCGAGGCAAGACCACAACACCTCCGTATTGCTTCTTCCCTCCCCGGGGGTCCGTGCAGATTCCAGGTGGCAGACCTCTTCAGTCTTGTTAATGCTGCCATTCCGCAGCCTTGCGCATATCAATCCTTGCGCATATCGTTTGGTAGACGACTTTAGTCCTGTTAAGTCCTCTGTTCAGCAGCTTTGTGCACGTCAGCTCTTGTGCTATCAGTTCTTCTGCGTATCAATTGACAAACTTCAGTCCTGTTAACTCTTCACTCGCCCGTCAACATTATATGAAAGTTATTGCATAGTTTTGTAGAGGTTTGCCGTGTTACTACAGCTCACTAAGTATAGCTTACCCTTCAGTCAGGCATCAGCTTCTTCACATTTGTCAACATTGTTCTCTTTTGCAAAGATGATGTAGAATCTGTCCTTTTTGAGAGCACAGCAGAATGTTTTTAGATGCAAGTGCAACTGTTATAAGTTCAAAATAAATTCTGACCACTGAGATCAGATCTGTAAGCAGCAAAAGCTATTCCAGGTGAAAGCTAATAGGTTATAAGAGAAGTCTAAGTAGCCCCAGCCAAAATATTTCAAGTGGTAATGGGCACAGAATGCTTAGGAATTTTAAATGATAATGTAATTTGACATATGAAACATAAAACTCCTGAGGTTATCTACAGCATAACTCTAAGTCTTGATACTTACAACATGAAATATTTTCTAAAGGAAAAACCCTGGAGATCAGCTTGCTTTTTGGAAAGTCAATCCTTTTTGTGTGTGCTAGAGAAAGAAAAAAACACCCTTGTTTTCCTATCACCAGCAGCAGCATAAAAGTTTTTAAGAGGTTAACGCTTCTAAACAAGTTAAACTGAGCAACACTTTTAATTTCATTTGGCTAATACGCTACCTTTAAGATTATGATGATTAAGGACTTGATTGTGAAAGAGTCCTTTTGTGTTTTCACAGATTTCTGTTCCCGCCTGATAGTTAACACCCATCAACTTGTAGTTCCCATCACTAACACTGATTTTAAAAAGATCTCAAGCTACTATGCACAAGACAGTCTTGAATTCTCCCAAAAAGTAGATTTGTATATTAGAGAAATTGCGTGGAGATTCATGTCCATCACATGCAAAAAACCTGTTAATTATGCAACTCGAAGAGCACAACAAAACATTTATACTATATTATAAAGGTGTTATCTAAGGGTGGAACATAAATTTTTGTAAAGTAAGGCAGGAAACAGCTGAACTTCATGGCAATTGGGAAGGCAGTGTTGGGGACCTTTTGGAGAGAAGAATCTTGCAAAGCCAACAATGCCCATGTAGCCATCTCAGTAATATCACATAAGGCCAAGATTACCTAGAAAACAGTATCAGAAATAACATATTTGGGGATGGATGTAGCAAAACTGAGACCACTAGGGAAAAAAATAATTAGAGGCTGGTTGTTTATTTAGGAGGGGACTGAGGTAGAGAAAGGGATGGTTGAGAAACACAAAAAGGTTCGGTAAGATATGCAAATACTGTAACTGGGACTGTCTGGGTGCAACTCACAGAGCGCAATGTGCTTGGAGAAGGGCAATAAACTAAACCTGCTTTTCTGATCATATCACACCTCAAGCCTGCTTCTACAGTTAGGAGAGCTATGGTGACTACCTTCCTGGCAAGGAAATACCCAGGACGGATGCATCAAGCATGCTAGTTATCACTGTGTAGGTGCCCCTTCTGGACCCGATAACATCGGCACTATCCTAACAGTTGCAGGTCAGATTATGTTTTTCCCTGTGTCAGAAGGGATTCACTGTCTTCAGCTGGCTTTCCTCCTTGTGCCAACACTCAGCCCAGCCGCTGTTTGTGTCTTGGAGGAAAAATAGTATCCTAAGGGATGCTGCTTCCCCTCATGCTTTGAGGCTCACAATGTCTATACAATGGATCTCTTTTCCTGCCTCAGAAGGTAGGTCAGGTCAAAACGAGCATTCACCAGTGAATGATGGACCTTAACATTGTGTAGACGTTACTACACTGGCTGGTGTAGTGACACAGGTGTGGAGAAAGCAGTAGAAGCAGGAAAACAAATGCAAAGAGCAGTTTGAGCCGTGAAGACAATGCAGCGACCAAATAGGTTGGCAGAGCTATAGCTAGCATGCTTCCTTCTGTTGCGTAATTCCTATATTGATAATCCCACTTAAAAAAAAAATAATAATAATTTGTTTCCAGATTTGAGACTTTTCTGAAAAAGTGCCCTACACGATTTTTTTCAGAGAGATGCTTACATTTCACTGATAAGACCATAAAGAAATAAGAGCTCCTGTGTGCTCAGTCTGCTTGAAAAATCAGGCCACTGACTTTTGAATGTATAATTTCCAGAGGAAGCTTTCCTCCTACAGGCAAACTACTGTGTTGTCTGATTGTTTTTCTTTTCCCTGAACAAGTCTGTAAACTCCTTCTGGCAGGATATGTGAAGGCATTTTGTTCATTAGTAAAGCATACAGTACTTCACTGATGCTCAGTACCCCTGGGCATTGATCAGCCTCCTCTTTTGCAATTTGGTCCTGATTTTGGGATAGGTTTCTTGAGCACAGACAAGGAGGCATGTCACAAATACTGGTTAAAAAAAAAAAAAAATTGCCCCAACTGCTTCGCAGCATGGCTCTCATGTACTCTCTCCCAGAACAGCACCTGTTATAATCAAACAAGCTGTTTCCTCCTTTATCTAAGAAGGAATAAAGGAAAAAAAAAAAAAAAAAAAAGGAAAAAAGTCTCTAACATTCCTGATAACTGTCAGTTAAAAATATGCAAAATTTATTGCTGAATAAAAAATAAGTAGATCTGAAGACAATGACCTCTTCCCTCACCCTGCCCATATATTAATTCTGATTAGTTATACATTTGCCTGGTGGGAGTAAAGCAGAACAGACTTCTTGTTTGAAGATGCAGACGACATTGTCTTCACAGGCACATCAAGTTTAAGGAATGCAACATACCATCTCTCTGCTTATTCATGTTTTTAGCCACCTTTGGTTCATTTATCTCCCATTAAAAAGTTTTTTTTATTTGGTATCCTTCCAGGATTACCTGTACTATAGTTTAATAATAGGCTTATAAATGTATCATAACAGTCATTACAGTTGGCACATTCAGGAGTCTTTTACTCAACCCAAGACTCACATGATTCCCTGTTGTTATAGCCACATTCAAGCGGCTGACAGCCCCAGGACAAACCAAACCACACAGTCATTGCCTGTCACAGGAGTGCTTGAAACCACGTAAATCTCATCTAGCTCTTACCCTTTCCCACTTTCCTCCCACACCCCAATTCAGCCAGTTCCACAGACAAGTTGGGTCATGTAGCTGCTAGTAGATAACTTCAGCTTTTCTCTTTTCTTCTTTTTTTTCAGTGCAGTCAGTCCACCAGCTGAACTGCTAATGCAGCATTGCAACCAGCACCTGAACCAAGAACATGCTGGAGCGAGTGATGCAAAGGGAGTTTAATGCACTTGTCTCAGTCCTGGAGGCTGGCATTTGAATCTCAACCTAAGGTACAATAACCTCATCCTAGCACTAATTTTTGCCAAGCACAGTTTGTAGGATTCAGTACTTTCTGCCTGTCAGTATTTCTCTATAGAGAAATGCCAGGATGCAAATAAAAGAGATGTTGAAGATCAAAAAAGGAGTACATAACTATACTCTGGGAAACTTAATTCCATAAAGGTCTCATTCACCTGTGTGCAGACTAGCAGACATCAAAGTCTTCCTAGAGCTTCTCATGAAATAGGATCTCAAGTTCAACTTTTATATGACCATTGTGTAATATATAGGTAAAACCTGAGCACAATCCAGAAGTGTTCATGTAAGCAAAACTTCAGTGGTGCTTCCTGGACTCTCTGTCTTTATTTTTTTTCCACCACATAGTAACATTTGCAATCAACATTTTCAATCCATTTTGCAGGGTCACTGAGGAGATAAAAACTATCATTCAGTGCCCAAAACAACTGCTAGGAATAGATGTACAACACCTAAAAACACCTAGTGTATATCACAGTTCAGTTTTGTCTTGTTTCTGTTGATGCTTTTAATGCAAATCCGTAAGGGTCAAGAACTATCCTTTTGTTTTGTCCATACATATTCCTTCCTTCGGTCCGGCAGACTGGCTGTGAAAGGCACATCTGCACAAAAATATAGACAAGTCTGGGCAAGAACTCCTGAAAAAGCTTGATGTAGTCTTTTTGCACCCTTATTCCTTCAAAAAAAACCAATCTCCTCCAACATTTTTGTTTAAGTCTGTGTATTAAAGAAACACAGTTATCTTTTATATCTTATATTTCTTCTAGGTAACCAGGGTAAGAGTCAGGACATACCTTTTATAGGCTCTGAACGGGAATTTCTATACCTTTTCTTTAGTAAGGAGTCAGAAGCAGAGCAGAAAGAAGTGAGTATTTAAATCAATGGAAATAAACAAAGAGGCAAAAGTAGCTGTGACCCTGTTCTGGGATTTATCACGACTGTTGCTTTGTCTGGACACAGTCCTGAAATACAGTTCACAGTATAACATATGGGTACTGACATGCAAGATTTTGCAAGAAGCACTGATATCTTACAGCTAGAGCTGCTCGAAGCTCTTTTCCCTGTCCAAAAGGAGGAATGCATGGAAAAACAGTTTTAAAATTATTTTCAACAAAATATTTCAACATGAAATATTAAAAAGGTCATTTTCAATATGTTAGCATTTCTCTTCCTTCTTGTTTTCTTTGATGAGGAAGAAATGTCCCAAGATCTGAATCTCAGGAAAGGCATAATTCTTTTGCCACACTGTTTGAATACCAACAAGTTTTGTAAAAACAAAACAAGCAAAAGCTTGTATGCATGGCAATATAGGAGAGACTGAGACAGAGTTAATTCTACTTAATTCTGTGAAAAAAAACAACTAAAAACAATCCATTTTGAAATTTTCTGTAAAGAAATAAAGCAAGGTGAAGATCTTTCAAATGAAACATATAAGAAAAAGTAAAAGAACAAATGCAAACTATTCAAGCAGGACCATTAGCAGGATTAAACTGACTAAAAGCCAGTCTGTTGGATAAGAGACTAGCTGCTTGGTGTGAATGTCTGTAAATAGATGCTGGCAGAATGGAAGGGGGGCGGGGGGAGGAAAGGATTATTCTAGTGCTATATTTTAAATGATAACTGTAAGCCCTGAGATACAGTCTCTCAAGCCACCCCTCTAAACAGAAGAAGAAACTTATTCCAATAATAGAATGAACTGATATGGTATCCAGTATAATGTATTTACTGTGTGCAGTCGAAAGGAAACTCATTTGTCTTTATTAATTTTACTAAGCCTACTGTTAGATGGCCTGTTCTTCCAGTTGTCCTGGAGCAAGGAGTTACAGCCCTCTGTAACACTGAAGTACTATTTTGGTTTTATAAAGGAGTCAAGAAGTACAAGGATCTCTTGTACTGCAATGTTAGCACTGTTATACCTACAGTTATTGTTATACCTACAGTTATCTCTATTGCTAGAAATTGCTTCCACATTTTTTTCCAGTACATGAAATAGGAAAGCAAGGCACTTCAGAACGATGTTTTGAGCAGCCTGTATACCAGGCAAGGAAGTGCACCAATGGCAAAAAACAAAGGAAAAGTATCATTTCAGGCACATCAGCATCCATTTCTAGTCAAAATGCACAGCACAGCTCTCCCTTAAAGTGCTCCCCCCCCCCAACACCCTACACACACACACTCTTCACATAGCAGAGACCAAGAAGGTGAGCATGCAAGCTTTAACATGCTGCAGTTTAGTTACCCATGTCAGACAGGTACCTCCTGTGCAAGTCCCTTAGGCCTAAACCCCGAAGTTTAAAACCCACAAGTTTTGCAGTCACCAAGCTACAGTCTCAGGTATAGGTACTCCATCCTGCCAATGTTTGACTTAACAAAATTTTTTTGTTTAGTAATCCTGAAGAGAATAAGTCCCACTCCCTAAAATAAGTATCAGTGCAAGATTGCCCAGGCCTGCCAGTGACAGTAAACCACCTGTACCAAAAGAGAATCCTTACTCAATCTGAAACAGTTTAACTAATTTAATGATAGTCTAGGAGAACAACAATAGTAATCAGTGACAGCTTGTGCTTATCACAAGTAAATACTTGTTACGATAGTGTTGCCCGTAAAGAAACACATAACTACGAAAGCAGTTATATGCGGTGCTTTATTAAGGGCCCGGGGTCTCAGGGACTCATGTCCAAAGCTGAGAATCCCAAATCCCCGTTTAACTTGGTTAATATTTATAGTGTTTGGTTATATAATACTATTTCAATACAATCAACATAGTTGCTAAGTTAGATATTTGATTTATAGTGTTTGGTTATATAACATAATCAACAGAATTGCTAAGTTACATGATTGTTTCCCATTTACGGTTTCTTCAGTTACTGTTGCCAAGATTTGCTTAACATTTACCTAGTTCATCAGACCGTACAGTTACCCAACACCTGTGATTATATTTCTCAACACATAAAATTTCTCACATAATGTAACAATAGGATAGTTGCTTTTACACACTCAAGAGGTAGGGCTTTGAAATTCAATCTTCCTCATAAACTTTTTGGGCAGACAAATCAGTGTAGGTGAAAGTCTACATCAATGGAAAAAATGCAGTACATAATTCATACACAGGACAAAGATTTATTTCTAACCATCAACTGAGATCCTGAAATGAAGAAAGAAAATTAGCTCAGAAAGACCCCACAGCCCAGATACTAAGATGTGAAGAGTGCTGGTTTGCAGCCGCCTAGAACAATGATCAGGAATGTGGCCAAGCCTGAAAGCAGTGAATATACTCATGTTTTCCCCACTAAAGTGCTATCTCCCCCTTCTTATACAGAGTTCTGAAAGAACATGCCTTCTTTGAAGCACTTTTGTTAGCTATCATCCCCACAAAGCTATTTGAGGGTATTTAAGTATTTGAGAACAGAATTGTTGTGCTACAGAGCAATTGGAACTTGTTTTGTTTCTTTTAGGGGAGGGGAGGAAAAAAGGGAGTTTTATGATGCAAATAGTCAATAAAATCCTGATGCAACTGCAACTCCCTGTTGCCCACCTTTTAGTCCCTAGCTTTCTCCAAGAACATCTTTTTCTAAAGCAGCCTGTTTTTCTTTAATTCCTCATCCGTTTCTACAGAGAAAGATTGAGGCACAAATGGCTACATCATGTTCATTTGATCATGAGAAACAGATCAGAGGCCTGCACCAAAGCCTAAGCCAGATGACAGTATGTATTAGACAACCTCTGATCACACCAGTGAAGTTTAAAGGTCTCATGAAGGTTTTCTTTAGTCCAGGCATTTCATACGTACCATACAAGGCAATTAACAAAATGAAGTTTCATTAGGTTAAGACAGGATATCATGTACTGCAAACTTCAGAAAAAGCTGTTCTGTATGTTATCTGTGCCTTTTGAGTCCAATTGCCCATACTGTAGTTTGTTTTGAACCAATGTTGAGTAGAAGAGACGATTCTTTAGGTCTAGCACATGTAGCAATTCAGTTGCATTTCCAACCTTGACTTGAACCAGGCTGCTTGTTCACTCGGAGCTCACCTGCAGTCTAGGTTCACTTTGTTGAATAGTCTGAGACATGTGTCTTGTTGCTTCAGAAGAATCTTCTAATCCCCTAGTTGGGCAGTGAAAGGCTTTATTTAGTTCCAGTAGAGAGTGAGTGGAGCCTACTTTCACAAGGTTCTGCAAAGACCAATTGCTACTTGAATCATTTAGTATCGGAGAATATCACAGATTTTTAAATAATCATTTGCTGTGCAGTTTTTACTTTCCACATCTTTAATCCAGCACCCTGGCAGAGCTGAGTAAACAGAGAGTACTTGCATCGTTTTCAAGCAAAAGAATTAGGTTTCTGCAGCCCTGATACCCACTATTTCTGAAGTTTAGTTCATTCTCACTGGAGGTTCATCTTCAGAATCAGTGAGGCCTCATTGATTTCCTGGGGCAGCTGTCACAGAAGACTAGAGACAGTGTGTAGGCTAGTTCAGTTACACAGCACCAGCAAGACCTCATTTACTTATTTAAATAAGTAAGTAACTTATTTTTCCAGGGGAGGTAGCAAATCCATTATACTCAAACAGTCATTAATTAGTACAGTATGTGATCTCTGTGAATGTCTGCACTACTTAAGACAGTTTCCTCTCTCTTGAACTAGATGGATGGCTGCTATATATATGGAAGAACAGACTTTAAGCATGTGCAACTCTGTTGTTTTTTCCAGTGGTACTTGCTGGAATCTGACAGCTGGTAGGTTTAAGATTGTGCAATAATTACAAGAGGTGTTGATCTTGGCCTTGGTAAGGAAGATCATGACAAAAACATCTTTCCCTCTGTTGCCAAGTTCAAAATTAGGAGGACATCTGGTCTGTCATCTCAAACAACATTAGCAACAGTGGCTTGAAACAGTTGGGGAGACAGCTGGTGACGAAGGGGTTAGGGGACCCTCTGTTACTAGAAGTTAAAAGATGTAGTAGTACTTACTTGACAGCAGAGGACACACAAGCAAGAAAGCCAGAAAGCAGAAGGAACACAAAAGCACTCAGGATTGATGTAATGACTATCATGCTTCCACTCCTTCGACCAGGCCAGGTATCAATTTTCATGGGAAGTTTAACTAGAAAAGCATGAAAAGAACGTTCCTATTGTCTATTTTTGACTAGTACACCCTCACCAAAAGGGGGAAGGCTAGTGATTTAGGAGAGGCAAAATGATTCTGTCTCTACCTGAAGTCTTAGGTGAGCTACAGGAAACAGGTTTAATGCTCAGTGTCAGCTGTTAGAGGGGATAAGACTGTCTCAGCAGGCTAGTCAGTATGACTAGTATCTGTATTAGACAGAAGTTTCAGAAGAGCCTGATACATTTTTACTTGAGACTTGATGCATGCCATGGTACAAACCTCATCTTTACTAAAAGAATTATTTTGTTCTGAAGGTCACAGAAGAAGCAGAACATTATTCCACATTTAAGTCTGCTATTCCCATACTGAAAGGCTGACAAAATTGTTTAAACTGTGGGAAAGGACTAGGCACTGCTCCTTAGGAGAGTAATAGGTATTCTAAAGCCAGTGCAGCTTCTCAGAATACCTGAACAAAGCCACTGACTTACCTCGTCTGGTTTTGATTGGATCAGACCAGAGAGTTTGGTCTTTCATGATACTGTCAGCGTTATCTACCAACATGTATTTAAATCTGTGAGGGGAAAAAATTAAATTAGTTATTTCAAATCTGAGCTTCCTTACTAGGATTTTGTAAGCTATTGCGTTAGCTAGTTGGTCTTCTTTTTTTGTTGAAAAATTAGATAGAGATAGTCAAAGGTAACTGGCTATTTCCAAAGACCTTATAAAGAACAGAATGTAATTAATCATAGAAAAAACTTTCTGTATGATGTCATGCACTTCATTCTTGAGCCTGGGCAGATGATAGCTTTCCAACAATAGTTTTTCCCAGCTTGCTATTCCCTGTTGTGAAGAACTTCATTATTTAGGACAGCAAGTGGTTTTGATTTCCGTATGGAAGTCAAAGATTTTGTCCAACAATAAAGATCTTTGGCACTTTCCCTGCTAGAGGAAGGCATCAAGGAGATAGACCAACATCAGATTTGGCAAAGAAAGTAAGTTTCCATTCTATAATAGTCTGACTTTTCAGAAATGTCCTGAAGAGACAGAGAAGCCAAGACAGTTTTTGCAAAATTAAGCTGATAGTATTCTGTTTCAGAAGCATATTAGGTCTCCCCAACAGACATAGCTCAATGTGATTGCCATTTTTACTATGGCTTTTAAATGGAGGATATCAGCGTAACAAGAGTTTCAGGTAACAGCAGGCAGGGTCCCCAGCTTCCCCAGACAACAGGGCTCAGACAAGTTGGCAAGCCACCTGGTCCTCACTGTCAAGCCTCCAGCCATATTAGGGGCTCCCTGGAGCTGGGGACCACAGAGGACTTTGGCCCCCCAGCATCACACCAAAGTAAAGCAAGTAGTGTCAGAGCTGTGCCTGCATTTTGTCAGAATCACTTAACCCAAAATACACGATGAATAACCTCAGCATCATTTCCTAAGCAAACTCTTTTTCCTTCATCAGTTTCTGTTCAGATGCTATCACTGGATCACCTACTGCAACAGAAATAATAGATTCAGCAGTTCACGCACGAATTTTCCTAATGATCTGTGAATTTAACCTGACGGAGCTCACCATTGCAAGACAAGCCCTACAGAGTGCTAGACCAAAGCCAAGCCACCTTCGTTATTACCTTTGCAGTGGAACACTTCAATTCTGGACTGGTGATTTGAATCATACTATTACAGGGGAACATTACAGACTGAACATTGCTTCCTACTGCATTTTAAGAGGAATAATCACCTTGGGAGAAATAAGAATTGTACCTGTACATTGAATCTGGAGCAAGAGGTGGGTTACAGACACCTAGGAAGTTTGGGTCATACAAACGAGTCCCATCATCCCCAACTCTGAAGAGGTATTGTTTCAGGACATCAGAAACTTTGTTAATGTCTCCTACATCAGCAAGGTTTGGCGGTGATGCGCAGTTGGGTACATTGAACAAGGCCGCCCTGTAAGGTCCAAGCTGTCCCCCATTTGTTTGCTGGAATGTGCTGTTGAGTGGTTTGCTTCTGTTGTCAGTCACCAATGAGCTTATTGCAATTGCTGCAGGAGAGACACTTTTAAACAAGGCTGTTAGAACTAGTTCATTCCTTTTCGTTCACCCAGTATTTACTTGGTGACTTTCTCTTTTGCCCCAAAACACCCAAGTGAGAAACCAAAAATCTGCTACCAGTTTGGCTGTGTAGGGATCCCACCACCCCTCCCCATTTGCTGATGAAGCCTAACACTTGTCCCTTAAACTGTGAAGGCTCCACAGCATATCTCAAAGCAGTGCTTTTCAGTAGCCACCCTCCCAAAATTCCTCTTTTCCAAGAAGA
Organism: Apteryx rowi; assembly: GCF_003343035.1. NCBI lineage: Eukaryota > Metazoa > Chordata > Aves > Apterygiformes > Apterygidae > Apteryx > Apteryx rowi. The sequence continues at coordinate 246,378 of NW_020451152.1, forward strand.
ATCTGATAGAGTGGGGAGGGGGGGGTGGCAAAAAGTATGAATGAGCTCGTAAAGGCACAAGGCAGAAAGAAATGAACACAGCTTTTACCATTCTACCTAGAGTGGATTAAAAAATAATAATAATAATAGAAAGCTTGATGAAGAAGCCAGCTTCTTTCCTCAAATTCTGTATGGGGTTGAGGAGTCTGCTGCTCAGAGAGCAGTTGGCTCAGAGTGAGATATTGTTCCCATGTCAGAAGAAGCAGATAAGCTTCCATTTCGGCTGCTTATCTGATAGCACAAAATATTGAACCAGTTCTGGTAAGACTGCTGCGCTTCTAGAAAGGCCACAGAAATGATTTTCCACCCATTTGCAGTCCCTTGCCAGAAGGCCAGTATGAAAGATTAGGCTGTTTACGTCACTGGCCATGCACAGACATCTGCCTTGCCCTCTGCAGCTGAGGAGGGGGTGAACATGGACAGGGAAGACCTGTCAGATTCTTTGCAGTGAAGTGGCCCTCCCAGTCAGGTGTTCTTATATATGGCCCAGCCACATACAGTGTGCTTCCCCCATAACATACATGACTCCAATAAGCTTTCAGTATGTTCTGCCATTTCAGATGAGACACTATACCAAGGCAGAGCTCATACAGGACCACAACTGTCCTATCTCCTGGAGCAGAAACCTTATGATTTCTGCCCATACAACAGCCATACCTCCCAGAACAGTGGGGTACACAACCCGACATGCGGAGGCTTCATGGACAGGTGCAGTATCTACATTTCTGAATGTGGATCAGAAAAGTAGCCATGGCAGCACTTCCAGACAGCGTGCCACAGAACAAAGTCTGAAAGTCTTCACTGCTTCAGGCAAACCATGGATCTGTGCCCAGCCCTGGAGTGTAGGGTGTGGAAGCTCAGTTTCAACTCTCAAAGCTTTCTTGCTGCAAAGCCAAGGCACAAGTCCCAAGAGATGCTCTCAAGTTCTGTGGCTGTAATTTAGTTTATTTTGAGAGCCCCCTCCAGCTGTTCGATACTGTTAACAGTGGAGGAACACCAGTTTTTCCAAAGCTGCAGTATGTAGGGAACTACTTCAGTTTGGAAGGATTTTGTTGTGCTCCCAGAGCAGAGTTCCTACAATTGCTTGGTCATGAGAAGCTTTTAGTTATGATCCGATGCAAACTGAAAACTCTTTTGAAAGAAAAAGGTTTCTTGCACAGGTTAGAAACCCAACTTCAGAATCAATGCTTGTTAGTTGAGCCCTTCCACTCAAAAGGAGCCAACAACACGAAAATGAATACTAGCTAAGATCTATTTTAATCATAGACTTGTTACCCCAAATTATACTCTTTCTCACCTAAGTCTGTTCCCTCTCCCAGTCTCCACTTCAGTAACTCTAGCTATGAGAGAGTTAGCCTGTCTGTGGTGAGCAAGCAAGTGCTAGTGTCTAAGCAAGGGTGTTCTTAAAAACAAAACAAACAAACAAACAAAAAACATTGAGCAGATTGAATCTGACAGGGGTACTAACAAGAATAGACCTAAAGGTTCTATTACTCTTTCAGACATTTGTTAGACTCTCAGCTTGATAGTACGCTGAGGCATTTTCAGCAGAACTGAACACAACGTGTTAAGAAAATTAAGTTCTCTTAAGCTTCTCCTCTCCCTGCTCCAAGAGGCATCCAAGGCAGAGCCAGTATGCTGCTTTCCAGACCAGAGACAAATCCAAACAAAATTCCTCCCAGTTTGCCAAGTAACAAGTTTGCATCTGCTTGCTTAAAAGTAGCAGCGTAGATTTCTCCACATATAACCCCCTTTAGAAGAGATTCATCCATCAGTGTAAGAAGCTTTCATCACAGAAAATGGAGTGGTTGATGTAGTTTCTAACATAGAACATCAAACAACAGAGATGCATATTTGCAGTTAGAACTAGATATCAGGTCAGCGTAGCCTTTTAAGTAGTTACAATGCTCTTGCTATAGCCTCTTTCAGATGTACAAAGGTGCATATGTTGCTTGTGGAAAGTGTCTCGGAAGGCAGTACATTCACAGTTGTTTGTGTTAGCTGTATCTAACAGCATATCTGGTTACAGTTTCTACCGTTATGATCAAGCAGCATCTTCCTTCCACCTTTTCCAAAAGGGCAACAACAACAGTGGTGGAAGTTTTAGATGCTTTCTGTACTATTAATTTATTGTTGTTGGCCAACTCTTCCCTCCTGCTGTGAATTCCCTTGTCTATACCTCTCAGAAAAGGAGGCTGCATATCATAACTTCTTCCCTGAAGGTGGTATGTTGTTTATATTTGTCAGGTTAAGGAGTAGCTCTAGCTGGCATTCAAAACCTGCCGGAACAGGAGGGAACAGAGAAGGCAGCTCTTGGTCACTGCCAACAATATTTCATTGCTCAGCAATTATGAAATTCATTTTATGAATGAATCCATGGGCCAAGCATCTTTGACCACAAGTCTAGCATGACTTCTCTTTGTCTACAAAGAGTTCTGTCCTTGCAAGTGTTGGCTACCCTTGAAGTCTGCACACCCAACTATGAAGCAGATAGCAGTAGGTACCCGGCTTCTCTTACCAGCTTTACTTACAGGTATTCAGACTTCTATGCAAGGCATTCATGTTCAGATAAAGATAAGGTATCAGGCTGTGGACCACTTGGCTTCATTAGCAAGATTTTGCTAGGCTGTTTATAGCTAATGGTGTTGCTCCACATCTACAGGGAGTCAGCTAACACAGCTCTTGTGCTTGTTCTTATTAGTCAGCCCCACTGAAATACTATGGTTATTTTATAATAAGAGTTTAGAGAAAGTTGAGACCAGAAGCTCAGCTTGCATGCAGTTTGCAGCTACATATTTTCTCCTCTCCCCCATTCAGATACAGTTCCATCAGATTTTGAAGAATTACATTAGAAGCCACATAATGTAGTTATGCTCCAGAGAGAAAGTAATGCTGGATACTTACCCGATTCCATCATTGCATACAAGTAGATGGTGTAAGATTTATTTGGACTTAGTGAGCTATCAAACATACAGAAAGGTTTCTCTAGAGCAACTGTAGTAAGGCTGGGATTGTTTGTAGCAAGCTGAGAGGCTGCAATCTGAGGTTTCAGGCTCTGATCTAGAAGAGAATGTTACCAAAAAAGTGTGTGAAAGTCTTTCACCTCTCCCTCTGCAAGCTCTGACTCAAAAGGGAGGGTAGGCATTGCTAGCAAACAACATTAAAGCATAAGAACGAGATATGAAATGCGGCTGCCCAGGAAGCAACATACCTGTCCTGTGAAAGTTTGAGAGTTGGTGGGGTTGTTGTAATGCAAATTGGGAAACTCAAGAATTTGGAGAGGGAGGCAGGAGACATTGCTGCTCCTCAGGAAGGTAACAAGCACATCAGTCACATCACCAGAGGTGGACAAAGGCAAAGCCTTATTAGCTGAGAGACTTGAACCTCTGTCATTAGAGTCCCATATATGCAACCACCCCCTAAACTGCCCAACAGCAGCACCAGAAGCAGTGCAATTATTTTTCAAATCCTTAAGCTACAAGAAATCTTAGTAAGGTTTTGAAGACATACAGGGCAGGAATAACAGATCTAGCAGAGCCTTACAGAAAGGAAAACTGCCTGGGAGAGGCACTGGAGAGAGAAATCAGTACTGGAAGAGGGTTTTGTGTCAGACATTTCTCCATTCCCTCACCCCATCTCCAGTCTCCTGGGAAAGTTTAACTAACAACTAAATGAGAAAGAGATTAAGTAGTTCCTCCTCCTTCCCAACCTAGATGCAGCAGAGACACTTTAACAAGCTTCCAACAAGATACAGTACGTTTGCAGCCCTAAACCCCCTTCTCAGCACAGAGCTGACACCCCAAAAGAAACAGAAATACAAGGAGAACAACAACAAAAAAAGAGGAGAAAACAACCACAGATAGATACCACTTACCTGCATATAGCTGCCCTAGGGACCAAAAGGCTAATACAACCCAATTGCCCCTCATGCTTGAGCCCAACCAAAACCTACCACAGAAAAAAGAAAAAACAGTGGTGGGAGGCAGCCCCTGCTAAAGAGCTCCCACATGCACTCCTGCCCTGAAGTCAAGCACACCTGCACCTTTCCACAAGCTCCCTATGCTTAGGAGCTACCCACCCCCTCAGCACCTCCCTGTATGCTTATCCTCCCTCCTGCTCAGGTAGCACCAGCCCCCAATCTTTATCAGCTCCCAGGTGGTGGAGGAGGGTGTTGGAGCTTTCATTTCCACTCAATATTGGACACCAGTCTAGCTCTCAGCAATGCTATGGGTGTAAAGAGGATTTTTCTTCCACAAGTGTAACTGATAGGTGGCTTTGTTTTGTCTCCTTGTGTACCTTCTTCTGTCTAAAAACACTTTTGAAATCTTATGTGTAGGGAAAATTTAGGACTGAATATCTAAATCCTGCAACCAGCCTACCTCAGGGAAGGATCTGATTATGATCTGCTTCAGAGCTCTAAATTTGGGCAACCTTAAATCAGAGGTCACAGTTGCCTCTGAGTTGTGTTTCTTGGGTTACACCTTGTTAAACAGAAGCCTTCTGATTCTGCTTCTGGTACACTGGTCTGAAAAGGGCAACTACATGGATGGCAAACCACTGGGAGAGCTAAATCACACCTGTTGTACTGAATTGTTCATCTGAGAATACTCTTGATGTGTATTGCTGTTACAGATGGTTTATTACATATGAGCTCAGATTACAGAACTACTAATCACCTGCTTAAAATAGGTTGAGGGGAAATAAAAAGTATCAGAAAGATTTTACAGAATTAATGGGGCAAACTTGATGCCACTGCCACAACTCCAGATTTAGACTAATATCACTACAGTTACATTACCAAATACATCTCCTTTGTGGGTATGCCATGGACCCCTGAAATCTGTTTGAAATATGTAATCAAATGACTATAATGTAATTTCCTCCCCATATATATCTCATTTTGTTTCAACTTCTGCACGTCAGCTTCAGGGTGTTTGGTTTGACTTTTTTCTCACACTACTTTTGAGGGAGAATAACTCTATTGAATGCAGGAGTTATCCCAGATATTATCCCGGATTTGCACTGGTATAGAATAAGGATGAGTTTTATTATCTCTTCTCACTCTACAATGCACTGTGAGCCTGTGCTGGTATAAATACTTGCATATATCAGGTTAAGACAGAAAAGAACTTACCCCTCTGTCATTTATTTCTAGAAATACAATTTTTAACAATTGCAGTAGGGGGGTTATTTGTACAAACTTGGTACTGATCCACTCAAGAATATTTTTTTCCTTTAAAGCAATACAGATGATGCACAAAATCTTGAAGGTTTCTGACTTCTCAGTAAAAGCACAGCTTAAGAACAGCAGGATCCCTCTTCCCATGAATCAAATCAATACTTTCTCCATACAGCGATTCCTGTAAAATCAGATCCTGAATTCTTTAGACAGGTAACTCTTCCAGAGCAATCAACAGGAGTTCCCCCCTGCCCTTTAAACAGAAAATAGACACATATTTTGCCTAATTTTTGAAAAAAGACACTACGGCATCTTGGATATCAGAGAAAAAGAAATATTCTATTTCAAGGCATGCAAGCCATTTGCATGAGTTACAGAATACTCTTCCAAGTTTTGCAAAGCATCACATAGCAACAGAAAAGAATACCAGTTCAACAAATTAAAACCCAGACTCATCATATAAATTGCAACTTAAAGATAGCAATTCTTTGTTTTAGATTCATAACCATCAAGTAATAAATTCAGTAGTTATTACTCAGGCAAAACTCCGCGTGACCTTCTTGGAGTTTTGCCTGGATGAACACTGTGGTAAACTGCTCCTTGGGCTGCAGTCATGCAAACTGTTACTCGTGATTCATTTTACTGCTGTGAGAAGCATGTCAATGGAGTTGCTCATCACAGGAAGGTTAATCACTTTTTTAAGGGGTTACAGGACAGCAATTTTAGCCATTATTTTTCATGGGGCTATTTTTTTTTAGCCAGCGTGATTTAGTTGGGTGCAAGGCCATCTTGTGCTCTAGTGGAATTCACCAGCCACAAATGAGGGATAAAATGTTGCCTGTGTTGTGAGATTTTAAAATGGTTGGGTTTGTTCCACGTTCAAAAGAATCTCTAACAAAGGTAGAAAAATAACATGACAATAGGCGCTCTCAGCTCCATCTGGGCTGAGAGATGTGTCCTAAATTTGGACCAGATTTACACTTGCTTATACTAGTGTAAATCCATATTAACCCCACGGAAGTCAGGAGAGCTGGTCTGGATTTACAGGATGTTACTATGAACAAACTTAACCTCTGCTCAGCATAGTCACAGCATTCCCAAAAGCAAGTGCAGGAGAAGAAATTAATGTAAAGTCCTAGGAGAACCCATGTGTCTGTTTAGGCAATAATGCCAATTTTCTTGCTCTGTGTTACACTGGGGGCAATTCTGGAGTAATTCATAGAAGCCTCCAGCATCAGTTTGGACTGATGGCTCTGTGAGAGCAAAATTTGCCTGTAGCCCTGGCATGCCACTGTGCTAAACCCTTAAGGGTTTAGGGTGAATAGGGCCTCAAGTCCCCAAAGGCTGTGAAGAACAGGGAGTCCTCTAGGATCTGAAGTCCAAACCGTTATATGCTCAGCTGTGTGTAGCATGGAGATAATCCTCTGTGCTTTGCTGTGCTCCATCTCTCCAGTCAGTTGCGCTGGTTAAAATTTATAAGCAACTTGCAAGCACAGCTCCGTGTAGAGAACGTTACAGTTTTCAGTAAAGAGATTAAAAAACACAGATAATGGTGGTGACACGTACCAGCCAAGTCAGCCTCTAATCCAAAGGGTGAAAGAGACTAATAAAACACAGAATCCATTTTAAAATACTTTGACAATGCTCTCTAGTTTTCTACATAGCTATTATTAGCTCGCAATTTCCTGCAGACATCCTGGTAGCTGTAGACCTTGAGGAAAAAGCTGAAAAAGGAGAGGAGTAGTGGCTTTGTGAATCAATTTAAAAAAAACACATTCCATGAATACGGGTGATCTGGAAGAGATCTGCAGAGATGGTTAAAAAAAGTTAAAGCAGGTGATCAAGGCATGGGGTAGTGGTAGACAGCTGACACTGATACAAAATGGAGAAGTACAGAGATGCATCATTGTGAAAAATCTTGAAAGTGAGAAGTTGGAATGTGAAACAATAGAAAAGTTTTTCCCTTCCGCCCAGTCGCTGTGCTTCAGACATGATCTGGCAGGGTCATGCCACCTCTGCTGCTCAGTCTTCAGCATCTGGTCTGCAGAGGTTACTCACAAGGAGGGCAGCTGTAGTAATGCTGTTACTATAAGGGTATTTATCCATTTGAGAGTCATCCTGAAACCAAAAAATCGATGCAAAGAGATTACTGGTCAGATACTACAGACTTCAGAAGTGGTTGTTGTGAGGGCTAGTATTAGTTACAAATTATTACAAACAGTGGAAGATCCAAGCTAGTCTGGCAAGGGCAACTTCTGTCTAATGTTAAATAAATTTCAGTCACTGCTGCACTGTATTCGTATCATAAGGCTATAGATAAAATGGAAAATTTTCCCTTTTACCCAGGGAGAAAATTTCTTACTGAAGCAGGAGGTGAAATACCCTTTTATGACATTTCCTTTTCAAAATCTTTGCAGATTACTTTAAGAGAATAGGAGATTCACCTCTTACAAGCTCTGTTGCACCAAAGGCCACATGGATGCCTGGAACCTGAGTCATTCTGGAATTTCTTGCAAGTGTCTTTGGCTTCCTAGAGAAGCATTTCTGTCCTTTGTTGCCTCCTTAGGGGGTCATTCACTTCTGATCTGAAAAGCTGCCTATTAACACAGCCTCAGGGTTCATTTTCTGGGCCTCTCTTCCTTTTTTCTGGGTCTCTCTTCCTTTTTTCCTAATCATTTTCTGGGGCTCTCTTCCTTTTCTCCTAAAAAATAAAATTCCTTAGCCTGTACAGATTATGAATCTCGGAAAGAACTCTGCAAACCACTTTGTCGAAAAGGGACTGGCGCGATGAAGATAAGCCCAATCCTCCATTCTTTCAGCACAAGAACAGACTTATGGGCTGAGCAGGGGTCCCATCTGTGCACAGATCTGAGCAGCATGACTCACTGAACCATTGATAGCCTTAAATTAGAAATCTTTCATGTGTCCGTAAGGAAATATGAAGGCTCAGTTATTAAGATGGGATCTTGGAATTTATTTTATCATCTGGTGACAATTAATTTTGTGCAAACCTGAAAGCTCAAGCAATGGCAATGTCAGGAAGGGAAAAAGAGCTTTATACATAAGAAATCAGAGTCGCACCATTCTCTAATATAAACTGGCACAGCTCCATTGAAGTAAATTTCTTACAAGCAGAGAAACTGGTCTTGCTTGCATTCCACTCAGAAGTCACGTCCCAGATCTTAGCACTGCAGTAAACCCCAAACAATCTCACAATACTAAAACATCTGTGGCTTGGAGAAGCCAAAGGTTAAAATGAAAGGTCCTTTTGTTATGCTGAAGTTATTGTTTTCTTTGCCGAGGAAATGTCTTACAATCTACAATTATCTGCTTGAACTTTCATTTCATACTGCTAAGAACCACCAAGAAATGCTTTTATTTATGAGAGTCCTGGGCTTACGTGACTGTATAGCTGTCCCTAATAAAGCACAAGCACCTTTTTTTTGCTGCACTCTTCTCAGACTGCCCCTTGTGACAGGTCATTTGTACCAGGCAGGTCAATAGATCAGTCCCCCATTTCTTCACTTACAAAATGACAATAATAGTTTCCTACTTCAGTAAATCCATTATTGATTGAGGAGCTTGTTCTAAAAAACATCAGTTGCAACTAGGAGTCACACTGGTGTAAAAGAGGGGAAGAGAGAAGTCATCTTTGGTAATTCAAAGTGCTTTGATAATTGCATATTATATCTATGACCAAAGTAATATGGGTTTTGATGAAGAACTAAGCAAAGGTGATGAGGGATGGAGTTCATCTTCCTGACCTATGAACTGGCTACATTCCCTAGGCTGCAGTTTCTTTTGCTGGCTTCATGCAAGAATGGATCCTAACTCGTTCCCCAAAGTAACTTTGCTGTGTTGGCATGACATGGGTCAATGCAACAACCCTTTCCGTGGCTGATGTGAGGAAGCAGGCCTCTCAGTGGCAGAAGGAATGTAATCCCCTCCTCCTTGGTCTTCATCATACAAATATTCAGGTGCATTGTGGAGCCTTTTACATTTAATTTTACCAGGTAAATAAAAATCAATTTAGCTTTCTGTTTTTACATGCAAGACTGAATTTTAATGGTATGACTTCATTAATACCTGAAGTTCACTTGAAAGGAATCTCCCTGTAAAGGCTAAAGAGCAGGCTCTTTACTCCTGAAGGTTTCTTTTATTAGGGCTAGGAACTTTTCTAAGGCTGGAGTCCTGAGCTATCACTTCATGGAGCTAGAGACTCAGCTGAAATTTGGTGCAATGACTGTGGCTTTATACGAATGTGAAGTACACCCCAGCCAGGCTCCTGTACTGATCAGCATGCCCAATTCCACTGCAATCAGACCAGTATAAAAGTTCTTTAACAAAATGGCCCATAATATGGTAATTAAAATGAAAAATGCTTTCTCTTAGGACTTCCTTTACCCACTAAACCATAATCCCACCTGCTTATTCATTGTTCCAAGAAGGGGCGGGGGGGAATACTGTTTTTGACTACAGTCTTTAGGTTGTAGCTTAGATTGTGAGCTAAATTCTGGTAAAATACTGTTTGCAATTGCTGTTTGAATTGCCGTTGAACAAACAGGAAAAAAAACTAAAAACAGAACCACCCACTAAAGAGAATAATCTGGATCAGACATTGCTTGCTTGGGATGCTCATTTTTCAGACTGTGTCACAGAAATTCCCCATTCATTGACCTTCCCACAGCTATAAAAGGGCTTTGTGAGAGTTCTGATACATGGGTCCTTGCTCTTCATATCCACGGTGTCAATGCAGGCTGTGCAGAAAGATGGAGTAATCTACAACGTTAGGTACTGAATGCCCATCTGCTGCTAGTCAAAATTTATGTTCCATAGAGCGCCCATATTCCTGGTTACTTATGCTCTTGTTGTTTGAGAATGCTGCCCTCTATCATATTGATATATAGATACCTGCTGATAAAGTTTAAATTGCTTGATTTCATCTCAGTATTTTCTCCTCTCCAGTATTCAAGGGGCTATATTATACAGAATAGGCTTTTGTGTAACAACCGTATGTTCAGCTTTTAATCTATTCAGATTAAGAGCCACAAGAACACAACAGGTTGGAATGCTGCCAGCCCTGCACTGAGTTTTGTCTGTAAATCAATGAGCAGCATCAAAATGTTGCTTTTTTAAAACTGTTAATTCTCATGGCATGATAACAGTATACAGCATCTTCTCACAGACATCCTCTTCTTGAGAATTGCCCAATATGTATTTTGATACACAAATACAGCTGGAACATGAATAGAAAAAAAAGACTTTGAGGGAAAAGGATCCTGATATTAGGTAGACTACCGTGATTCATAATTGCGTTAGGGAAGGGAGAGAAACACTGGACCTACTTATGTTTGTCTGATTTCCAGTTTAACACTGCATTTACAGTTTCAACTTATAGTAGGCCGAGATTCAGTGCATTTCTACAGCTCCTTTGAGAGTATGTGCATGGTGCATGTGCATGGGAATAAATAGCTTTGGTCAGCAATTCAAGGCTGAAGAAAAGCCAGTCTGATGCTATAGAAGGCACTTGCAAAAATACATTTATCATTTCTGCAACACTGAAGAGTGAAACAGTCATTCAAGAAACAATGTAAAAAAGAGAAAGCAGTGTTCTTCCTGACTCATATGCCTCAGATGTTCTGAGCTATCAGTTGAAGTTAGTGGCAAGTCTCAGTTAATAATTGATCACAGGCAGGATTCAGTGTAAACAGCTGCAGTGGGAGTGATGTGATAGATAAAATATTGGAATTTCAGTTATGCTGGTGTAAGTTCCTTTACAGTCAATAGGTTTAACCCTAGACCCCTGTAAATTAGGATAAAAATGAATGAGTAATTCTATTTTATCATAAAAAGTTTTTATAAAGAAAGTAAGCATGGCTGTGACCAAATGTCTAAATGGGGAAACTGAGACCTGGTAAAGTGCACTGACTTACCTGGGGTACTGCAATAGTAAAGAATGCCCAAATTTCAAGTTTCATGGCTCCCAGGCCAGCATCAAATGGACTGGGCTGATTCCACTGCAAATTTATTTCAGAGAGCTTTTTGATAAGGTATTTTTACTTAACTTGATAGGCAGAAACTTTTTAAAAACTTCTTTCTCCTCTTAATGCACTGTTTAAATGGGACTCAGTAAGAGGCATCTTGTTGGTACTTCCTGCTTTCTAAACAGTATTGGTTCCCACCCCATACCTTATCCTTGTCCCCCGCCTGCCCACCACCGCAATCCGTTTGTCTCAGCTCTCAGTTGTTAATTACTCCCTCAAGAGTTGCTCTGTAATTAAAACCAGGAATGAGGATCCAAAATATGACACCTAGGTAGTGACCCCCTCCAAAATCAAGCTATTTCTATTTTTCAGCTGGCCACCTATAAAATAGGAATAAAAATCTTCTCTCTCAGCTCTTGTCTATTCAAATTACAGATGTTTGGGGGAAAGATTATCTTTTATATGTACATGTAATACTTAGTACTAGTCTTTAAAAGAAGAATTAGACTCCAGTGTAACAATTCACTGGTCAAGTTTGCACAGTGTACAGAGCTCAAACTCACTTTCAATTTCCAAGCCTTCGTGCATGGAACGTCTGAAAAGAAAGTCCTTACTATACAGCTTGTCATATCTTTCCTTTTTTTTAGTGCCAAATAAAAGCTAGCTCTAAGCTATAGAGACTTACAGAATCATCAGTACCTTGGCAGAGAGGCAATAAATTTTTATATTCTGTTCTATATATTTCTTAATGTCTGAACAAGCAAGCTAATTTGCCACAGGACTGTTCATCTGAATTTACGTGAGGAGCAAATTTTAGTAGGACCATGGTACTGGGAACCAGGTGTATCTCCAGGGCAGAAGTGCTAACTAGTGCACCACACCTTCACTCAAACTGCCTAAATCAACCAGTGTTACCAGAAAACAATTTTCCCCGCACCCCTCAGATTATGCATGTACCCCATATCAAAATGGTATCGGAGGCTGCCAAGGCCTGTCCCCACAGAGGTGCCTGATGCCTGGGTCTGGGGCTGCCCCCGGCTCTGTCAAACGTGTATAAGCTTTCCACTCCTCTTTTAGTTTGGCTGTAATTCTTGTTCTGCTAGATAGACCAGACTGGTTCATTGTTAGCTTTCTCATTTTGCATTCTTAAGATATTTTCTCTTACCTTTGTTAAATATTCAGGAGAAAAGCACAACTCCAGGCCATCTCTGTTTGGTGGAATTACTCAGTTTCAGCAGAGGTAATTCTAAAAGTCCAGCATCCCAGATCATTATAAACATTAAGGAGCAGTGTGCTATTCTAACTTCAAATACTTAAAGTGGAAGTGAAATAAACCCAGTTCCTTCATTCACAGTGCCTGGTATGACAAATGTGTCACTGGTGACTGCATGGGGATAATCACAGGTAATCAGTAAGTTGCTGTGATTTACCAAGTTCCAGCTTGTCAGCTGAGCCATGTGAACTGAATGTATGTCATCTCCTAGGCCTCTGCAATTGTGGAGTAAAATGAGTTAACTTGAACCACTTAACCTGACATGTTTCATTACACATCAGCAACAGAGTAAAAGCACATTATGCTGCCAGTTAATGCAACTCATTTGATGAATAGTAGCACATTAAAATGGGGAAACTTGGTCTCTCACAACTATCTATACACATGGATTACACATCAATCACAATGGTAATTTCAAGAGAGAGAAAAAAAAAACTGTTTCAATTTCTAGTTCTTCTACTTTAAAAAAGTATTATGTTTAGCTTAGCACTCAACTAGCCTGACAACTTCACGTCCCCTCCAGCTTCCTCTCCCTGCAACTATCTCCCAATAATCCCACATTTCAGTCAGACCCTCACAATACCTTTAAGTGACTTCTCTTTCTAAGATTTGCAAGGGGCTGTTCACTGCTGGGAAATTTTCTTCCAACTCCACAGCATACCTTCCGCTGGGGAAGGAGGTAGAGCAGAAAGCAGTGGCACAAGACTTCTTGCACCAGTTTAGCATCATAGAACAACCCAGTTATCCATCTAGGAAGGCTTTATGCCCCCAGTATTGCCAGAGACACACAAGATTCAGCAGGCTTAAGGAGCAACTCCTTAGATTTCAGAAATGAGAAAGAAGGAAAGAGAATAAACAAGCAAAAATATATAGCATGTATATCTAGAAATGATTTTTTAAAGTGAATGAGTCCTTTAAAACTGCATTGAAACAGAGCTGGCAAATTCAAACTTAAGAACTGTAACACGAACCAATAGTTCTGGTATTCCATTATCCTGTCCGCTAGTGGTGACTCAGGTGTCTACAGGAACAAAAAAGGAAAGCTCCAAACCTGTACTCAGAAGAGCTCCATCAGGCAAAGCTTGATTTATGCCCTGAAGCACATCTCACGTGGTGGTTATTCATTTGCCTTTTAAAGGGTTACATTTCATCTTCTGTTATTTATGCATTTCTGTTCCACTTTCCATTATTCTCAGTTCTTCTGCTAACAAAGAATCCCACATACCAAGGAAGGCTGCATATCATAGATCTTTATTACATCAGGTTTTCTGTGAGTGGACTTAGCCTGCATAGACCTGGAGTATCCTCTTTAGAGTCAACTCTCCTTCATGCTATGGATATATGGGACACAACATATTTTTTTTTAAATAAGAACCATCCAGCAGCTCAGGCATTTTCAGCTGTATCACAGACATACAGTCCTGCTTGGTCAAGACAATTTTTCTACTAAAAGCTGGCTAGTGACATTCACACTGACATGCAGGAATTTGGACAATGTTTGTATTACAGGCCTAACGTTATCATGCATAGCCTTCTATGTTCAATCCTAAAGTACCTTGCTAATCAGGGGAGCAAAAATACATTTTAAAGTATATCATTGATCTAGTTTTATAACAAGTCATTGCAACCATTCCAGGTGTTGGAATACATAGCAGCATATATCTATCATCAGCAATGACAGCATATATCCAACATCAACGTTAATAGCACTTGCAAAACTAAAATGATGAGCCAAAACTCAGTGGAGCTACACAGATTTATACCAAGCATTATATCTGTAATCTCCTCCAAACTGTATTCCCTCTTAATTGACAGCAGTCTCTTAGATGTCCTGCAAACAGTGAGAGGGAAAGAGGCAGGGAAGGGAAAGGCAGAGCTGTATTTCCTTCACAGAGAAAGGTTTGATGAAAGATGTTATACAGCACATGTGAGGGAGACAGACTTCTCAGCCTGTATAACGAACTTCCATAGAAAATAGCGAATGTCAGAAAATGAACCACCTTCCATCCAAGAATGCAGCATATATAGCACCATTTATATAAAAAGAAATGCAAACAAAGCCTTACTGAAATAAAATGTTACTCTGCATGCATGCTTTCTCACTGTTTCCTTAGGAAAACAGTGAGAAAGTGAATGAACCACACCTGCCAGATGTTCACTGAGTTCTTTGGTGCTGCCAATAACTCTTTAATAAGGCCTGTTGAATAGGATAGGATAAAGCAGAACTTGCAAAAGAGATCTGTGGAGAGAAAGTGCTGGTGGAAGGAAGTTTTTGAAACCACAGAGATGAGGCCAAAAAGAGCTCCATGATGTCAAAAACAGAAAAAAGACAAAGTTCTCCACAATCAATGGCAAGGGAAGGCCAGCATGTACCAAGTCAAACCATTTTTCTCCACCTGTCAATTGTATTTGTCAAAGTACCTTACATATCCCAAACATAAGGTCTTGCTCCTGAGGCAAGAATTAGAAAGCAGAGGAGCAGCAAGAACCTATCAAACTACATGTCTGTGACTGGCATTGAGGTTGCCTCCATATCCCTTCCCACTGTCAGGGAGCAGAGTCAGTAACACTAAAGTGGTGCTGAGTCTTCAGCCAGGCTGTGGAAACATGACACATCTCAGGCAGTGATGAATAAAACCAGTGTTGCCTGAAGAAGTGTTTCAAACTTGTAAACAAGGCAGTCAAGTGACAGTAGAAGAGAAATGGCTTTTGCAAAAAAGAATGGAGGAAGTTGCAAAGGTAATAGAGTAGTAAAAATCCAAACAGAAGCATACTGAGCTGTAGAAAATTTTCCAGCTCAAAGCCAAGCAGGTTGCAATTATATTCATAGCCAAGAACAAAAGTTTGGAATTATATATATTTTACCTTGAAATCAGAATAGAAAAATATTTTTTACATTATTGGAAATTTAATTCTCTATGTAGTATTCCCAAATGCCATACGTCCTGGTTCTGTGTCTCAGCTATCTCCCTAATTTACTGGGCTCTCCAGAGACATTTCCTGTCCCGTCCATCTGCCACATATCTCAGAGATGACTTCTGGGTGCTCCATAACCATGCTTTCTGCTATCTACCCCTACTCCTGCCCGCTATCTCCCAGGATTTACCTGCCAGCTGGCAGTGCAATGGCCTGGGACTTCCCTAGCGGAGTCTGGGGCTCAAGTGTATCCAAAGGGTGTCGGCAGAAATGTCCTGGAGGAAGAGCAACCACAGTGCCAGTGGGCCTTTCCAAGTCTTCAGCTTTGAGATTGGCTTTAACTAACTTACATAGTCATTTGTGAAAGGGGTAATCAAAAAAATGGTTACTGATGAAGATCCAGGGAGGATGAAGTTGGTTAGAAGAGCACTGATCTCAACCTTAAGTACCAATGATGATAGTGACAAAGTGCAAGAACATTGATAAGTAGGATAAAGAACAGTATTTCTGCTGGCTTCAAATGAAGATTAAATGAATTCATAATAGAGAATTCAAACTGTACTGTTAATGGTTGAGAAATGATACTACACAATTTTTAATAGAAAAATTAAATTTACTAATGATGAATAAGTACTTTGTGTGTGCTATTATTAATATAGATCCAGAACTTTTTTAAATCAATCTTACCACAAGCTAAATTACAATTAACTTCAGTCAGACATTTATTTGAGCAAAAGCTAAGGAAGAACCAAGGGCTCTTTTGCATCATCTTTCCTTTAAAAAGAATTTGCCCTTACTCTGCAGATAGAGACATTAAGACATGTTAATAAAACATATGCAAAATAATACTAAATACTAAAGCACTGTAATATTTAATATTATTATTCCAGTGTCTAAATGTCATGAAATAATGAATACTACACTAATTATTTAATTAGATTAGAGGATCACTATTAAATGTCAAGACAAAGTTACTGGCAATATTTCTTTAATGAGTTGCCCTATATTATCTGTAAGTAGAATTGAATTGTTTTGCCAAAGCTTGCTTATGAAATTGTTTCCTCCCCCTTTGCCCCACCTTCTTAAAATTCTCTTTGGGAATGCTGGGTTAGATGCCTGTGTTTAAGAGATGTGAGATCTCTGAAATAGGGTGTTGGTTCATAGCTCTGAAGTTCTTCACCTCTAGAAACAAACCCAGAGTTCCACAGTCACCAGAATCTCATTTGAAGTCTAATTTATACGTATAGCTCTGAAGAGCCTTGCTTTTTACATGTGTGACTTTGTATGAGTGTTATTCACTGACATTCGTACACAGACATACTGCTGTCTGCCTCAGTGATATAAGCAGCAGTCTCAAAGCCAGGATTTTGGGAGAACCCGCTTGACATTAGTTAGCTGATAACCTAAGAAAATCATTTAAAGGTAGTTTCTACATCCAGGCTGACCAGCGTAAGGGTGAATCAACATTGTCAGGAATATAAATGCAGATAAATATTTGTGAAGCTCAGATCAGAATTTCACCTTTTGTGCATGTGTCACTTTTTTGTAAATCAGAATTTCACCTGTTGTTTCTCTTTGCCTGTTATCAAATGCCCATTGCTTGGTACTCTTCTGTCTTGTAGGCTTCTGGGGATACCAAACTAATGGATTGTTCCATGCTGGAATTCACTTTATACCATAACTGCAGAACAGGATTATATCTCCCAGGAAAATCTCATATTTTTATTTCAAAAACATTTTTCTTTGATTGAAACAATGAGCACCTGATTGAAAGTCCACTGAAATGCAAAAATGATGTATCTTAAAAATAAAAAATAAAAAAATCAGAGAAGATCTTTAGAGATCAGAGTCTATAAAGATGCGTTTGAAAGAAATACATAAGCACTATAACTATAAAAGATACTATAATTCATCTTACCAGCATTATGAAATGGCTTATCTAAGGAAAAAAATAGTCTGAGAAAGCATAAGTATATTTGTTTTTATAGAGCATATTAGCTACACTGATCCCTCTTTAAGAGTTTCTCATCCAGCAAAGTTAGCATTCCCATTAACACTGAATATTCTCTTTTCCTCCTTTGTACCAAAAGATCAGATGATGGACAAAGACAGTTTGAGGACTGAAGATGCAGGGCTTAGTTATAACAGTCTTACCTTTATACAGCACTTTCTCATCCAACTTGCCTTATAAACTGGTTCAGAGCTCATAAAAGTGGTTAAGGTTACAACGACTTGAAGAGAATTGTTCCTGTCAGCCTTAATTTAGAACATATCTGTGTGTAATCAGGTGTATACATGCTTATTTGCTTTTACACTTCAACCTGATCTGCAAGAATAGAGTCCTACCAGCTGTCTAAATGGCTCCATTCAGTCTTACAGTTGTTAGACTGAGATCTAAAGTCACTGAAACCCAGACTTCTAAATCTATATTAGACTATTTTAGTTAAATGTAACAATTACATTTGTAATGCAAGTTAAATGGGTAAAAAATTAAAAGTCTCATTTCACATACAAGGCTTAGTTATCCAAACGAGATTTTTTTTAATCTTTACTAGAATTCTAACTTGGACAATGGGAGTTATGACAGTTGGGCAAGCCTTGAATTTTACGATGAAAAGGCTTCCTGGAATGAAATACAGTGTTTGTGATAGACTTATGGCACAGAGTACAAATACCCTCCAAATAACATGGAAAAAGAGTAAAGCACAGTGAGTAAAAGAAACTGGATGCACTTCTCTTCATTGCATATATCTTACGTTGCTGCAATTAATGTTTATCTTTGTATTGTATTGCAGCTGGACATAGAAATCCCAATAGAAACACTGTCTTCACTGTGAAAGACTCCATACAAATACCGGACAATAGTCTCCATCCTGAAAAACTTGCAGTATGAATAGGTAAGTGAGGAAGGATAGAGATATGCACAGAGAGTGGATGTTACTAACTGGAAGAATACATTTGAGATTACCATTGTCCCATTGGAGACATTACTAGAAAAGCCTTGAACGTCAAAGATTTGTTTTCCAACCGATCCTTTGGTTTTAAAGTTTGTTTTATACACCGTTTTCTGAATAGTTTGATCCACACTCCTTCCTCCACTGATGCACACCCTACCATGGGGAAAAAACTGTGCAGCCAGTATACCTCTCCCTTCATGCAGTCCAACTCCATTACACCCCACAGAAAGCTTTCCCTTTCCCCAGAACTGCCTTCACTTCAGCTCAAGCTTATGAGTACTCAGATTAGAACAGAATGGTTTTCCACCATGCATGGAGAGAAACAGCCAGGGCTCATCGGCATCTTTGTGTCATGGCAGAAAAGTTATTTTTTGATCCAACCCCTGATTTCAGACATGACCTCATTAATTTCTCCCTTCCCAAGGATCCATGTCTTCCATTCTTCTGAATAAACCCTGCAACTAGCAGGGATCTAGCTTAGATGGCAGTACTTGCAGCTGCTGTTATTGCCAAGATGCTTTGGACTAAAATCTTTTCTCACTCTCCTCTTCCCCTTTCTGCTCTTGCAGAAGTCACTGAAGATATTTTAAAACAAATAAACAGCAGAGATGAATTACGGAGCAGGGATTCTAAAAACAAGCCTTTCTAAAAAGCTGTTTTCCACTGGCAGTGTCCTTTAGTCTGCAGGTGCACGCTTAAAGCAATACATGGTGAAAGGCCTGTTTGTTAAAGTTGCACTTGTTGGAACAAAGGCTTGCAAACTCTGTAGGGAGCACTGAGAAGCTTGTAAACATAACACATTTAAGGGACATGGAGCAAAATCTTGAAAGGGGAATTGTCTTCAGATAATGAATGACTAGGTAAGAACTAGGAAAAGGAGCACTAAAAAAGTTAGATTATAAGAACTAGGGCTGTTTCAGCATTACCTCATCATTTCCACTGAACTTAAGTGACTTCTATTTCTGTCTTGATTAAACATGAGCCATAATATAGTACTACATTGTGAATTGATATTTTACTGTATTAACTACTATTGTACTTGTGTGACATTTTAGGATATGATTTATGCCCACTGGTCAGTGTGTAAATCCTCCCATGACTAATGGATTGGAACTATGATGTGAAAAATCATTCAAGATATTCTACAGAAAAAATTGTTATGCTCATTCATGGTTGAAAGGGAGTGAGAAATGCAGTATGAGCTCACTCACTAGGTCACTGAGAGAACTTGGAGTAAAACCAATAAAATGTTTACTGAAATCACAAGCACTTTGTGAATAGGATGCCCATAACATTAATAGCACTAGTAATTCTAGAAAGGGAGAACTAAAAATGTATCTAGTGAAGATAAAGAAGAAACATAGATAAAGAGCACTGTTACTACCCAAGAATGAACCTGTTTCTCTGACTTAGATTTAATCTAGCTCAAGCCGGTCTGCACTCTGTTCACTTTTAAATTACAATGCCATTACTGAGTCCCTCATAAAGCAAGATGACATTTTACAGTGGGGTTAGTCAATGACTGGCTAAATATATATTGTGTACAGATCTACATGCGATAAAAACATTTTAGCGCAGTTTTCAGTATCACTCACCATTTGAGCCCAGCTGTTAATGCATCCAACTACACAGTACATATGATGTTGTCTGGAAGTCCCAGAGACATGATGGATTTGTATCCCAGCTGTCTGAGTCTGAGAAGTGCTATTCCCATTTTACAACTGCAGATCTGAAGCACAGAGTAAATTGACAGATCTGTGGAAGAACTGACGAGGTAGAAAGGGAATGATGCGGGAACTGTGTCTCTTTCCTGTCCTTCATCAGAGTTTGACAGCTTAGTGTGGGTTATGTGCCAGAGCATATTTTTCTGTCTTAAATGACTAGTTCAGCATGCTGCTAGAAGCCCAGAGAGCTTGGAGACGCTCCCAAGCTGTTCAGCTGAGAGATGACAGCCTGGCCTGCCACTGTAGGAAGCAGCAAATTGAGATGAGCTGGGAAACTCAGAGAGCCCAAAGAAGTTCAGAGCCACTAAATCTCACTGATACTGCTTTCACGATATTGTGGTTACTTGTTCCTAGGCCTGCAGGGGCCCTGCTGTGACATGCAAAATTCAGCCACATGCCAAGTTTGGCATTGAAGCAAGAGGTTCTTGAACCCTTTACTAGAAAGGTGGTAGTTTCCTACTTTGAATCCAGTGAAGCGGGTGGAGAGAAGGCTGCAAGGTCTCTGTGAGACCTGATATTTGGAGCAGACCAGCAGCAGCAGCCAACTTCACATGGACAACAGCCCTGGCCTCTTCTGGCTCACAAGGGGCAGGCAGCAGGCTGAAGGTGCTGTACTACAGCATGCATGCAGGCTGTGAGTACTCTTACACCCAGCTGTCTTTTCCATTCTTGCTTGCTTTCTCATTAGGAGATTTCACACTATCACTAATTCCACTCTGTCAGGACACTGCTAGAGCCGGCTGCTCCCTCAGGGCTGGTATCAGCAGGGGCTTCCTGTGACTGCAGGACAGGGCCTCACCAGCCGGAGTCTGTCCCACCACCTCACAAGGGAGCAGGGCAGCCCCAGACCATCATGCAAGTTTGTGGTGATGAGGCAGGTCCAAAGTCAAGCCAGGAAGTCAAACTACAGGTCAGGATCAGGTCCAGCAACAGCAACCAGGGTCAGACACAGCCTGGTGATCAGGAGGCAGGTCCAAGGTCAAACAAAAGGGCTCAGGGCCAGGCAAGGGTGTAGCAGAGCTGGAGATCAGCCCCTACAGTGTGACTCAGGCAGGGGCTGAGAGCCTGGGGCTGAGCTTAGAACTCCATGGGCAGGGTGCAGGGGAGGCTCCAGGTGAGGCTGGTCAGAGCCATTAAGGCCTGTTGGTGCAGTCAGGGCCTTGACACCTCAGTGGAGTTGCTTCCATTCACAAGGACAAGGACAATGAAAGAGCATTAAGTCTGAAAGATGTCATGCTGGTATTATTTCTTTTTATAAATGGCTACCTTTAGAGGTTTACATAGCAGAAGACAAAAAGTGTACATTTTAACTGAAAGAGAAATATACATTTTAATCACGTGCCACTTGTTTGCTGACTTAAAGCTGCCTCTACCCTAGGAGAATAAGGGAAGAGAAAGCCCACGTCTCCCTTGGAAATCTATATGCAGTAAAGTGGGAACATTTCAACACATGTAATTGATTTATGCTCCAAGAAAATGAATGATTTTTTCCTCCCCACTCCTAAGCTGCTTGATTGGAAAGTAATTGCTCTGCTTTCAGGAGGCAAAGAGAGTTACAGATTCAAGGCTTACATCAAAGCTGGTAGCCCCAATGCCACGTCAAAGCCACACAAAGGTGGCTGTGAGTGAAACCAGACAAGTGTGGTGATAGCATGAGCACTGGCCAACTGAGACAATATTTATACATCTGCAGGGAGTATATTTTATTTAATGTTTAGAAGGTGGTCATTTGATCAACCAGAACTTGAGTTTGTTTGCTGAGGATGAAGGGGGGGCTGTGAATGTCCAACCAGATGTTCGGGTTGAAGACTCCAGTGCTGGTTTCTTACTCCCTGTTGCCACCTAGTGAATTCAGAGGTGATTTCGTGCCTGCCTTGGGTTTGTTTTTTCTTTTTCCCCTTTGACCTTTTTGTTTGTCAGTTTGTTTTCTGAGACAAAAATAAAATAAAAGGAAAGCCTGAAAAGTATAACCATTGTAGGGAAGGAATTAGAAGTGGAAAGAGGCTTTTCTGGCAGAGTTTTTCAGGTCTGATATTCTGCTATCTGCCCAAACACAGACAAACCTAGGAAACACTTATAACTTCCCAGGCTGAGAGATTTTTTCATGTTCCTCCAAGTGCAAACTGTGTGCCTCGTACCTCACCATTACAGTAGGATGTGCTGTTCCTGTCCTCCCACTGCCACAACAGGCTTCTTCCTTTTCAGCCCCTGCCCCTTACCCATTTTGGCTTCTTTGTTCTTCCTCTCTGCTTCTGTTCTCTCTGTGCTTGCAAATCTTGGTCTTCATGGTACCTTCTCCCTTACTGTGAGCAAGACACCTTCTCCATGTTGTGTATGGGAAGTAAATATCTTCTTCAGTAGCCCTGATATATTTTGGCAGTAGAAATGAAACTCCCTACTGATCAGTCCTAATTCTGTCCCCTGTCGTGGCCCCTGAACCATCAAAACAGAGGTGTGATACAAGGAAAGCTTCTGGCTAAGGTGCTAGGTTGGGCCTTGGGGACTCCAGTGAGGTTCCTGAATCTCTTCCAACCTTTTTGTGTGGCTTTGGCAAGTCACTTAATTGTCCTGTGCCTCTACTGCTCTGTCCTGGGAATGTTCCTTGTCTTTATGTTTTGTGTTATGAGTCTGCTTTTATCATAAAAAAGTGGCAACATGAAATGGATAGCACAGAACTTGTCAGCATATATGGTATCATAGTATCTAACATTTACCCCTCTGCACTAAAGCAAAGCCTGGTTGATTTCTCCGTGCCTTTGTTGCCATCTGGCTCTCTTCTCCTAGTTTGTTCCATTATTTTCCTTATGCTTTGAAGTTCTCAATGGCAATATGGAGTATAGGGTAAGTAAAAAACCCTGCATTTCTGGTCCTTAGCAAAATAAGAGTTTATGGACTCATTATAGTCTGACAACATTTATGTTGCAAATAGCAACCTTATTGATTTGCATTGATATCTAAAACATTCTTTGAGAAACATTGCACTTTACACGTTAGTAATTTGATCAACAAAAGAAAGATCTCAGCTGGATAGTGCCTCAAATAAACATGCCCTGTTCAATTTAATGCTAAATGAAGCAATAAATTGCAGGACTGAAACACTTGAAAATCTCAGAAGCAAAAATAATCACCCCTTGCAAACTGCAAACATTGGTTTAATTGTATCTTTGGAGGGGAAAGGCTTGGCTGAAGAGGTACTTCTTTTATAAATTGCAGAATATCTGGTGATTACAAAGCTGGTGGAATTAAAAGATCATTTTCCTCAAAGAAAGCACACATTTATTTTAGGAGAATAATCTTTCTGGAGTGGTATCTAAGACTAATAGAATATAGTAGCTGAAGTCAGAAGATTAATAGGTGTTTTCATACTTTGTAGTTCCAAGGCATTTTACAGCTAAAGATTTCAAAACACAGTACTTATATATGGATGTGTCACTGCTATTATGAAAAGATCTTGGCACACATTCAGCTTATAAAAAAAGGCTGTAAGGTAATGATTTGTGTATATTTGAGGTGCACCAAGGACATCCTGTATATAGGCACGTTCCAGTTATCTGTAGGCAGTATTTATCCAGAAGTGTATGATAGTTCACTAATTTCATTTGCCCATAAGAAATTTTTCCCCAGTGCTAGCTAACTACTGTGGGCAGGAGCATAAATGAAAGTAGCAGAAAACTGTCATTTATTTCAGAGAATGGACACTGCTGATAAAATTGCAAGTGAAGCTAAGACTGGCAGAATGGTGTATAATGGTAGTGCTAAAGCAACACCAAATTGACCTGGGGAGTCTAGGAAAATGCACAGCCAAATACAACCCTGAAGAAGGAATGTAAACCTTGCCTATGGATAGGGCATCACCAAACTTGAAATCAGTGACTCTGAGAAGGCTTGAAAAAACACAGTGAAGAAGCAACTGACCCAGAGTGAGATGGCTGCTGTCGGGGTGCTGAGATAGACAGAAATCCTTTGTGAGTGCAAACTGGGAGACATTTTTACTTAAAAATAAGACAACAAAAGGATCCCTGGAAGTAACGTGACGGTCTGGAGAAAATTCCATAAATCTATTACGAAAAAGATTTCAGTTTGTCAAAAAAAAAAAGAAACACCAAGAACTTGGTAATGGCACGTGAGGAAGAACAGACTAGGTACTCTTCAATCTGTTGCTCTCATCTAAGAGAAAGGCAGGAAGAAGCAAGGAAGGAAAATGAAGCCTGACAAGCACAAATGAAAACCTGCGTGTGACTTTTTCAGCATAATGCTGAACGAATTGAACAAACCATGACAAATGATACACTGAGGAATTACTGACGGATTCAAATCGTTATTGGATAACTGTAAGATACAAAACCTCAGTCACTTTGGTAGTGGGTCAGTGGGACAAATAATCACGGCCTGTAACATACAGGAGTGAGACTGAATCATTTAATGCTTCCTTCTGGCCTCAGACTTTATGAATCTGAGTTTAAACTGCACATTTTTAACATAAATAATTTTCAGCTTCCCTGAGAACATTATCATTACACCACTGTCAGCCCTTTTCCAGACATTTTACTGTGCTGCAAAAGAGTTACAATACTAGAATTTATTGTGGTATAGATGTTATTCTTCAGAATTTAAACTTTAATATTCAGAATATATTTCCTCATAATATAGGATCTGATTCTATTCTCAGTGGATTTATTTCACTTTATTTCACATGCATTATTATAACTGAATTACTTTTGAATTAGGTAATAGTTTAATTACAGTCTTTTTTTTCCATTAATTAAGAAGTTTTGGAGCTTTGGATATTTTCTAACAAAATAAATTACTATTCAACTCTTAGCTTTAAAGAGATACTGTCTTTGATTGTAGGGCGTTCTAGTTAAGGCTGTAATGTATTTTTTATGGGAAGAAAGGGAATATTCTGCATCTTGAACGTATTACATAAAAATTGGCTTAAATTAGATGGAAAGAGAACAAAAGAGTAGAACGCTCAACTGGGAGTGAGGAGAGCAATAGTAAGTATGGAAAAACATAGCTTTTACTATCCTGTTGTGATTCTTACATGCAGTATTCAAACGGATTGCCAGCCTCTGAGAAAAATCTTTTTGCCCTTTATTCTATGCGTCTTTAAAAAGCAGAGGAGCTTGTCTGTGTTGTACGGAAGGAAATTCTTAGCTGAGGGGGCGTCAGAAGAAGAGCACTGCTTTGTACCAGGAGCTGTCTTTCGCCCGTGGAGATTCTCCGGCTTTGGTGAGGCAGCCGCTAGCTGAACTGCAATGGCAATGGCTCCCTCTAGTGCAATGAACTCCGACACACGGGCAGGTGGGCAGCCACCCGGGCGCTCCTGCTTTTTCTGCTGGAACATCCCCAAACCTGTCTTTCAAACTCAGTGCTCTCACATACTCATTGTAAAACAAAACACACAAATATAAAACCCTAAGACTTTCAGGAGGCTTGAAATTACATCTGTATCCAACTATGTGACCCTGTAGTCCATATTCTGCACTGGCATGGCTTTGGGCCAGTCAACAACCAAACCATTCCCTGATAGCTGTCGGGCTTCCCTGCCTTATGCTGATAAGAACTGGTTTGAGAAGGAGTCTAAAGGTGCCCCCGTTATGGTCATATTTTGTCCTCCCTCACAAGCAACAGAGAGTCAGGCCCAAGGGAGCTGTTTCCCTGTTTCCTTCCCTGAAAAGGGACTAACAAGGATCCTAAAAGGTATGAAGGAAAAGATTTTTAAGAAAGGCTGTCATACTCTGTCATGCCTAACCATCAGCATCTTAAATGCTCCCCTGCCATTCAGATTGTGCATGTTAAGCTCACAACCCGTTCCCTTCTCTCACGCCAGCTAACGTTGCCTCTTTTGTTTCTCTCTTTCCAGCCACTGATCCTCACTTCTCTCCTTTCACTCCTTTTCTGCAAATGACAGGTACAACAGCAACAAAACAGAACTAGTGTTTCTGTTTGTCCTTCAAGGTAAAATAAACTTGAGAAAGGAAGCACCAGTTATTCTGAACATTGAGATATGAACAGTGTCTCCATGGTTATTATTATTTGTGCTGCATATTCGTCTTGGAAAATCTTCTGACGTTGCTATAAATACAAAAATGTTTCATTGCCACCTAGTTATTTTATTGCTTTTCCCTTCTTTGATATTAAACTGATTTGATATTTTGAATTGATATTAATTAATCAAGGTTGCATCCTGCAAGGTGCTGAATAACACACTTCAGGTAAAGCGGTCATGGAGAGCTAATTTCCCCAACTCTGAGAACAAAATGAGGCAGTAGCTAAAGTGGAAATAATATTCCCCAAACTTAACTCCTGTGATCTCTTAAACTCACAATATAATTCTAAGCTTCCTCCCAGAGAGAGCTATAAATGTCCTTACTGCTGACAAGCACCACTCGACAAACAGTTTTATGGCCATCTTTCATAACCGATGTGCGATTCAGAATGTGACTGTGAGCATACAGCAAGATTCACGTGTTCTTCCTGTGTGGCACTGGATTGATTTAAGCACATCGAAACTTCAAGTTTCCTGGGCTGCCATACTCACTGCGGGGTGGGGAAGACATCTGAGAGGTGGAAGGGAATCTGAGAGCTGAGACTCCAGAAAGTGTTGGGCTAAATTATGTGGCTAATTTTAAACTAGGACTAAATTAAATGCACCATAATGTTGGTCTTATTCTTAGTGCATGTGTACAGTAACATCTCTTACCTTGAATTAAGTAGTAAACTAACATATATGAAAGCTGGTGAGGAAGGAAGGAAACTTTGATTTTGATTTTGAATTAAGAAGGCATTATCTGGTGAAATTATTTCAGATAGGACAGATTAGAGGTGATAGCATTTGAAAAAAAAACCGATTTGTTTATCTAGGTTCAGATTCAAAGTCATTTTGAGGAGCTTTGGATCAAAGTCAGTTCATTCTCTGAAAAATTTAGCTCAGTTCTCATTTGGTGGAAGTCAAAATCAATGTAAAAATTCTCCAGGCAATTTGCATTCACAGTTTGCATATGAGTCAGGGTGCCTTCTATGTATTCAGAAGCACTAATCTGAGAAATATCCTTCATTACATTTTAGAAAAACTGTGCCACATGCTTATTTCTGTCAGTCTTTTCTGGTAAGCATATCTAAATAGTCCTTAGGGGGATTACAAAGTCAGCTGTCTGCTCTCTCCCCTGACTGCTAGCTGCTACTTCCCTTTTATTCAAAATATCCTGGTTTACTCCATACATCTTTAACTCTTTGTTGTACTTGGTATATATACCATGTTTCCAGTCTCTAGATTTTTGTAGCTTTCTTAAACTACTTGCTGCAGAAGAAAATACTGCTATCTATTGAAACTGCCATAGACTCCTGAAAGGAGTTCTCTGCTGCCTTTGCAAGGCATCATTCTCTGTATATCCATGTCCCTAGGGCAGAGAGCAAAATGGAAATTTCTCATAAATTGTGAAAGAAACAGGCATATGTGCTCTAAACCCCACTCCTTTCCCACTTAGCTGATTATCACTTGACTCTTAGCAACTATTCCCATTCATTTGCTACTGCAAGAGTAATATGAATTCACATACTGGAGATACTCTACCACTTACTGTGCTCCCTTCTGAGTGTGTCAGTACCTCAGCTGCTGCCAGAAGTGCTCGTGGAGAGGAGCTAATCATGAAGATATATAAAAATGTCAGAACAGAGTCTCGTCTGTCAGGAAGACTTGGGATTCCATGGTGTTGTTCCAAGAAATCAAAACAAATATTCCACTGATTTTATTCTAGAAGACGACTATATCTCATATGCTAGTGTTATATTCTCTGGTATTAGAAATACATTCCAAGGTCCTCAGATAGTAGTATATATAAATATATTTTTTCTCCTGCAGTACAACAGCACTCAGGTCATGATCTAGAACATTAGCTGGCTAGGTGCTATACAATCACAAAATTAAAAACCTAGCCTTACAACAAAAAACTTTTAATTTTTTTCTTGTTAATTCTTTAGACTTCACTGCCATGTAGACTCTCTTGATTATCAATTTACTATTATACTACCAAATATACAGATGAGAGCCTCCCACCTATCCTTAACTCAAGCAGCAAATTTCTGAAAGGTGAGTTTATGGAAATCAAGATCAACACAGAGTTTTACACGAAATGATAGCGTGCCTCATGACGAGGGCCCTCATGCCACTGAGGAACATCAGTTCAGTAGTCACTCAGGCTGAATGCTTTCTCTGCAACTTCCTGTACAACTTCGTCTGGCCTCCAGCAGTATCTTGAACCATTTCCACAAACAGTCTAATTTCTGCCATTAAGAAATCTTTCAATTACAAAACACAGAAGCAACTAACTGAGGTGAATATGGGGTCCAGATTTCCCAAAGGACAAGCTAAATTTATTACAGCTAGTCAAACTTTGTTGGTTTGGGAAATGAAATTAGACCATCCATTTCTCTGTGCCACAGGAAGAAACAGAATAGTCAAAAATAATCTCATGAGCACTGAATAATGCCAAGGCAGGTTTTATATAGTGATGCTGTATAGTACTGGTTGTGTTCTCTTGTCTTCCCGTGCATGGAAAGCATGCAAAAGTCTTTTTGTGCTCATCTCTTCTTGAGAAACTCTTTTTTATTACTGTGTTTGCACAGGCTAAGAGTCAGTTGTAACACGTGGGCTGAATTGAGATCATGGAAAGAAAGTGGGAGGAGAGAGTGACCCAGTGAGATGTGAAAAAGCAAAAATTCCCAGTAGACACAAAGGAGATCAGTAGGACAGTCCGACACTGGATTCAGGTCTGCAGGTCCTCCAGCAGTATTCTCTGCTCTGCACTGCACTGGCTATTTTTTTAAAATGATACTTTTTATGCTTAATAGAAAAAGAAAATGTAATTAAGTTAATAAATAGGAAATGGCTTTGCTAAAGGATTTGCCCTAGGGAACTGTGCTCTGATAGACACAGAGAAGCTTCATCTTCCATGTATGTAGCAGTAAATGAAAAATGTCAATGACTGTTTCTGTTGTACCTGGCAGTTTCTAATTTAAAGAGAATTTACAAAGATGTATTGGAGAACTACCAGATAATGTAGAATGAAAGCTACTTTATCTATATTTGATAGCATTGTGCAATACCATAGGGATATTAGTCATGGATTTGAAACCTCAGAATGAATACATAAATGAAACTATCAGTGGAAACATAATAGCTAGCACTTTTCATGTTTCAAGAAAAATGACATTTATACCTCTTAAACAGCTTTCACAACTCCTAGAGCAGGTTGGCATGCTGTGGCACACGCCTAATTTCAGATGAGTGAAGAGCAGTTGTTGAGGAATAGAACAATAAACTAACTCATGGCACCTCTAATCATTTCTCAAAGCTTAACTGGGATGTATACCAATAAGCATGAAATATTTCTCAATGGCAGTGGCACATTCAAAAGATTCAGTGCATTTCTATAAAACACTAATTGGCTCAAAAAGTAAACACAGATGCTAACCACAGGAAGCTGTCAGAGATATTACTGAGAACGCGATACACATTTTCTTAATGTACAAGTCATCTGTAGTAAGCAGCTAAGGGATGTTTTGAAGAGACAGATTTCTATTATTTTAGGTACAAAGAGACTCTTTTGCCTGTCCGCAAATGTTATGCCCTTTTTTTTCCCTCTGGCAGCTATAAACTGAACAATGAAACATCAGCAACTGAATTGAGAGGTGAAAGACACAAACCAATTACTAACCACTTGGTTTAGAGATAAAGTCCTCTGATGGACAAATTATTTTGTAATTTTCCTCAATGGCACTTTTCACAGTTTCTTCAAACCGGTCCAGGAAAGCCAGGATGACAGAATAAGGAGACTGAGAGGACAATCCCTAGTGTATGTGCTGTCTGTCTGAGGTGCTCCACGTGCCTCACAGACAAATATAAAGATGGGAAAATGTTCCTAGTTTGTGTTCAGAACAAGGATATTGCCTGTGTTCAACAAATAACTAATACCAAAGAAGTTCCCATTAATGCAGTGCTGGGTAAAGTTCTGCAGAGAGCCAGGCAGATTAGCTCAGGCACTGTGGCAGACTAATACTACAAATTAGGTGCCAGACTGGAGCTGGCTTATGTTCTGGATGATTAGGAGAGCAGGTTAAAAAAACACACAGCTGTATATATTCATAGCCACAGTGAGCTGGCTGCAAAAACTAAAGTAGAAACCACATGCCTAGATTCTTAGTGCCCTGCTCTTACTACCAAAATGAAAATAAAAAGGAGTGGCTTTTGGTGTTGGATGTAAGAGAGTTATAGGTCTTCATATGTGTTAATGACAGTACAGTACATTTATGGGTGCATCACTAGATTCTCAACACAAAAATGATTGACTTGAAAGAGAGAAGCCAAAACAGAAATTGAATGATATGTGTCGACCAACTCTTGATAAGCTTCACTGGATGAATCTTCTGAATTAGCTTGATTCTGCTCATCCTCAGGCTGTCATGATCCCATGGCTGAGAACATGCTTGAAATGATTACTATTCTGGCTTTTAAATTTAAAGATGGCTTATTGAATCAGCTTAAATATTAACCAATTTTAGCCCATTTTATCTAATTGGAATCTCAGTAATGGAACATCCCAGCCCTTTCACATCTTGTTATGGAGATGTGTATTTCTGGCACAGCTGCCTGACTGAACAGTTGCTCAAAACAGCCTTTGTGCTATTTCTGTCAGCTTCTCCTAAAATGTATTTCAAATCATCTTTTTATTATAAAGAATTTATTTCTCTTCACTTCATATTTAAAGGAATAATTAGGTAATTTGGGTTCTGAGACAAGAATTCAGAGAGGTTTTTTGTTTGCCTTGTTCTCATGCCTGAGCTAGAATGTGTTAATAATTCTGTGCATCTGCCTTGCCAAACTGCTCTCGTCCACTAATTCCTTGCATTGTAGAGAGGCATATCTGCTGGGAAGGCTGCCTTCTTCACTTACTTGATATACCAGTGTCAAGTGTAATGGCTAAGTTCAGTCTGTAAGGAGGTTACAACCAATCCTGCTACACACTACACACCTTTTCCTAATTTGTGTTTTCCAGGGCAGACTCCTATTTCAGATTTTGTCCATAGCTATCTGCCAACAAATTCTTCTGAAAAGGCCTGAGGGAGGACACCCATGAGCAGGTTGCTCTTTTGGGATATTCTCATCTCAAGCAGTTAAAAAGCTGAAAAGTGGCTTAGTGCTGCATGCAGCATATAAATGTTCACTCTGGAAATCAAAGTTTCCATTTCAAGAGCTTTCATAAACTGCCCTCTCTTGAAGTTTTTCAGTGTAATGAAACTCCAGACTAACTGCTTCTACTATGTTTCTGCATTTTGTGTGTGAGATCAGCCTCTTTAATCCCAGGAAAAGGAGGGACAGGAGGGGATAGACATCCTTCTAACCTAAGCTTCATTGCCTCCTTTCTGCTTTCTTAAACAACATGATTGTCAAGCTGAAGTAAGAACTCTTCTAAGGAGTGAGATTGCTGTGTTTTGGCCCTTAGCTGCCTTGTCCTTGTATTCTGTGCTCTGAACAACGCAGGAGCAGGCTCACATGAGAGCAGGCAGCAGATGAGCCAGTGGGTAGGAGGAAGTAGGAGTTGTAACAGAAGTCAACTGCCTACACAAAGGCTGCTGAAAATTTCCTGTCAAAATTGTTTTTAATGGAAAAGTATTTGTTTGGTGTATTTTTTTTTAAGATAAGTTACACTTTTGTTGACAAGTATCTGTTTTCAGCTGAAAGCTTTTTGGAGTCTCTTTTCGCAGGG
Source organism: Apteryx rowi (assembly GCF_003343035.1). Classification (NCBI taxonomy): domain Eukaryota; kingdom Metazoa; phylum Chordata; class Aves; order Apterygiformes; family Apterygidae; genus Apteryx; species Apteryx rowi. The sequence goes on from NW_020451152.1 coordinate 278,218, forward strand.
CTGATGGAAAGTCAGTTTTCTCCAAAAGACTTCCTAAGTTATTTTTCTGAGCAGTTCTGGTTTTCATATTTGGTATAGAGTTTGAGCTTGCTGTATGGATTAAATATATAAATTTTCTAGGAAGAAACTGTGGAAAAGTTTGCATCGTGTTGGAAGCTAGAAACTGTAGAATACATCACTGACTCTGAGAAGGGTGAGTGGGACAAGGCTGGAGGTTGGCTAACCTACACAAATATGTTTAATACTGCCAGTATATCTCAGCTGATCTGGGTCTGACTTGTCAAGCCTAACAGGTTTTTTCAAGTTTGCTCAAATTGTCTCTATTAATTAAAAAAAAAAGGAAAAGATAAGAATTTAGATTTTGCCACTTTACTCTGAAAAGATGGGATAAAGTGCTAGAGAAGGGCTGTAAACTTCTCATTTCTTTCTAGGAGAGGAGTCCTGCTGCTCAAGCCATAATATCCCTTCTTTGGAGAATGCACTGTCATGCTGAAAATGTTTTTTGACTTCCATGCTAGCAGGACTTTTACCTCAGATAGTCATACAAACTGGATGATTTAAGATTAGGGACCAGAAATGCACTGGCTGTCAAGGTCATAAGCTCAATCATAAGCTAACAGACTACCTCCGTAGAAACAAATTAAGATGCAGGAAGACAGTAAGATACCAATTCTGGCAAATGACCTGCTAAAATAATGGGTTTTGTCTTGGCAGGCTTGATAAGTCTGCAAAAGCTACTAGGTAGCTGCAGTGTTGAGATTGCTTTATTTTAAAGACAAAGGAAAGTGGATTTGAGGCATATTAGAAAACTGGTAGACTGTAGAAACTACAGACAGAAAACTGTAAAACTGTAGAAAACTACAACAGCAGAAGTTATGAGGTGGTGAAATGTATAAATGTAGTTTCAAGATTGCTGGAGTAAGGTAATGTCAGTGTCCAGGAGATGATGAAAGTTATTGGCAGGTGACAGTAAAGTTGTAACTTTTAAGGGAAGCACAACTCCGTAGAGCTGGCATTGGTTACGACTTTCAGAACAGAGAAGTATTTCTGATCTGGAAGGCAGTTAACAGCCTGTTAGACCCACACGAAGTATCAGCCGTGACATACGCAAAAAAATTTGTAGGGTGGTTAGCATTCGCAGGCAGTGCGATTGAGGTAAATGATCTGTTATACAGTTGCCTTCAGATTCTGACAGATGACACTGCCAAACAGATTGTCTCCTTAGGCTGCAGCTCCACGAACAAATCAGTGCTCAACTTAAAGAGCCATTCCCACCCTGACATGCTGTTTGCTCCCATCACTGCATGCCCGTCACCTCCTGTGACAGCACAAACATTTGTGCAGGTGAATAGTGAATTGGTCCTTGTTAAAATCAACCCAATGACAACAGAAAGCTGGCTTAAACCCAGAGCACTTCCCTGAAAAGATTCGTTGCGTGAGCTCTCCAGGAGTGTCTGAGCATATACAGGTGCTGACATGGAAAGCAAAAGTAGTTAATCTGTGGTAAGACTGAAGATAAAATTTAAAAAGAGTCCTCAAAGCTCTCACAGTCTACAGAGGGTAAAAGGTTGGGGTACAAGCATAACAACAGGAATATTAAATGGAACCAAAGAATGAGATACCAAGATACTTAGACTCGTACAGGAAATCAGAACGGTACCTTTGCTGTGACAATACTGAGGAAACCTTAATAACTACAGCTGTTTTCTAGTCAAGCAAACCTGGAGTTTGATAAATGAAGATACATAAAGCTGTGTGAAAGAACAGCTGCAAGCGGAAGCAAACATCCATGTCTCAGAAATGCCTGTAGAAAAAGAAGCAGCAAAAAAAACCCCTGTATAAACAAACAGAGTAGTAAAAAGCAGCACTAGGAGAAACAGGAGAAAATATGTGAATTAATATCATTGCAGATGCTGAAAGAGCTTCTGAAAAACTGTAAAAGCATTTAGTTGATGAAAGCAGAGTTCTGTCTGGCGAGTTTATATCGACTGGAAGATGTGTCACAAACAGGGAAAATCTTAGAAAAAGAAAAAACTCAAACCTATGGACAAATCACACTTAAGATGTGGAACACTGGCAGACATCACAGAAAACCACTGATTTTGACAAGAGATTGAACAGCCAGAGCCAAATAGTGAATCATGTCACATCATAAACAAAGTTGTGAAAGAAGCTATATAAAATGTACAACCAGTACAGTTTCAGGTAAAGATGAAAAATTAGTGGAGAAATCAGACATGAAAAGCTGGAGATGGCAAGATTATCTGTAAAATCACCAAACTTAAAAAAAGAAAAAGAAAATATGAAAATAGTATTTCATTCAATATGCCAAAAATGACCTAAGTGTCTGCAACAACTATGCAGGCTGCAGGGTCTCGTCAGTCTTCTGCAGGCAAAGACAGTACTGCCTTAAACAGAATTAAAGAACGGAGGCAAAACTAAAGAAAGAGCAAGACAGATTTCTTTCCAGAACACCATGTGCCCACCAGATTTTTACCCTAAGAATAGTCATTGAAGAGATAATTGAATAGCAAAAGCCTCTCACAGACTTCACATATTTTAAGAAAGGTTTTGACAGCTTCAATATCAATGTAATTCTGGAAAATCCAGAAACGTTATGGTATCCAATGAAAATAACAGTCATCAAAATTTTATATCAAGGCTTACCTTTATAAATTAAGTAAACATAACTTCGGGGAATAGTTTAACATAGACTTTGATGTCAAATGAAGATGTCTTCTCTTGTTTCCTCTTTCTGGAATTGTTTCCTTCGCTATGAGAATGGGTGACTTTGAGAAAGATTTTAACATTTGTTTAATACAGTGTCAGATAGCTGAATAGCAGTAAACTTGAAGATTTAGATTTTGCCAATGATACTATGACAGCCCAGACAACATGGTTATGAGAGCTTGTCCAACATCACAAAAAGATAGTCTTAATAATTAGCAATGGAAAAAAATCTTGTGAGAACTCACCAACTCAGTGCAAATTTTGTGAAAGATGTCCCCAATGGTGATAAAGATGATATCCAGAAGTGATTTAAGTGTAATTAGGCAAGAGAACAACAGCTCTCCCCAGCTTAAACACTTATAAATTGTTTGGGCCTACGGGCTTATCAAAAACAGTGTTTATTTAGAGCTCTGTCTGCTCAACAAGATCTGTTAATCCTTTGGTAGCACCTATGATGTCTAGATGCCCGGTGGATAATGAATGATTTGCAGAGATTCTAAGCAGCACATGGGTGCATTTCTTATTCCTTACAGTGAGATAATATATTTACAGGCTTGAGAAGCTGTCCTCTTGAAGAGAGCACTGACTTCCTAAGTAACCTGAGCTAAAGGAAGCTGAAAAAGAGCAGGAGACCTTGGAGGTAAGATACTCTTGCATCTGAGTATTTTAGAAATGTCTCTTAATTTGGCAAGCAAATAGTTAATTTTTTTGTTTCATAATATATTATACACACATTGCCATAGCTAGGTCTACAATATACTTTAAAAACAAAATGTCAACAAATGTTCTTTATTTAAGCAGCTATTTCCTTAGTATTTACATGAACATATGAACAGAACTCTGCAAAATGCAGGGCTAATGAGCTTCAGAGCATTTCTCTGTATGCTGCTAGCAGGCTCTGATCCTGCCACTACTTATGCATGAGTTTAACTTAGTGATAACACTATACAGCACTTGTGTATTTCAGACTATTCATTGATCTGAAATAAGCAAAAAAAAGAAAGAAAAGATTTACCTTAAGGATTGTTGCAAGCCTTTTCTAGAGGAGGTTCACCAATAAATAAACAGACTGACAAGGACCAATTATGGAAATGCAAACAGTGCAGCATAAATATTGTAAAAGTGCAGGACTGCTTAGAGTCTGGTATCATCTTGCCCTACGTGCTAAATACAGAGTTAAATGTGGGTTTATGACCCACACTCTTTTCAAACTTGTTATTGATTGTTAGCCCCGCTATGGCTTATGTTTAAAACACCCATCCTGCACTTTGCCTAGGAGGAACCGACCTGAGGAGCCCCGTCTGTCCAGACTACATGAATGCAGGGTTAGACCTCTGATAGGTGCCAAACATGCTTGGACTCCTCTCCTGCAGAGAGCTCTGTCGCTCAGCCCAGGTGGGCACTTAGGAGAGTAGGAGAGAGAGTGGAGCTACAGAAGTTTGTTAAAGGGTGCAGCACCTTAGTGGGGGACTGGCATGATGGTGTGGGAAACTGCTTCTCGCCTTGTGCTTCCGTCCTTATCGCCTGTGACAGGAGAGAAATGTCAACATTGCAGCATTGTGCCCATCACCTTCGCTGGATTTTGCAGGGGGTTCCTATCAGAGCTGGCACTCAACACATGGCGAGGGAAAGGCATGGGACTAAAGCAGAGGCTTGATAAATGTTTGTTATGTGTTATTTCTCTGTGAAGCAAAGATGGCTATTATTGCCCATCGAACTTAAAGCTGATTGCGATGTGTTGTCTTCCTCACTTGCTCAGGGCAAAGTAATGCTGAGAAAAGCAATGCAGGTATGGTTGTACTACATAAGGGACATGCCCAGGAGGTAGAAAAGAGATACTAGGGAGAGCACCTGTGCAAGCGGAGCAATCCAGGGGAAACTCCAAGGCAGACATTTCCAAGTTCCCTATCAAACAGGTATTTTCCAGGCATAGCACAGGCTGACTACAGCTCTTTAAAATCTGACTTACATTTATGTACATAATGAATGTACGAGTTTGTGGAAGAGGAATAGATTATGGGAACTGTTTTGTGTTTCAGAACACTGTTTTCAGGATTGCATTTGTGTACAGGTGGTACAGCCTCACTTGAAATCAAACCTCCCTGGTTCTTTGATATGGCAAACAGTGTGGGTAGTGAGTGAGTCTGGAATAACAACTGCCTTGGACCCAATGCTTAACTGCAAGCCTAGGGTAATCATTGCACTCCTCACTGCCTCTGAATTTAACAAGAGGGTAAGTTAGCCTTAAATGTGAAGTGATAATGAACTAATGTCTTTTCTAGGCCAGTGTCACTATGTGATCAGTGTAGACTTCCCTTGCTTTGCAATGGTACAAATAATCAAAAGATCTGATTTCATCTTTCAAGGAATGGTTGCCCCATAGTTTCTCCCTAGAAAGCAAACTCAGAATGGCTTCCTGTAATTCTGCTGGCTGCCCAGGGTGAGCTCAGCCAGCCTGTGAAGAGGGAGTCAGTGCTGGGGGATTCACAGGGTTAATCGCTGCCCGAGAGTAGGCTTGAAATGTGAAAGTGGTACATTAAAACTTTTCCCAATGTTAATGCAGGGATGCTAGACTTATTGCTACACTAAATGTACTCTTATCAACCAAATTTCTCAGGACAGTCCTCTTTTGTGAACTCAAAACCAAGCTTAGCAAATATTATTTTATAATGAACTATTTTTGGTCACCTTTTATCAGAACTAGTTGATTAAGAGCTAATTCTCAGAAGTGTGGGGTATATGGATTTCCAGTTTATGTAAGTGAGAGCTCATGACTACTTATAACAAGGCTTCTCATGGATCTGAGCATTCTTCCTCTTTAAAACTCAGATGTATTTTATGTTGTTTTTCATGCTCTCTGTTCAACTGGCAATAGAACAGACTCATTATGTACTGATATTTTTACAGTGTGACTCACAATTATTAAAAAATCATTATTCAGGTAATGTAACATAATGTATTCTAGAGATTCTGCAATTATAGAAATCTGCTACCACTAAAATGTCACTTGAATAGCTCCGTGTTAGTCTCTCTCACTTCAGTTCATTGATCCTTGGGCTGTGTACTTCCAGCAGTCCCATCTGGGAGTTCTAACTCACATGCTAAGAATGAGTTTCAAAAATCCATCATTAATGTCATTCTTCTTGGTGATAAAGGAGAAAGAGCTGAAAAAAGAGGGGGGAAAAAACCCTTTTTTCCTTTTGTTCATGGTAAATAGATATTGCTGATAATAAGGCAGATAGTTGATTTAAATCCAGCTATAATAACAACAACACAATACTGAGATGAACTCAAACTGTGGACTGCATTAAATAATCTGGGATTTTCTGAAGCTGTTGGCTGTCTTTCTCCTAGTCACAAGGGATAACTTCTCCCCTGCTAGCCCGTGACACTATCTACCTCACACTGGCATTTCAGCTTTGGGGAAGATACACCCCAGTTCCCAGGACGCCCAGATGGTTTGTCTGCAGCACTGCTCCATTTGGGTATGGTACCTCCAGGGAAACAGCAAGTATCCCCAATTTGTCAGAGTCACTGGAGCTCATCCTCAGTGGCAAAGAATCTCAAAATGAAAATGGCAAGGTTTATTCAAACTAGACAAAGGGTTAAATTTGCATTTAAAAATTGAAAAGAAAAGCATAAAAGCAAGAAATGCAGGCTTTGATTATGCCTTAGTCCTGTGCCTGGGGTCATCTGAGGTATCTCATAGCCGCAGTCACCAGGGCTTGACTCACAGCTCAGCCTCGAGGATGCTGCCTAGGCTTACATTCCTCTCTCCCCTTTATATTCCAGGTTTTCTGATTGCTCTTGAATGTCAATGATGCTTCAAAGTCCATCACAGAAATCCCGTTTTCAGAGGACCTCCCTGAGGAGCAGCCGTAGGTTAGCTGTTTCGCACTTATGAGATTGTGAATAGAATGCGCTTAAGCTTATCCGAGAGCAGCTGCCTTTGAAGGGTAAAGGGATTGTTCAGGATACTGATTCTTCTCCTCATGTTTACCTTTTCTGTCAGGAAGCCTTCTGAGCAATAGTTATAGACTTACTCTAATACATTTTGCAAATCACATCATACAAGTATTTTTTCAGCATGTAGCAGTCATCTTCTGGTTTACTAACACTTTAGGGGGACTACTTCTGCACAGTAAAACGCGATACCAGTTTTAAGGGGCATCATGTCTCAAGGTGTCTGCATCCAGATTTTTAGCAGTCCATAAATGGAAAGTGCTCTGAAGAGAGATTTTGGCTTTAGTACATAATAAAAAGAGAAGATCCATTTGCAAATGAAGTCCCAGTTCTTTACAGATCCAAACATTTCTTGAGAGAGCACCATTCAGAAAGTGGTATTTAAATAATACATCATTCTACTTTGGACAGTTTACAGCAAATTCAACTTCTGAATAGTCGTTCCCTTTGTTTTTTTTACTTATTTTTTTGTCCCTTTTCAGACTTGAACCAATTTTCTGCCTGGAAGTATATTACTTAGTAAACTTTTCCCCAGCTACCCCCAAAGCAAACTCCCTAGAATGTGTGTGGGTGAAGAATCAACGCACTTTCAGCTTGGATTTTGCTGTTTGTAGCAAAAATCACATAAAAATCCAAATTTCCAGACTTCAAACCCAAAAGTAGGGTCAAAGGATGGGTTTATTCTCCGTGAATGTACTTCTTTGTCATAAATGGAAATATTTAGCTACATTTTAATAAAGCATCTGTTCTCTTCTGGTGATAGTATTGTTGGCAGAAAGGGCTCCATAGCATCCCTTTACTCAGAATCTGAAAGGATCTATTTTTTAGTGTCAGCCATGTCCCAGTCAGGATGTAGCGCAGAATAAGAATCCTGCTTCCTGTCAGCAGTCATTAACAACTTTTCACAGAACTGTAATTGCTGGAGTTCTGGCCAACTTTCAGCTGAGATCATTCCATATTTTACTCGTATTAATTCACCCTTTCTTTTCAGTTGCATAAACCTTATGCCTCCCTTTAACTGTATTGTTATGGTAAGTTATTACATAGCTGTTTTGTTGCACCCTGAGAGCAGCTGTACTCTACTGGTAAAACAAGTACTGGCAATATAGCTTTCATCTTCCTCTAGGAGGTGTTTGAGACTTCATTAATGTTAGAAAAGGTTTTTTGAAATGTCTTGAGGAAAGACATTATACAAATGCAAAGTATTTTTATTTGTAATTGTTATTATTTGAGTCTCTTTTTATTGCTCTGTGTATTTCGCTAGTATGTTGAATTCAATCATTTACAGGGTGCTTGGCAAGCTTCTGTACTGTGTTTGTGACAGTACTGAGGAACTCGTAATGAGAAAATTAAAGGAAAACGGGCTTTGTGTAAGAACAACCCACAGCTTCTCTCCTCCTTTCCCTTCCAAACAAAATCTACGGACATCGTAAAATCAGCTCAGCTACCACTCACAGTATTAAATTATTTCTTTTAAAATCTCTCTTCTCTACAGTGCTTCCGTGCGAGTTGTCTCTTCTGTTGCAGTAGCAGATTAACAACGATACTCCTCTCTAAGAAGTGCTGCACATGGCAGTGAGATCTGAGCCTGGGCTTGAAGGCAGTAGAAAATGAATTCTGATATAGAGCAATCTCTCTGTGTGCAGTGCTGGCTGAGGGAAATTGAGATGACTAAACTATTGATTAGAATTAGTCTGGAGGCTTCATGTTTCTCAGGAAAAAAAAGGGGGGAAATAAAAAAGCATTTTGAGATGTTAGAATCCTTCTTTCCCATTAATACACTTGTGTTCAGGGCAATTTTTGGCCCATTTTAAAAGTAATGAGTGAAGTTACTATGGAGTTTCTTGAAGGAGCAGTGCAATAGAAGCAATTGAAGTGTAAACACTGGGCTGAATTGCAGTCAGAGGTGTGTGCTGTCAGCTGTAGCCTGGAACAAAGTAGTGATAAAGTATAGAGATGTGAATATTTAGCTGGGAAGTGCAATGAGTACAGTACCATTGACGATTTCTGCATTAAAGTCCACCTCCTCTTGTGGCATGTCTTCATGGGATGCTATTGCAGAATACACAAGGGCCTGCACATAGGATGCAATACGTACTTTGCACAAATTTTTCTTCACAATACAGTTATATGTAAATATAGAGTATCCTTCTTCTGTGAAGCTACCAGTACTCTTACAGTCCATCTGGGGAATATATGGGATGTCCTGTCCTGATCCTTCTTTCTGGAGTTCAGCCCACCACATGCTCTCTGCACCCAGGCATCGCCACAGGGCATCGCCACCAGAGCTCAGAGGGGGATGCTGTCCGCAACGGAGTAACACAGAGTCCCTGCGGCCCCCTGCACAAGCCTTGCACCAACCTCGATTCCCGGCTGCTTTACGTGACTGTTCTTCCTACCAGAATACAGACACGTACAGGCTGCAAGTGGGGAAGGGGTTAAAGCTAATAGCTTTCTGTTGTTCAGGTCAATCCTTTTACAATTATGCCAGGCTTCGGGCTTCATAAATTCAAATTATCCTTCATTCTGGGCAAGGGGAAAAGACAGGGCGATACATCTTTAAATCCTGAAGATGAGATCATCTTCTGTTTATAGAAACTGAAGTCATCTGAAAGCTGCACAGTGGCAGACTGTGTGCATTTCTCAAACTGCACGGAAAGAGCACTATCTGGGAATTTCTTTCCACATGAAAAGGGAGCACATACCTAGCCAGATCTTACTGTGAAACATGACTCCTAGACACTGTCTTTATTTCTCAGAGGCAACTGAGGGTTTGGCTATTTTTATGTTATTACTTCTGCAGTCGATTAATTCCATCCTTATAGATGTGAAAGTGACAGCCAGGCCTTTCTTTTTCCGCTGGGTATGATGGAGAGATCATTATAACACTTTGAATCTCATCTCAGAAAGGAAAAAATCTGTTGGAGTTATGGAGCTATGTTAGTCACCAAGGTAAAGCAGTAAAGCCTGCGTAGGAAAGTACCCTGCCCTAATACCATTCCCTATCAGATGGGCACGTAACGTCAAAGCAAGATTTCTTTAATTTTGTATGAAATGTGGGGGGAAGAGTGAGTGCTGTTCATAAAAGTGATCTTCCCCCATGCAAGCACATGCATAAACTCACGTGCAGCCACAAACATAGCCATACTCATATAGTCTGAGTCATCAGCATGACTAGTATGGTCGGGAGGAGGCCAGAGCTGGGGTGCTTGCAATAGTGATGGTAACGACACAGGTCATGTTTTCAGTCATGGCTTGTCCCATTTAAAAACTCTAGAACTGTTTTCTTAAATTAGAGTAGCACAGGTGTACTTATACCTATATTTAGCCACCCATGTTCTGAAAGCTGAGCAATGTCACTTCTTTCAGGCTGTTCTGTAACTTGCATTGCCTAGCATAGATGACACTAGCATCAGCTTTTGTTGTGCTTTCTAATTTTAGCAAAGGTCTAGCACTGTATTTCTCACAAGAACTGAACATGCTGTGAGATTTATCTTTTGCTGGTTGTATACATTGTGGATTTGCCTGGCAGAGGAGAAACAGCCCCCAAAGCTTAGCGAAAACTTGCAAAGTGAAGTTATTTGACCACCAACAAACGTTGCATCAGCATCAATCGGGGCCAAGCTAAGTTCCCTGGATTGTCAGTCTGCTGTCTTGCTCCCCGGGCCCTGTTACTTCCTGTGGCCGGTTCCCAGGGCAGGGTTCAAACAGGCTTTTAGCACTTGGCATAAAAGGGGACTGTAGGGGAGTGAAATGTGTTGAAGGTCTGTGAAGGGCGTTCCTTGCAATGAAGGGGCAATGAGGCGAAGCGCTGCTCTGGTGCTTAGTGACTTGGGTCTGGATCCCACCTTTCTTGCATCAGAGGTTACCTGAAGCACAGAGGAAAGAAGGTGGCCATGTAGGGCAACAACTGTAAGGGAGTGTTTGTCTCGATCATCAGTGAGCTTGGATTGGGACAATAAAAAAATCACAATACCAGGATATATGCTCAGCTGCTGGATCCTGATATAGGGTGGAAGGTAATCTGTGCAGCTCTCTAGCCCCATGCATTTCAAGGGATCTCAGGCTGCTTTACAATATAAAAGCCCAGTTCTGCCATGACCTGTGGGAACTGGTAACCAGTGGGACAAACTGTACCGAGAAACATGACTGTCATTAGCTCTCCAGCAATGCTGTAGTGCAGCCGGCTGTCAGCCAGCGAGGAGGGGGGGCTTCCTGCACTGACTGCAACAGTGTGTGGGAAGGGGGAATTACTCAAGCGACGTTGTTAATTAGAAGGCACATTGAAAGCCGAGTCCTGAATGACCTTTCCTGGGAAGTGTAAAGCAAAGGCCAGGCTGAGATAAATGAGCTCACCTGTTTGCATGTGTGGGGGTGTGTATGTGCAAATACACTCCTGGATAGAGATTGCTTTGATTTACGAGTATGTTCGCTGGAGTTTTACTGCGGTACAGGCAGACCATTGCAGTATAGTATTACTGTGTAGCTGGTCCTATTAGAAATGACATAGATCAGAAAACCACAGAAATAAAAAGGCAATTATGGTGGAATGTGAGCTTCATTTCTGAAATATGGTGTTGCTTTATCGCTGTCCTTTCAGTTATGACTTTCATAAGCCTCTTGGAAAATCAGCTGTGAAATTTCACTCCACCTTCATTAACAACCAAAACCCAAGTACGCTGTGTGCTATAAAAAGCAGATAGTCTATCCAAGATAGTTATGTTAAAGATTTATGATATTTACTAACACATGGCCATATCCTTAGTGCCTGTAGACTGGCACAGCTCCATTGGTACATATCCAGTACATCCCAGCTGAGATGCTGACCTTCAAAATCTTTTCCCAAGGACAGTCATAGAACAGTCACTATCAATTTAAATAAGGTTTTGTTTTGCCATTCTGTCAGTTTTATGTATAATTTTTATCCAACAGAAAACCTTAATTTTAAGTGTTTTTGTATGAATTGACATTTAGACTAATTTATTATAGAAACATACTGAAAGCTTACATATAGCAGGAGAGTGTATTTGATTTGCAAAAAAATACAGAAAATGTTCAGATTGCAAAGTCAAAGTCTTTCATTATATATCACATGCTTGTTTTTCCCTAGACCCTAAGTTCATTCATAGAACAAAATGGATTGTGACCAGGAGAAGGCATGATTACTGATATCTTATTATATCTTCAAGAATCATTGCCTGACCCTGCATCTTACTATGGTGAATTCAAACTCATTCTAACATGGAATAATCAATATTCTTAAGGATATTTTTACAGTCTTCATCATAACTGTATCTGATTATTTCAAAAACACTAACAACGACTGCATTTTCATACCTTATTATTTGAAAGGGTGATAAATATCCATTTTACCATTGGAAGGCTGAGGCACAGAAAGAATCAGGTAAAAAAAAATTACATTAATCTGGGAAACCTGGTGGGAGAAAGCAAGAACTAGATATTTTTTCACCTCTAGGCATTAGGAGACATTTTGTACTTCATGGCCTTCAGTTTCAGATGAGTCCTGGAAACTTCTGCAAACTAAATATGAGGTCTACAAATTGAACATTACATTTCAAATCATTCATCTCTAACTTCTGTGAAATATGTAGCCTAAGGGCTTCCATAGGCTTCAGTAGAAACATAGTAAGTCTGTGGCACAGGCAAGTATGAAATTAGCTCTTTGGAACAGTATATGAGAACCTCAACTGAGAGTTTGTCTTTCCTTCCCCTATAGCTTCCCTGCTTCATTTACTAGTTGTATTCCTAGTTTCTGCAATGTATGAGGCAGAGATACTATAGACAACAAGCTAGTTCTCTACACAATCCCAGCTCAACCCAAGAGCAGCTCCAGGTTGGGGTTCAATTGCTAAAAATAGATGTGCAAAGTGAAAAGGGCTGCTTTCAGGTTGCACAAACCGTGTTAACAGTGCATCACATAACTTCAGAGCACTTGACTGTGCTACTTTGTTTTTTCTCATACTTTTTATATGTAATTCCCAAAATTTTAAAAAGGGAACAAATGACCAAAACCCATCAATATACCTACGCAGTATTTATACTCTTGTGAGTCATCATCAGGTTTAAAACATCTAGATATCCTGCAAAGATCTCTGCCACCTTCACTGAAAGGAGGAACTCCACTGCAGTCGGTGGCCACCCTTTATACCAAACTGCAGTTGCCAGGATAATACTGATGTTTTGCAGTAGGTTCAGCAGTATTTGTGGGCACACAGTGGCATAAAAGGGGTGAAAGAAGGAGCAGGACCCACTTCAGGGTCTGGAGGACAGTATTTCACTGTGATCACAGACAGCCCTTCTGCTCTTGTTCATCCAGCAATCCTGATATTTCTCATTTTGTTCCTCCGGCCTATCCTTATCACCCAGCTCCAGCAGGGAAATACTCTTTATAATTTGCTAACTTGCTGAGATAATGATAATCACTACATGTGTGTGATTTCTGTACCTTCCAGTCCATTTTGGTAGCTGCATAGGACCCTGGTCAGCCTAAGGTCTGCCAGTCCTCATCAAACAGCAGCCCGTGTTCCAAAGCTTAGAAAAATTGGTGTAATCTTTAAAAAATAAAAGCATCATCCTGCCTTTGGGTTAATTATCCCAACTGAACAGCTACAATGTTTTAGAATCATTCATTACTAGCAAAAAGCATATATAACTAGGGAAAGCAAGCAGAAGTAGGAGAAAATCCTAAAGTCAGATAACAGCAAAGACAACAATGAATGAGTATGTATGTGTGGGGGTGTATATGTACATGTGTGTAAGCTTATGTATCTTTTCAGAGACATTTACTAAAAATCAGTCATTCTATACAGTACATTATAACTTTAAAATAATCATTTCAAAGGTATTGTAGTATTGCTTTAAATAATTCATCTTTTTTTCTGCTGTCTAACTAAAATATTGACTGTTCAAAAATTAAAACCAGTATCAATAAAGAGATGGTGCAGGAATACATGTGGCATCTTGCCATTAAACAGTTTTATTACCTCGTAAATGAAAAGCTCTGGCTTTTTTGTCCAGCACGGGCAGAAATAAAAGAAAGAAAAACAAAACCCAGCATGACTAATTCTCTGCCTTAATTATGACAGGCTAGTAATAGCTGAACTCCCACAGAATGATGTACTGTAATTCTTTTAAAGCCACGTTTCGAATGGAGAGTGTGTGTCATTAGGTAATTACACACTGCTTTGGACTGCTTATCATACCAGTAACATCGAAGCAGGAAGAAAGCACTTCCTGTGCTGCCCACCGGCCAGGCTTACAATATTCTGCTAAGATGTGAGACAAATGCTGGAATATCACTGGAAGGAGGCCACAGCTTGAAGCTGGCTACAGATGGCAGTGGAAGAGTTAAAGTTCTTACTTCACTCGCATGCCAGGCGAGCACATCAACTTCAGTTTTCTTTGACTGATACAGAATGGAAAAAGATGGAAGTTATCCCTCAAAAATCTGCTTATCTAAGGAAGATGTTTGGTCAAGTCCTATTCTCATTTCTCAGTTATCTTGAACATTCTGATTTTATAAGCAGCTAATATCATGGGAAAACACACAGAGCCATCGTCCTTTTTAGCAAATGAAATGCAGCCTGAATTTGAACTGTTCTCAGTGGGTTGTACAGCTCTGGCTACATTATTCAGTGAAATGCATGGTGGAACAATTTCCAACCTAGCATAAAGCTTGGGTAAACTTGCCCAGGCAGAGTTTCTTACTAGTTCAGTCAAGACTGAACTAGCTTATGTCAAGCTACTTTTGGTATTTCTACACACCATTATACACTGTAGATATACCATGACATTTGTGGAGCTAGAATTATAAACCAGATTCACTGTTGTCCTTGCAGAATAATTTAACCAATGCAGAATAAATCTATAACAGTCATTTTGATTTGTTGCTGCTTTCTGTCTACTTTAAAAATGAAAAAATGCACACAGATATGATAAGTGATGTCTTGGTTTGTCTCAGTTGTTTGTAAACCACAAGCCATCACACACTTGCCTCTCAACATGCAGGAAAATACCATTTCCCAAAGAGACAAAATTCAGATTTCCAGTTTTATTTCCATTTGAATCAAATATTGATGACATAAGTAATACATATTTTTTGAGGAATTTTGTTTATTCACAAAAATTCATCTAAAAGTCTGTGAAAAGAAACAATAGCTAACCATTTCTTTGGTCAGAAAGAACCTCAAATGTGCTTCTCCCTGGTTTCTTATGAATTTATCTGTACTTTCCCAAGGTTTCTGCTGACTTTCTTAGCATCTTGCATATACTCTCTGCAAGAAAATATCCTAACAGTTTCTACAGTCCACACAACTTGACACTGTCTTCAGCAGACCTTCAACTGTTTGCGACTGTCTCTACCATGGGGAGAGAAATAATTTTTCTTTCTCTTTGCCTCTTGGAACATCCATTTACTTTAATTAGGTTTGCTATAGTCTTTGCATCACGCCCACCTAATGGCAGCTATTAGCACCTTTCTAATTTATTTCATTACAGTAATGAAATACATGAGTACTTCATGGCATAGAGACTAAGGAAATATATATCTCTACTGTACCATTTAGCTGAAGAACAGAAAACCCATTATTCCATTTTTTTTGCACACAATATCTGCAGAAAGGTTCTTGTTATGCCTATGAGTCTAAAATGTCCCAGTAAGCCCTTTCAGAATTGAACTAGATTTTCAAAAAGGCTGGGCATCAGAGTTTTATATGTCCAACACAGGCAACTGCCCTTACATTTTTCAAGGAGATCAGCACTCACAACTGATACTTAGGATGTATTTCACCAGATTTTCCAGAGAAACAGTGCCAGATGTATGGAATGCTTTTAAAAACTCTGCTCAGCTGTGGGCATTGAGTTACTTCAGAAATTCTGGCTGAATCATGGTCTAAGCAGTGTGCTCTATGATGGCTCTCTGTACTCATGTGAACTGCATGCACTAATCACAAGAAGTCAGAAACTTGATTTCTTCCCAAGTTTAGGATGTTGATAGTCCTACCTGATTCTCACTTCTCCTTCCACACCTCATACTTCTACAAGAACATACTTAACAGACAAAGAAATCCATAGCCTGGATTAGCCAGGAACAAAAGTAACAATGTTTGTAGGGACAGTAAGTATATACAATGAGCACATAGCCCTGAGCACTGGCACACAATTGTCCATACTGTTAAATTGTTAGCACAATCCTTCACACACTTTTGGCCCAGGCCAACAGCACTCTTGGACAATGCCCAGACATTACTGGCTAATTAACACAGTTCAGAGACCATTCCCATTTGGGGAATTTGGATGTACCCATATTTGGATGGCAAGAGTGTTTAGCTTTATGAGTGCAGGTTGTGTCATAACATTTACCCTCAGTGCCAAAAAGTAGTCCCTGGCCCATATTATTTACTAGGATGGATGTATCCAGTAAACCCCAGAATCAGTAAGACTTTGCATATGAAATAATTAAGAGAATAAACTCTAAAATGTCAGAGCCCAGGTTCAAAATGTTGGGTGTTTCTCTTGGCTGTTGAAGCATCTTGACCTATCATGTTTGCTTTTTTTCTTATGTCAGTACTTTTGGGCAACCTTTTTTTATCATATGTAAAATCAGATAATAAAACAAGAAAGCATAGGCAAATCTTCCATAACTTCACATTGAACTTCAACTTCACATACTCACCCACGTTCAATTTCATTCAGTTGAATATTGATGAGTATTTTATGGTATGTCTTTATTTTTCTTATCTGATACAAAACAAACTAAATGTTTGAAGCTAGAACCACAGCAGGATTTTTGCTCACTTTCAGGTGTCACTGTGGTATTGCATATAATCTCTGGCCCTTTTCGTGAGGAAATCATGTCCTTGAACATGGGTATATTTGCAGGTGTTTGAATGGTAATTTGGCGTGATTGCTCATTTGAGGCTCTATTCAGACTCTGTCACCATCACTGACAAGGAACTTTGGGTTGGATCTAGGAAGGATGCAAAGAAAGTACTGAAGAGAGACCCTTTCACTTGTCTTTGGTCCAAGCTAGGTTAACTCTAGTCCTCTCTGCTTGCTCAAAGAATAGGTTAGATATTTTGTGGTGTGTGGAGTCAGTGTTGTAGTTGGGTTGCTACATGCATACACTGTAAGAGAAGTACATCAGGATTTATAAAGCATATAAGAATATTTAGCATCCAGTGGTGGTTTGCTTAAAAAGAAGGTATGACATACCTACTCCAATATGAGGGAAAATGAATGACTGCTCTTTGGTGGTTTTTTTCTGCCATCTTGTTCAAACAATTGCTGTCATCCTTTTCATGGATTTATGCCACTCAGCTTTTCTGATTTCATATTCATACAGCCAATGAGCTCTCCTGTTCTTAGCCTCTTTTTGTTCCTTGAGCTTTCAGGATATGCGACAGGATCAAACCTCATTTAACACTGTAGCATGTCATTGAAAACACTGCAATGTCACTGTTAAAAGATCTATGTCTAGTGTCATTTGACGTAGGCCCAATTGATTATAGCTATGTGCATTTGACAAAGTAAGGGCAGAGGACCATTACTGCTAACTACAGGACTTCAAAAAGCGAAAACCTGCTCCGACTCCATACGAAATTCTCAATTGCTTTTCCAGTCTGTAATCTTACCTTTAAAATATAGTTCTATGACTGACTAAATTTCTTAAATAGAGTAGATGATAGATACTATGGGTTAAAGAAGCCATATCTTCATAGGCCTGTTAGGACAATCTAATCCAGTACCTCAGTGTTTCCTGAACATAGCCATGCTAGAATTACCAATGCTCTCTTTGCTCTCAAATGTTAAGAGTTAGGTAGTGGGTCAGCATGGGAAATTTGAATAGCCATGCATCATGGAGTGCCCCTGGATACCTGTCTATAACAGCTGAATAAAATTAGCATCGCAAATGCTGTGTTTATTTCTCCTGTTTCTAAACACTTCCTCATTACCCGAGCAGACACTAATGAATGGCAAATGACTCTGAGGACTTCTACCTCCCCTTTTCTGTCAACTGGTGTTTTGGTGTTTTTCTACTACCGTTCATGGACTGAGAAGCTGGATTATTTTCTTGTCAGTAGATTTGTCCTTCCAGACCAAGATACAGACATATTTGTAGGACAAGTATGGGAAAACTTGAAGTTCCCCCATATATAATGTTCAGTGCTTAAATATGGAGCTTTCCACTTAAAATGGGGAGCTTTCTACTTATTAGTATTACTATTGTGGCACTGCCTAAAGGATCTATCATGCTAAAGGATCCATTCTGCTAGGCCCCATACACATACGTGCCTCCTGAGAGAAAATCACTGCTTACGGTCTGTTAGACATAGAAGAGGTTGAATAGGAAACAGGCACAGTGGTGTAGATTGACTCATTCAGGATTGACCAACATGTCAGTGGCACAGCCAGGAATGGATTCCAGATTTTCTGCAATCCTAGCTTGAGATGGCTTTTGATCTCTGTTGTGTATGAACAGTAGAGCCTCATTACTTTGCCATAATGACTCATAACAATCATAAAACACCTAGTAGAGCAGTGAATGCTGCAGGCAGCCAGTAATACCTTGTGAGGACTAGAAAATCCTCTATTGCTGCAACAAATGCCAGCACCAGGTGTAGTTGTGTGAAAGGTGAAATTTCTGCAGATTTAATGAGGAACAGTCTGTGAATATAGCTGCCCAAATGTTTGTGTTTCAGCCTTTGCTAATTACCAGAAGCTCCCTGACAGCAACTCTGAAGTCTGGTGTAGGCAATTGTGGATGCACTGTTTAGATAAACATTTCTGTAGTGTCCATGCTACTGTTTTGTGTTTTGTTGTGTTCTCTTTGTCTATATCTGTTCATTTTCTCATGTTTTATGGCTAGATTGTACATCCCTTGAGGAAGAGACTTTCTGTTCTGTTTTCCTTTCCTTCACCACCTCACTTTTTTTATATAGTTGCCCATTTTAGTCACCCAAGTTGCTTATAGGAGACCTCAGGTTATCTCTCATCCAATTATTTCAGGAATTATCTCAATCTGTGAGATAAGGACCCCAAAGACAGATGTTTTCAGGGTGCTCTTCAATTCCTAGAGCAGTTTAAGGATGTGTCAAATGCCACGTTACGGAGCTATCACCATGGCAGAAAATGTTGAAATGGTTCTCTAATAGAAAGCTGATTTGTTGATTCTCCCCCCTCAAGGGGGGAGGCAGAAGGGAGAGGAGAAATAAGAGAGTTTCTGTGAAAAATGTTAGCTGTCCAGAACAGTCCAGGGCAATTGTATATTTTTAAGCAAAACTCTTGACAACAGAAAACAAATATATTTAATTTGAAAGCAAAACCTTTTGGGGAAAGGGTAACAAATATTTCAGTTAGCCCACCCTTACATGATGCCCCCTCGCTGTTGCACTTTGGTTATTTTGTGTCCTTGTTCTCTATTGCCTTCCTTCCTATCTGTAGCCCAGCTGAGCTTTATCTCAAATGATGCAACTTCCCTATCAAACTCTCATGATTCATAAAGTTCCAGTGACATGTAATGAATCATGATGAAGGTGAGACAGAAATGTAGCCTAATTAATCAAGGAACGTGGGAACATTTGACCAGCAGACTCAGCATTAGTTCCATAGTGTTCCAAACCAAAGTATGCTACTTGGGGGCTCATTTGCCCATTGGGCATTTTAATGTCAAAAAATCAACATTTACTGTGGAAACCCTTGGTCGTTTTCCAACCAGCAATATCAGATTGTTACAAGTCGCTACCACAATGCAATAATAGCTATTATAATGCAAGTTGATGACATCTGTTGCAATATCAGATCCTTGTACTCCTGAGGGCCCATCGCATCAAAACTTCTTTATGTTAGTGCATGATCCTCATGATTGTAAACTTCACAAGAGCCACATTCAGGCTAATGAAGGACCCCGCAAAAGTAACTCTAGTCAAGGCACTGTGAGGGCTGGTGGCTCCCTGGGGCCACAAGGGCTCCTGGTGCCAGCAGGGCAGGGCCTCACCAGCCAGGGTCCATCCCACCGCCCTGTGAGAGAGCAGGGCAGCCAGGGGCAGCCCCCACCATAGATCGCCAGGCCAGTGATGAGAATGGCTCAAGGTCAAGCCGGAAAGTGAAGACCACAGGTCTGTGGCAGGGTTCACAATAGAAGAGTACATGGCCAAGCACCAGCAGGGCTGCAACGCATCTGCAGCGTAGCTCAGTTACTGAAGGAAAGCCTCAACCTAAAAGCAGCTCCCAAGAGAAGTTGGGGGAGCCCTTGTTTAGGCTTTGTAGCAGAGAAGTTTGGGGGGACCCTCTGCTGAGGCTCCTTCTATGTCTTTCTTTTAAGGCCACCAGCTACATTATCTCTAAGGTAGCCTTGAGACCGGGCACCCAACCACCCATGCCCTGAGAGCTCTCTGGAGAAGCTTTTCAACATTTTTATGCCTTGTCTGCTCACCCTCTTTTCAAGGCTCTGCCGAGTCGTATTTTGGTCCTTCATGTGATGTTAAGTCTGTCTACATTTTTTGATTACAGAAGCTTAGTTACCTTTTTAATGTTTTCAGATATGTGATGCACATTGCTTCAATTCAACTGCAGCAGGTTCCTCAGCCTGAAGATGTGATCCTCTGATATTTTACTGTTTGAGTCTGTCATTGTTCAATGTCCTTCCGTGAAGCAGAGCCTTGGGAAATGTGTTTTAGTAGGTCTCATATTGCTCACTAGTTTAAACTTCCCCTACTGAAGTTGTTCTTTTTACTCCTAATCCTTTCTGAACTCTTCTGCAGCTTCAGAGAGGCTAGTATATAGAATAGGCCAGAGACCCTTCTCTGGCCTTGAGACAAACCGGCATAACTTGCGTTCACACAAGTTATTCCTTAAGACCACCATCATTAGTCGCTGGCCCATGAAATCTCCCAAACCATGGCTGGGAATTATGGGGGAGACTAATAATTTCCCCATGCCAAAACTGCATGGGGACTATGCTAACAGTATGGAACAGCCGAGTGCCGTGGTTCAGGACCAGGCCATGTGTGTGTTTAGGTTGCTAGTATGAATGTGGTGAAATTTTCCACGAGTGAATAGATTGAATTGTAAATGGGTTTACTTTCTTTTGTGGGTTGCAAGATTCAGCTAGGTTTGACAAGAAGGCTGGAAAATGTGAGTGAAAACAAAATGAGAAATGGGAATGAGGCCTGTAGCCAGCTGTAGGGAAGGCAGATATTGGTGGATGAAATGTTGGGTCACATTCAAGTTATAATAAAGATCTGACTCTTTGGGATACTTTTGCTATGATAATTTCTTTATCTTGATTGCTGTCAAGCCTAACAGTTCTTTGAAAAACACTTCTGACATCTAATTCCTAAAGCTTTAAGCATAAGAAATATAACTAGTCTATCTAATCTCTTCGGGACAGGGACTATCTCTTCCTTTGTGCATATATAAAAATTAGACACCGAACTCATTTAGAACCTCTAGGTTTTGCATGTGAGACTGGAGCATTCACACCTATATGCATGGCATTTTTGTTTTATTTTAATTTGGAGAAAATAAACATTCACCTTTACCATTTTTTTATACTGCCCAACAAATAAAATCTTCCAAAGTGGAATTGTCTCTCTGCCTATTGCAAGCATTTACAGCTGCATTTACACCTCTGAACATGTGGGCCTTACAGTGGAAGTCCTAAAATAAGCTTATCTGCAAAGGTGCAAGCAAGCCACTGTAATAATGAAGCATGACACCAAACCAGCTCATTAAGAGAAACTCTGACAGTTATCAATTACACTGTTGGATGAAAGCATTTTTTCCAGAGCTAATACACATGAACATGGACAGACAATGAAGCATGAGCTAATTACCTACCAAGTCTTTCCATCCACTTGATTGAGCTTGGCAAGAAGATGCAGCATGTGAATTCACCATTCTGCAGGGACTTACAGCTTGCATTTAGAAACATTAGCTCTTCCTGACAGGAAATTGCTTCTCTCTCTTAATGTTTCCACAAAGAGATAGTAAGATGCAGGAAATATTTTTGTGGATGTGGCATCTGACATTCATAAAACTCTGGCAGCCTCTGTGAGTGGCTAGGACTAGACAAAAGAGTTGGCATACATAGCAAAATCTTCCGCTCAGAACAGCCATAGCAGCACCTCTTGGCACTCCTGACTTGCAACACTGCATGACTGGGTCAAGGATTTTCCAGGAGAGAAGCTGACAGCCAGATTATTTGCTGGATGGATTGAAAAGACATCTGCCAAGGAGGAGGAGGAGGAAGAGGAGGAGGAGGAGGAGGAAGAGGAGGAGGAGGAGGAGACATTTGCAATACACTATTGCTTTTGGTCTTAGGAGTCAATTCAACAGTTAAAAGCTTCCACCTGAATTCATGACATCAAGTAATCGTGCATAATGCTCTACGAATAATTATGACTGTGAAATTCAGACTGATGTTCTTCAGCTTGTGTTAAATGTGTTAAGAAAAGCCTTTTTTTTTCAGAGAAAAGAGGCATCTCGCCTCCTGAAGCTACCTAACTGCCTGTTACACCACATTAGTAAAAGAAATCCCATAGTCCTTCTGCCCAAGAGAAGCACATAATATGCTCCCTAAATCTAACACGTCTCTGCCTTTTAAGCTGCTCTGGGGAGCTCTTTTATTTGTCTAAAATATTTTGCTAAGGAAGGACAACACTGCATGAAGGAGTGCTATGCTGAGAAAACCCAGAAACCATGAAAGGCCTTAAACATTGGACTCCTCTGAAAATCTATACCCTCTCTTCCTGCTCTGAATACCCAAGCCTGGCATCAGCCTGCCTTCTCAGTGCTAGCAGCAGGCTGAGGTGGACACAAGCTGTCAAACTTTCACAACAGTCAGGACCACGGAGAAGCAGGGCATCTCATCTCTGGCAATTTAATCTGTAATTATTTTGCTCGTGCTATTAATCCTGGCAAAAATCTTGACATGAAATTCCTAGGATAGGATAATTCATTCAAGCCCAACATTCCCTTGGGCAGTGTGGAAATGTACAACTGGCCAGGGAACGATGTGCAACCCACACAGAAGGGCAGCCCTGGACACCTCACTTCACTTTTATCTCTTTACTCCTGATGTGAGCCAGATCCCTTACAGCTGAGAGTAATCTTGCCTATTAAACAATAACAAACTTTTTTTCTGTAAGCCACACAATCCCTCCAAAATGCTCTTTGGGGCATTCTTTATACATTATGACAGTGGAATGAGGCCACGAGCCCAGTAAGGATTTTCACTGAGTATTTAAATTGTCTTTAACAGGAGACCATTTCTAAACAGTGGAGGAAGAAACTGTGTAGACTCTTCAGAAGTGATACCATAATGTTTGGCCACAGAAAGCTCTACTGCATTTTAAATAACTTTTTGGTAGTAAAAACTACCAATATGCCTACAGAAAAAAGAAAAACTGAACTAATTTCACTACAGTTCATACTGGTGGACCCTTGGGTAAAAAGTTACACATTCAGATCTTACGCTTATATCCACATGCTTTTTCTAAAATAAGGATCCTATTGAAATGGCACACTTCCTCCTCTGGTGTTACTGAGCTTAATGCAGGGTTTATTGCATGAAGCATTATGGCCTGTGATGTACAGACAATTAAAGAAGATGAGCTATTGGCCCTTTTTGTCCTAAACCTCTGTGTATCTCTAAGTCTATGACTATAGAATAGAAAGGTGAACAAATAAAGGAGCAGCAAACTCTCTGCTTGATCAGCAAATGCCATTAATTATGTATCATTCCAATTTTAGCCTTCATCCCTCCCCATCAAAGCCTCCTACTAGTGAACATGAAGTTTACCAATCAACTGAGCATGCTGATTCACACCACAAGTAAATGAAATAACCCGATATTATTCAGGATTTGTCACTTCAGCCTGGTCATTGTTTAAATCCTCATGATTAAGGTTAAGCATCTGTGTAAGCATATGCAGAACTGGGGCCTAAGGGCAAAGGGACCTGAGACAGTTGAGTTCAAGAAGTGGGAGTGAGAAGAGAACAAGTGGCATAGAGAGCAAAAACACGACGTACTTCTAGAGCATGTGGGTTTTGAGGCGTTGAAAGCATGTGGCTTTCAAAAGAGGGAGCAATATTACCATGGGGTAAAAGGAAATGACGGAGCAAAAGGAGTAAAATGGAGATCATAAGAAAGACTGACTGCAATGAGGGCTTGAGAGAAGCACAGGGAGTGAGAGGAAGAAGAGGAAGAAACAAGACCAAAGATGTTATCTTGATATTTAAAGGCACTTTCCTATAGGTTTCCCCTCAAATGTCAGTAGACAAAGAAAGGTGACAAAGATATACACCAGCCATGAATTTCATTACTCCATAATTTTCATGATTTAGAATGGCATTTTTATAGCAGTCTAGACATTTATTGAATGTGAAAATGTTGAAAATCAGATGTTCTTAATAGATCCTGAAAGCATTAGTTCCACTCTTCTATTGACTTCACTGAGAAGTATGACTGTGTACGTAGCATACCTAAAGAAGACCTGTTTCAGAAAATTTGAGCTTAGTGGTGTCCCAGCATTAAATATTAGAATGATGGGAAATACTTAGGAACTTAGCTTAGATGTGTTCATATTAATAGGCTGCGAAAAGAGCAAAGTTAACAGATGAGAACAGATCATGCATATCTAGTTCAAGCAACTTTCTGATTGTGCTTCTGCCAAGTTCAGAAATATTTGTTTTAATGTCTCTGTTCTCTTGATAACCTGCTTTTGCTGAGAGTTTTAAAACACCAGTGACTACTAATGAAGTATTCAATTAGTAACACTATACACTTCTCCGGCTCGTATATGGATGAGGAATCCAGAGCTCCCCAAAAAAGGTAGGTAACACTGAACACCTTTTTCACTACGATGAGCAGACACATGGCAGAATCTAGGAGTCCTTATGCTTCGTTTGCCACCCAGTCCGCTGTGTTCTAGCTCTTTCAAGAAACTTGTGTCCTTCATTGTCACTGATATCACTGTAAATTACATGTCTATGTAACTAAGGTCTGGGCTTAAGTATGTGTGCTATTCTTCAGATCCCTATCAGTATGCAGGATGTCTTCATAAAGGCCAACTTTAATTTAGCCTAGGTTTCTCCTATAGTCATTTCTTGAATTTCAAAATAACATGATTTTTACAACAAAATAAATTATCTTTCTGCCTCAGAGAACAAGGTAATCACAAACTGATGGGCAATTTGTGCCCAGAGAATCCAATATAAGGCTGCCTGTATTTTCCTCTGAAGGATTTGGTGCTGACCACTGAGGCAAGATATTAGACTAAAGTAATCTAGACTAATGTAATAGTTTCAGTGACATACCAATTTTTATGTTCTTGTAAAAAATGGAATTATGTCATTTAGAGGTTTGACTAGGTAGTAATTTAAAGACTAAAGCATAATATCAGTAAAGAGACACATGTTCAGGAAAGTATTGGTCTGAGAGGCTAGGTCCTGGCCTTCTGGAGAAGAAGGTTCTTGGATCTGGACTTTCCCTGACCTTGAAAGTCATTGTCCTTCCCTGTGCCTCAGTGTCCCATCTCACCCTTTACCAGTTTTGTCTATTTTTAACACATACTCTTTATAGTAAGGACTGTTTTTTTCCATGTGTGTACTCTGCTTGAATTAATTAGGTCCCAGGCTTACCTGAAGTATCCAGGCATTACCAGGATTTAAGTCTTAATTATTTATCTGTTTTCTTATGTTTAATCTCTTGAGGCTGAACTTGCTTTAGTGTATTAAAATACACATTCAGTTTGATGGAGGTACCTATGAACAAATTAAATAATACAAAGCATAATTTGTCAGGCATTACTGCACATAAAATACACTACCATATTATACACTAAAAGCATAATATGTGACTTTCATACTATAGAAAAAATACATAGTCTAAAACTTAGGAGGTAATTGTTTATAACTAAACTGGATGAATAAAAATTAGGATGATTTAAAATGATCATAAATTTTATGTTATTGTGAACTCACTAGATGAATACCAGTTTAAGAAATACATACAGGTATAATTTCTAATACTGGTAAGTTTCTCCAGGGATCACAGATCCCATGATTTATAAAAATATTTATTAAAAGGAGTGCTGCTAAGAGGTCTCAGAAGTGATAATCACTCTGGGTGCTAATAGTAAATGCTGTACAGGCCAGTATGAATAACAACGATTGAGACTATCTTCATAGCCTAAGGCTCTAGCTACTCTAGCTAATTTCATTGTCACAATTCACCGCTGGTGGATCAGTAGCACTGGCGGGAAAGGAAGATCTCACGCAGACAACTGAATGGGCTTAATATCTTAGTATCTAAACTTAAGTGCTAATTTGGACAAAATGTACCATGTCATCTTGAATAAAATATTCAAAAACACCCAACTGCCATAACAGCTGAAGTCCTATTTTCAAAAGAAAATTCCTAATGACTTTTTCCACAAGTTTCCTCCTCCCCTCCTTTGGGCCAAAATAAAGAGCACTGTTTTTTGAGAGAAAAGGCACCATTTCATAAGCATTTCCCTGAGGCATAAATAATACCTTGAGCCTTCCTATTTTGCTTTATTTATAAAGTTGAACATAAACTCTCCATCACAAAATCAGAGATTTTGAGCTCATTGAACACACGAATGACTTAATGCCTTTGTAAAAGACATGCTTACTATTCATGTTCTACAGAGGGATACAGAAAATAAAATATTAAATGACTTTAAAATCACAAGATGAAGTCCTGACTTCACTGAAACCTATCAGCATCTTCCTTCTTCAAACTTGACTCAGTAGGGCCAAATTTCACCCAAGATCTTCTGGGTCACATGCAGTCTCCTGGCAATAAGACATTCCTCCTTCTCTAAGCAGGAGAGAATTTCTCTAGCTTGAAATTTGATTGCCCCAGTACATGTATTATTTATGTACCTTTGAGTATGAGAATGTTTTGCAAAGGCGAGGAAGTGTCTTGATTAGATGTTAATGAAAGAAGGGAGTTTGAGCAGAATTCAGCCAAGGGATCTGGAGAGAAAAACTTTGCCCTGAAGGTAGGATGTAGAAAATTACCTGAATGATCTTGAATGTAATTGATTGATTCTGAATGTTTACTTAAATATGAACCCAGGGAGGGTCCACTGTACTAAATGCATTCTTTCTCTAGAGCTGCTGCTTAGGACAATTATAAGAGCAGCCCAGGTTATAAAAGCAGATCTCCTTTTGTAGAGCATGATTGCTTTTGCTCTCCATTTGCAGGTTGTCTTTCTTACTTTGTCTCAGTTATTTAAATTAAAATACTAAAAATATTTTTTCTTTAAATTAATATTGAAGTATTAACATTATATAAAATACAGTATAGTCAAAATAAAAATAATAAAATTAAAATACTGTTTTATTACATAATAGTAAGCTTTTTAAAACCCTGTTAGGGATATCCAAAAATAAAATTAAAGATCCAATCATTTTACTCGCTGCACATATTACTCATTATTCTGTTACTCATTTTCAAACTTAAGTTTGTTCCAAAACTTTTGTAACTTTTCCAAAAATGTACACAAATAAAATAAATTCCCAAGTTTTTAAAAAGCTTTTTCCAAATTTCAATATATCATAATTTAGATGTTTGAACATCATAATTTAGATGTTTGATCATCATAATTTAGATGATAGATAATTTAGATAATTTACATTGTTTATAAACCTGGCTGTGCATAATTTGATCACTTTTCTAAACATGGCAGTTCTTTTATATCCTCTGCTAATGGCTGTCAGGATTTAACTAACTTTCTCCTTGAGGGAGACTGAAACAGAATCACAGAATAGTTGGGGTTGGAAGGGACCTCTGGAGAGCATCTAGTCCAACCCCCCTGCTCAAGCAGGGTCACCTAGAGCACATTGCACAGGATTGCATCCAGGCGCGTTTTGAATATCTCCAGAGAAGGAGACTCCAC